>NC_085140.1:26457706-26803136 GCF_024139115.2 Armigeres subalbatus
CAAGCCCGTCCCACGTTACCAACGACCCACTTCGTTCTCCACCCCAACGATGAGTACAAGTCTTCCTGCCGCCACCAACAGCACCGCTGCCGTTTGTTGATTCAAAGCACACTGTTCCAGTGACACTGCCGTGTCTTCCAGTTTCGATGATTAATACCTGCCTAAGCCCATCGCGCCACACAATTTGATAATACCGAAACCCGCTGATAACAAAGCCCTATCTTGTGCGAAACTGCCAAAACATTCCCGAGAATGGAAATTCCATCGCATTTCCGTTCACCAAATCCCCCACACCCCAAAGTCTATTTAGTTTACGAAAATAGCACACCGGGTACGCACTTGAATTACTTGCCCCGATGAAACAGATGGAAGGCACTTTTCCAAATTCCACCGCGCACCGTTGATTGGCACACTATTAGTCAGTCTATGAACTGAAACAGAATCTGCACCGACGGTGATTATTCAACCGCAACTCTTCGAAAAATCGCCCGCGCGACACACGACTCGGTACGATCAAACGCAAGCAAACGGCCGGACGAGGAAACCGCTCGCACTGGACTGAGCTCGAAATATTCGAACGGCAGTGGTACTGGCTGGTGTTTTCGTCTGTTTTGATAAGAATATCAGTTTCTCTAATTCGGCCAGGCAGGGATTGGGAAACGAGCGGAGATGGGTTACGAGCTTGGTTTTTTTTTTCGCTAGCCGATATTGCAATGTCAATACCTGGCCTACAGTGCTGTGTGAGATTTTGCGAGCAGCAGTGCCGCCAAATGATGAGTGATGGATGATGGCAACGCAGCACTACTGGAGGCATTTTAGACAACAACGGCAAGAAACGTGTGAAGTGATGCGACAATTTGATCGGTCACATAAGCGTACGCAGGCAGTTCTGGTAACATACAGCTATTTAGTTTAATAAGTGGGAGGATTTCACGGGGTTTGAAAGGAAACAAGTTTTTCGTACACTAAACGATTTTTTTACAATTTTGTATAAAATCTTGTAGGGTAACCGTACCCTTAGTGGAGGTAGCACCAATAGTGGAGGTAGTGGGGTTTTAATGAGATTTATTATATTTATAGACTTTACGATGGTTTCAGTTGATGCGTCGTGCTTTAAATATCCTGTTAAATGCAACTTACTTTAAGATTTTGCTTGAAAAACTATTGAAAACAATGATTTTCCTTAACAAAATTGACTCCCTTGCACCTATAGTGGTGCAACTGTACCAATAGTGGCGAGTCTCATAAGAAACCAATGGATAGCACCACTATAGGAACCAAAATTAATTTTACCATTACTAAAGGAACAGTGTACCCATAGTGGTGCAAGCAATATTTGGTAATTGTTGATGTTAAATGACATCTATCTCATTTTTGTTAGCAAATTTATTAGTTTATCTATTGACTAAGATAATAAAGCAGTAAATTTCCCATAATTATCAATTTTAAAAAAATATTTTCTTTTGTGGATCTACTAATACCTCTACTATTGGTACCGTTACCCTACTTGCCAAGATTTAAAAAAGATTTTTCAAGGTTCTTCCAAAAAAATTGTGGGAAAAGCTGTCATCCTTTTATGTGGTGTTACTGTAACTGAAAATAAGTAAAGAATAGCATAGCGGAAAATATTTACAGGCAAAAAAACAAATCTGAAAATTATTGTTAAAAATCTTGGCATATACAATTCTGCAAGGCTTTAATACAAGAAATGTAAGCTTTTTATACAGATACTGTATAAAAATAATACAAAACTGTAGGGTTTTAATACAATGGTTGTGTTCAGATCGACCGACGCACCCCTCATTGGAGCATGCACTAGGCGGTGTGCGTAACCATCCATCAAGAAAGGGTTTTTGGTGCTGCGACGGCGCGATCCTAATTAAGAAGATTCGATATTTAGTTTTCGTAAAAAAAAAAGAGTGGAAAAGTCAATGATGTATAGTGTGCTAATGGAGTAAATAAATGAGTAGTAAATGTGGAAGATGTGTTGTTGTGGTTTCAAAGCCCAAGGAAAACAATCCAAAGCCACAGGAGAAAGCTTCAACTGCTCACCCAAGTGCAAAAGGTGTTATGTCCACCTCAGCACCTCAAGGATCCCTCACAGAGCAATCCAAACATACAGTCCACAACGAAGGTGGAGGACCAGCTCCCAAACAGGTTGTATTAAAATCTTCCGAAATTGTAAATGCCAAAATTTTATACAGTTTCTGTAAGTTTCTTATGCAGAATTGTGCTCAAATCTGCCATCTGCTGGTTGGGTGTAGTGATGCGCGATTGTATTGGGGAATGTGTTGCGAAACATTGTAATGAAAACAATATAAGAAGTCTTAAAGCTAATCATTCATCTACCAAAATAGCGGCAACATGGAAGCTGGGACCAGCATTCTTCTGCGTGACAGATTATATGCATAAGCGCGTGATCAGGAGGCGACTTATCAACTGAAGACTATGCAGTTTGAGGATCAAGGGTCAGTTCTTCGACGTCAGCCTAATCAACGTATACACAGCCAACACTTCGGAAGCACTGGTGTTGATACGAACGAATATTACGCGCAGTTAAAAAGTTGTATAAAAGCAAGTCAAACTATTATGATCAGGATTATGATAAAACCACAAAATAGAACCTTAAATTAAATCGTCTTGTAGTGATATTGTCTTTCTCGTTATCATTTTAGACACCAAGCTATTTTTTGTTAGTATCCCAATACATAAATGTGACAGAATTTCTGATAAAAAAAATGAGCTGTTATTCAAGACACCCCACCTTAATACTCCCCTGAAATACATCACTAACTGTGATAAACACGCTAACAAAGTTAAAATCGTGTCGAACTGTCAGTTTTGGGTCCCCTCACATGACCACCAATAAAATGCCGTCCTATATGAATGCGAACCGCCCTGATTATTTCGATTGAACAATGAGTTTACCGTGCCGGCTGTTTTCGTCGTCATCGTCTCCGCAGTCAATTCATCAATTCTGACTTATCGTCATCGGTCGTTAGTGCTTTCCCACTTGAGAAGACTCGTCAAACCGGGCCAGACGTAAGCGCACTAGTGCGAGGGAGGGAAGCAGATGGAGCAGAGAATCGTTATCGCTAATTTAATTTTCTTCACTTTTTATTTCTCATTTAGCAGACCGCCGCGGCCGTAGTCGCCATCATCATCGTTGTCGTCGTCGTCGTCTACTTCGCTGGCGACACGAGAAATCAAATATGCGATAGTAGCGAGCCGCGAGGAAAAAAAAGCGGCAACAACACGTTTTTTTTCCTCGCGAAACCAGCGCAATTTCTACAACGTTCACAGAGCCGTTACATATCGCGATCGCGGTCGTTCTGTTCACTATTGGACTATTGGCTGCTCTACACACTCTATTATTATGACACCGAAAGTTAAACGAAACCAATCTGCATATACTAGCCGAGTGACCGTGCCGTGCGGTGGCGACAGCCATGCCATCACCGTCAATACGGTTCACTTATGCTTCTCAGAGGCTCTGAACTGATAGTCGAATGGTTTTTCAACTTTCAATTCACACTTAGGGATATTGACTTTTTGGACAGCTTTAGCATTTGATACAAATAACTCATGGTCAGGGCTGTAAAATGCCATTAATTAGCCTAACATATCGAAAGATTTTTACATAAGTCATTTTCAATTTTATTGAAGATGTAACGCTAAACGTTCTCTCACAGAACATTGCTTAACTAAATATAAAACGTGGACCATATTCTTCAGCCAGTCAATTGCAGCTCTGTAAATATTTTATTTTAGGTTGCTTATGATTTAACTTTAATTTGAAATGAATATTTTATTTTGGTCTTCTTTTACGGTACTTGACGTAATAGTAGTTTGTGCAACTAGATGCAAAAAGATGTTTTTTTCAGCACGAGTTGTACGTTTATCCAACGAGGCTTGCCGAGTTGGATAAATACAAAGAGCGCTGAAAAAATCGAGTTTTGCAACGAGTTGCACACGCTATTTTTTGCAATGACGAAAAATAGGCTTTAATATGATAAATCCGTACCAAAATGGTACAATTTACATGATCAATCTTGCGAAAATATCATGCTGCTGCAGGAAACAAACATATTCCATATTATCGTGTCACATTGTATGCTCGACAGACCATGAAGCGATAGAAAAACCTGCCTTTGAAGAATTTGATGTCATGCCCATCAAATTATTTAATTTATTATGTGACACGGAGAATACACTATTTGAACACTCACCCAAGCTAATTGAGCTAAATGTGGTCATGTAACTACTGTTCTAATGATGGTTTTTCATTAAAGCACCCAAATGAGTGCTATAATGGATTTTATGCAACCCATTTGAGTTGCATAATGTTCATTAAAGCACCCATTTCATTGGTATGGAAAAGTAGGCCGTTTCATCACTCAAATGTCAACTGTAAACCAGGTATTATGATCAGGAATTGCAAAAAAAGAATTTTAAGCCTTTTTTCATTCAGTCAGTAAACCTATAAGAAGGCTCCGAAGGTAGCTGTTTTGCATCTTCATCATTTGTCTTCAACAAGTGTTTCATTCCTGGAGTCTACACGCGTAACCAAAACCTTAAGATCTGCACACATAACCAAAGAGCTGATATTTCTTTTAAAAACTGGTTCATGATCTATTGGATCCATTAAACCAAATTGTATATGCCTACAAAGCAAGACCATGCTGAGGGTGGCTGGTACTGGAAGAAGATATCATGAGGCTAACACGATTATACTTTTATGCCTAGAGAAGTCCAGACAACTTCAAATGCGAAAATTGCTTAGACCAGCACCGGGAATCGAACCCAGCCCCATGAAATACGAATGCAGAAATGGTAACTTGGCTTAGAAACTTCGAAGTTAAAAACTGTGTAGGTGCTTGATGAACACTAAGCTGCGAGGCGACAATGTCCCAGTGGGGGATGTAATGCCAATGAAGAAGAAGAATCAAATTGGATGCACCTTAAATAACTGTTCCGTTTCAGGTCATCCAAGAATTCCTTTGAAGTATAGCCTTCAGGTTTACACACACCACCAAAGTTCTGATATCTCTTTTTTGAAAATGGTTAATGCCTTTCTCAATCCGTAAGATAGAACTGAATACGCCTTCAATGACTGTTTCGTTCTAAGTTATCTGAGAATTCCCTGAAGTATGGGTATTAAGATCTACACATCTGCACAAGACACGATCGCCCGACGTAAACTATGTGAAACTGGTCACTGGTTTCGAACAAAATTGGCGTAACTCAAAAAATGAAAATGGAAAACCTTGATTCTCGATTCCATCTGTTGGATTCGACTTTGTGCAATCCTTTTGGCGAAGCGGTTCATGCAAATTTTCAATAGTTTAACGTAGATAAATCAAAAGTTTCAATAAAATCAATACAACTGGCACATTCATGGAAAGTTTCTTCGTCGATTGATATATAATTCGAATAAGATAAAGGCGCTATGAATGTTTAAAATCTTACATTATTTCGTGGCGGTCCTCAATTTCGAAATTTCCGTTTTACACCCTATATTAGGGTGGCTCAAAAAACACTTTTTCAATTTTTTTGATGGGCCGCCCTCTTATTCGGTTCTATTTGGTGCCCTGATGCTCTGGACAAAATTTCAGCCAAATCGGTCAACGTTTGGGCGATGCTAAACTCGTTGGAAGTTTATATGGAAAAATGTATGCAGAAACATCCTAAAACAGTGAATTGCAGTTGGACGGCACAATTTACGATCAAGAACCATGATACTCATTCAGTTCTTGTAGAATTAAATACAGAATGTTATGCTGAAAACCGCGAGAAGATTAGAGTTTAATAGGCAAAGATATTAGCATTTTACTGGAGTGTTGTAGGGGTGAATTTATTTCTTTTCAAAGGTAAAAGAAACGAAATTTGCTCAAACCCCACATCATAGAAATGCTAATAACTTAGCCGGGCAAACTCTAATCTTCTCGCGGTTTTCTGCATAACGTTCTGTATTAAATTCTTCAAGATCTGAATGAGTATCATAGTTCTTCATCGTAAGTTGTGCCGTCCAACTGCAATTCACTGTTTTTGGATGTTTCTGCATACCTTTTTGCATATAAACTTCCAACGAGTTTAGCACCCCCCATACGTTGACCGATTTGGCTGAAATTTTGTCCAGATCATCAGGGCATCAAATAGAATCGAATAAGAGGGCGGTCCATCAAAAAATTGAAAAAGTTTTTCCTGTACTAATTTGCGCCACCCTACCCTATATATTCAAGTCTTCCCCTAGGACGTCAAAAAAAAATACCTTCAAAAATGCATTTAATAGTTCCTTCGGAAATTCTTAGAAATTTTCTCAAAAACTGGGAAATTCTAATATTTTTTTTGATGGATTCTTTCGGGAATTCCTTCGGATTATTTTTAAAACTTCTTCAAGAGTTCCTTTAGAAATTGTTTTAGGAATTCCTTCGAAACTTATTTCAGGAGTAATTTTCGAAGGAAAATTGTGAATAAATTTCCGAAGAGTTATTAAAGGAATTTTGGAACGAACTTGCAAAGAAAACTTTCTGATGGAAGTTTAAAGGATTTTTTAAAGCAGCGATTCTTAACCTGGGGTACATACGAAAAATTCGTATGGCGGATGTATGAAAATTCCAAAAAAAGCTATTTTTTAAAGTTTTGTAATTGTTTTAATTTTGATTCTGAAACTTTATATTGTACATAATGTGCATGACGATCAGTAAATCAAAGACTAGTTAATCTTGCCTACCACAACCAGCACAGTGTATGAAGGACTGTAGAACAAAAGAACAAAATGACGAAGGCATAAAATTTTAAAATCTTTAAAGTAATTTATTTGATCTAGAAAAGAAAATGTATATGTGCCTCCAAACTAAAATCTAGAATCAAAAGGTTTGGAAACCACCTTTTCAAAGATATAAAGTACTTTTTTTTTCAAAAAAGGAAAATAGCTTCGTTGCAAGAGGCTTAAAAGTCCTCTTTAAAGCGGCTCTAAAGCTCCTCCCTAGTTTCAGAAGGCATTTTTTCAAGAGGCTGGGGAACCCATTTCAAAAAGCTCGGAAGCCTCATTTTAAGGGTCTCGTACGCCTTTTCATAAAAGGCTTGGAAGCCTTCATTCAAGATTCTCTGAAGCTTTCTTCAAGATGATCAAAAGCTAAAAAGCCTTTTTTGAAGAATATCAAGAGCCTTCTTTCAAGAGGCTTGGATGCTTCTCTTCAATGAGGATCAGAGGTCTAGCTTTAGATGCCCCTTCTTAATGGTTCAGAAACCTCCTTTCAAGAGGCTCGGAAGCCTTCTATAAATAGTCTCAGATGCCTTCTTTCAATAGGCTCGTTAGTCCCTTTCAAGAAGCTCGGAAGCATCCTTCAAGATGGTCGAAAGCCTCCTTTTAAGAGACTCGGAAGCCTTCTGCAAGAGCCTTAGAGGCCCATTCCAGATCGTTCAGAGGCCTCCTTCCAAAAGGCTTGGAAGCCTTATTTCAAGAGTGTAAGAAGCTTCCTTTCAAAAAACTTGCGAGCCCCTTTCGAGAAGCTATGAAGCCTCATTTTAAGAGACTCGTAGGTCTCTTCTTAATATTGAGCTATAGGAAACAACGATACGATCGAAGATAGAGGCGAACACCTTAGCAATTTACTTGTTCGTGAAAAATAACAATTGCTCTCATTCTCTAACAAGCCATTACGAAATACAGACGTTATTTTAATTGTTATTACTTCGCGTAACTTATTTAACCAAGACTTAAAAGGCTTGGGAGCCTCCTTTCAAGATTCTTAGAGGCCTTATTTCGAGAGGCTCGAAAGCATTTTTTCAAGAGGGTCGAAAGCCTTATTTCAAGAGGTTTGAAAGCCTCCTTTCCAAGCAGCATTAGTTGGACAAAAATGGTTGCAGCATCTTGATTGTGACTAAATCTGGTCACATATGAGTTGCAATGGCCTATGTGGAACATTTGTGCTGCTAGGGTTTCAAGCGCCTTAGAGGCCTCTTTCCGAATGGTTTAGAGTTCTTTCAGAAGTCTCGGAACCCTCTTTCAAGAATCACGGAAGCCTCATTTCAAGTGACTCGTAAGCCTATTTTTAAGTCTTGAAAGCCTCTTTTCAAGGTTCTCAGAAGCCTTCCTTTCAAGATGTTCGAAAAGCTCCTTTCAATAGGCTTGGTAGATGGATGTATAAACTTAATTTAAATTGGAAAATTTCACGGAACAACGAAAATGTTATGGAAAGAAACCATGTGAATAATTAAGATCCATATATCACTTTAGCTCTCAGGTGCGTTTTTGATATATCTTATTAGTTACGCTTATTTTTATTACGACGATAAAATAGGGGTTACCTCTTATGAAAAAGGTAAAAGGCAAAAGATTGAAAGTGTACCTCATATGAAAAAGGTTGAGAACCGCTGATCTAAACAGATAACAACAATTTGACGCCACAATACACGGTTTGAGGCCGCATCTCTCCATCCTCGAATGTGCTCCACGTCGTCTTGTACCTTCCTGATCGGAAGCCCATCGTACTCTTCCGGCTTTAGCTACCTTCTGGACGGTGGATTCGCCATAGAGCTGAGCGAGCTCGTGGTTCATCGTTCGCCGCCACACACCGTTATCTTTGCACACCGCCAAAGATGGTTCTAAGCACCAGTCTCTCGAATACTCCGAGTGCTTGCAAGTCCTCCTCGAGCATTGTCCATGTTTCATGTCCGTAGAGGACTACCGGTCTTATTAGCGGCTTGTACATGACACATTTGGTGCGGTGGCGAATCTTTTTTGACCACAGTTTCTTCTGGAGCCCGTAGTAGGCCTGATTTCGACAGATGATGCGCCTTCGTATTTTACGACTAACATTATTGTCAGCCGAAAGCAAGGATCCAGTGTAGACGAATTCGTCGACCACCTCGAAGGTATACCCGTCTATCGTAACACTGCTTCCCTGTCGCGCTCGGTTCCGCCCACAAGCATGAACTATGTCTTCAACGCATTCACCACCAGTCCAACCTTTATTGCTTCCAGTCCAACTTTTATTGTTTCAGGCGGGTTTGCAGTTCTGCCACCTTTGCAAATGTTCGGCCGACAATGTCCATGTCATTCGCGCAACAAATAAATTGACTGGATGTGTTGAAAATCGTACCCTGGCTGCTACACCCGGCTCTCCGCATGACACCTTCTAGCGCAATGTTGAACAACAGACACGAAAGTGTGTTGTTGGAGTATTCGCCCGAAATATTGACACAGTTTTGCACACCATCTACCATTGCTTTGATCAGTCTGGTAAGCTTCAAAGGGAAGCTGTTCTCGTCCATAATTTTCCATGCGGTCTTTACTGTCATATGCCGCCTTGAAATCAATGAACAGATGGTGCGTTAGAACCGGGTATTCACGGCATTTTCGAAGGATTTGCCGTACAGTAAAGATCTGGTCCGTTGTCGAGCGGCCGTCAACGAAGCCGGCTTGATAACTTCCCACGAACTCATTCACTAATGGTGACAGAATACGGAAGATTATCTGGGATATCACTTTTTAGGCGGCATTTGGGATAGTAATTGCTCGAAAGTTCTCACACTTCAGCTTGTCACCTTTCTTGTAGATGGGACATATAACCCTTTCCTTCCGGTCCTTTGGTAGCTGTTCAGTTTCCCAGATTCTGACTATCAGTTTGTGCTTACCAGCTGCTTTATTGGTCTTTAGCTTTTGGATGGCATCCTTAACTTTCCTCAAGCTGGCGACTGGTTAGCTTCCACCGACCGCTGAACTGACCTAGTCATCACCTCCGCTGCCTTAACTTTCACTGCCTGTAGTATCAGCGCCATTCAAATGTTCCTCGTAGTGCTGCTTTCACCTATCAATCACTACACGTTCGTCCGTCACATTTCGGCTCCCGACACGAAGCCTTTGCGGGATGCGTTGAGCTTCTGATAGATCTTGCGTGTTTCTTGAGAACGGCATAGCTGTTCCATGTCCTCGCACTCCGCTTCTTCCAGGCGGCGTTTCATCTCCTGAAAAATGCGGGTCTGCTGTCTCCACTTCCGTCTATAACGTTCCACGTTCTGCCGGGTACCTTGCTGCAGCGCGACCGCCCGCGCTGCGTCCTTCTCCTCCAGAATCTGTCTGCACTCTTCGTCGAACCAATCGTTTCGTCGACTTCGTCCTACATACCCGACGTTGTTTTCCGCTGCGTCGTTGATGGCTGCATTAACTGTACCCTAGCTCACCCTCTTCCTGCAACGCTGCCTCGAGATGCTGCGCGTATGCAGTGGCAACATCAGGTTGCTTCAGTCGCTTTTGTTCGTCAGCTAATGAGCGCTGAACATTCCAAAACGTTCTCACGTTCCAGCTGCATGTAGAATGCGTCCTTATCATCATCAGTGCTTCCGGAATGAGTGCTATAGACGTTTATTATGCTGATGTTAAAGATAAACCCAGATCATCAACTACCCCAAAGACATAAGGATGAAAATTTAAGCCATTTGAATCATATAAACATATTCATGCTGTCTCAGTGTTGGCTACTCCCTCCTATTCAATCACAAAACTCAAATACCTACATCGGAAAAGAAGAGATTCTCCACATCACATGCGTATTATTGGGTGATGACTTAATTTGACCGATTGTACACCGAGCGCGAGCGGAGGTGTGAATTTTTGCAAACCGCAAGAGCTTCGGGTGACAACAAACCCACAACGAGATAAAGGCAAACAAACAGATGATATAATAGCGCCAATAAAGCACCGCCAAGCGCGAGCACTCGTTCTGTGGTGAACGGTAGAGCAGCTCGTCGCAATTTGGATGTTATCTACTAGGTACGCTACACAGTTATCTGCTGGGTATTGTCTAGGCAGAGCCATTCGGTGATTAACTGGTAAATACCGTCATAGGGGAATGACGGCCCCTGGGTAGGTTTGATCTATTATTGTCAGAGGTCCGTTTTGTGACGTTCAAATTTAGTCTACTATTGTCTACTCTGTTTTACTATGTTTGATCGATAAAAACCTCTCTGACTATCTTAGAATCAAAAAAGTTAAAATAGTCCTTTTTATTTATATTTTTTTAACAAAACGAGAAGGAAAATGTGTAAAGGACACACTTTTTATAAATACATATGAATCATAATTGATTAAAATTCTTCATGTCTACACAAAACTAATTGAAATTTGACGAAATAATTTCGGACGGGACAAATATTCGAAACATTCAGAAAGTTAATAACAGATATGTCTACATTCTAATTGTCCCATGCGATGTTCCATTAAAGATAATAACACGAATGCTAATCAGAAGTTTTGTTTACAAACAAATTATTCAAATTATTCCCAAAAACTTTCCAATGCATTTAATATAAAGTAAATGGAATGCACATAAGTTTAATATTTACTGTTTTGTTGCATTAATTATTTATTTGTTTAAAACAAAGTTTGCCATTTGATGAGAGAGATAATGTTTTTTAATCTTTTTTTTTAGATGTTTTTTTAATCTTAAAATTAAGTTCAACACCAAAGGAGAGAGATAATGAATAATGGTTCTTAAAACTCATGGAATCTATATGTTGTCAATCAATATCTTTATAACACATTTCGGTTCACTAGGATATACTTCTCTAATTGTCGCTTTTATCACACACTCACCTTTAACTTTGGCATCTTTCTTATCCGTTTGTTTGGCCTCAGACGCCGACTTCCTGCCATTCGGTTCTGGAAATGGGGAGATAAAGGAAAAACAAACAAAGCTCGATTAGCACTAAACCAGCTGATATATCTTGATACGAGATTAGGCATAGCTTAACATTTGGCCCCTATACCCGCGCCACCGTATGCATGTCCGAGCCCATCTTCATTCCCAGCGGCCGCGGCAGGCGGTGCGGTGCACCATGCAAGCCATCGAGCGTCCACCGGTTCGAGTGATAACCGTTGATCAAGTCGCAAGCTCGCACGATGTCTTCTTATCACAACGCAAATACATAAGTAAGTACCAGTGACGCACGACTTCGTCCCCATGCCTTGGCCTCACACCGGGGTGAAGCATGCAACGAACGAGCACTTGTACACAGTGACTTTGTTCACCGGTGATGTGATGCATCATGGAACATCGCTGAACCGAATAGTATGTGTTTGTTTACGGACGACCAAAACTTCCGAACGAATCAAATTCGTTTAAAATTGTTTCCCAATTTATTTTGGGGAGTGTGAACTAAATGCGCATGTCAATGCGAAACCACATTTAAACGTAAACATAGGTGTAGTATTCGCTAGACTTTCTCAGTCGAGAGAATATGACAGAAAATATTAGCACCCCCACACATTTAGCTTTGGAAAAGGATATATTCTCTGAAAATTTCAGCTAAGTCGGTCATTTCAAAAATTGATTGAGGTTCTCATCCAAAATGCATTGAAAAATACACCAACACCACTATTGTTGGCGGAAAATGGGTTGAAGTGATCGATTGAACCTATATTAGCAGGAAACGCGATCGACATCTAAAAGAACAAATTCTACTAAACATTATAAGTCCCATTAACACCTGTTTCATGATTTTATTCAAAACTTTAGCTTACAAAACTTTTCTTTGAATACTGGACACCATAGCCACATTTAGGGTGTTACAAATATCTAATAAAAAAATTGCTATTACATATTAGGGCGAGGGGAATAATAAAAAACAAATATTATAATGAAAAAAAAGGTGTTGCCCCATCAAATTATTATTTTTGAGCAAAAAAAAATCCGTCGTCTTTTTTTTTATTTGTATCGGCCTTATTATTAGAAATTGAAACATTCCTCAATGATAATTTCCATAATTACCTTTTTGCTCATTTTTATAAAGCTGCTTGTTTCGAACCGCGCCGCCTTCATCCTGATTTTGCGTTAAAATTAAAAAAATCAATCGCGGAATTAAGCCTCCGGGAGCGCTGTAGAATCGGCTGATTCACTTGAGATTTCAAAACGAGCAATCAAGAGCCAAGAACAAAACAGCTAAAGGAGAAAGAGCAAGACACCGTAACAAGACCAAACGAAACGATCGTATCAGCAAAATACGCGCTCGCTCTATGCTTCCCATCAGGCAGCGAACCCCGCTGCCGTCTCAGCGAGACGATCCCCTCGACGATGGACGAACGGGGTTGGCAAACGAAAAGAAGACCAACGAAACATCCCCGGCAGTCGAAGAACGAACATCATCGGGCCAGTGACTGCTGAAAATCTCACATGAAGAACCACGAATAGGTAAGACGACGACGATCGGGCGGTGGTGGTGCTGCAAATTGTGACGAAGGAACAACGGGAGAACGTGCGCGATGATCATCATCATCATGAGATCGTCATCCTCGCATGGACAGAGAGGAAAACCGAGGAAGGTCGGCAAACATGATTTGGGATCACTCGAAACGTGGGTGATCGGCAAACGAGGTGGGATCAGGACTTGGGAAGAGGGTATTCACCGGGAAGATCAAGTGGAAAATCTGAAGCAAAAAAAAGAGGCAGGAGGCAAAAAAACAACCGTAGAAAAATAAAGAAAGATGAAAGTATATAAACACACAAGTCCTCTTCTCTCATTTTTTATGTGCGTGTAAAAATATAACTCTCAGGGATTGCCGTCTTGATCGTCGTCGTCGTCACCGCCGCCGACAAGGTGCCGCCACTCGGATCGTTGGCTGTCTGACAAACGCTACAGGGAGGGAATTCTCTCACCCGTCTTCTGGTCTAAGAAAAATGTGCATGTTGTTTTCTTCGTTTGGCTTTCTCGATCGTCGCCAGTCCGTCGCCACTCCGATCCAGCCCGAACCAAACCAACCAGACCGATCTTGTTGTTGTGGTGTGGTGACCGGCAATTCTTGGAACGAAATCCCCTCGACTGGTTTCAGAAATAAAAGCGAAGAGAGGCCATTTCGGGTGGAACGAATTGATGCTTTTGTGATTCTTTTCTTTTGTTTTTGTTGGGAGGGACGCACTTGAATCACTAGTGCGAATGAGTGAGGTAAGCGTGTGCAGCGCATTCTATCAGGACGATCATCATTTTCGGTTTACTGATACAGACAAATGGGAATCCCTTGCCATTGTCGGAGCAAGAGGAGGATCATCAAATTTTGATCACTTTTTAAATGGACTAATCCAATCATTTTCGTGTAAAGGATGGATCTCTGTACCTTTTTCAAGTAACTTAACTTTCGGATTGGCTTTCAGTCACGGCTAATAGCGTTGACAATTTTTCTTCACAGCCAACGTTTCAATTCAGGGATAGGATCTTCTTGAGGGCTCGATGGCAGTCAATAATTTTCGCTACTTTGGGGGTTTGGCTTGATAGGGTCCTTTCATGGCACCTTTAGGGAATATATTATATACTTGCGTGGTGCGTATAGCAGCATTCAGTTATTGTCATTTTTATGTAGTGCGCAACAAGTGACTTTTTTGTGCAAGTGTTGCTAATATTAGGCTTAGTTTATAATTTATTTCAGACTGATACACAAAACGAATTCACATTCTGTAAACTTACAATCAGCGGTAATAAGCGTGCGGTCAGACGCGCGGTTACAAAGCACGACCATGCTGAGAGTGGCTGGGTTCGATTCCCGGTGCTGGTCTAGGCAATTTTCGGATTGGAAATTGTCTCGACTTCCCTGGGCATAAAATTCTGGGTATAATGGTATAATCGTGTTAGCCTCATGATATACGAATGCAAAAATGGTAACTTGGCTTAGAAACCTCGCAGTTAATAACTGGTGAAAGTGCTTAATGAACACTAAGCTGCGAGGCGGCTCTGTCCCTGTGTGGGGATGTAATTCCAATAAGAAGAAGAAGAAACTTACAATAAAGAGCGGTACTCGCCTTACAACAAAACATATAGTGTTTATACTAACTGTAATAAAAGGTCTATTTTCCTGAAGCAGATGAGTCTCACCAGAATTTAGAATTTACCCAGACAGAGTAGTATTGTGTCAAACAGCTTTTGAAGACTAAAATATCATCCAACAACATACACGGCTGACCACATCGAATGACCATTTCGTATTAATCTGAACAAACAATGATATTAGCTGTTTATCCTCCATGGCAGCTCACATTTTTGCGGTTTCGATCGACAGCGGTTTGGCATGTGGGCGTTGGACATTCGCCTTTTTTAACTGCTTCGTGGAAATGCAAAACCACTCGCTTCCTTAGCTGAGTCAAAGAAGGAAGATGAGATCAAGATTATTGCTGCTGGGTTCGATTCCACTGCGAGCAACGACACACGCTGCACAGCTGCAGCAGGGATTATTTATAAATCGCGCGATCATCAGCCAACGAGGCGACGACGAGCGAAACGACACGCCAAAGCTTCAGGAATTTGAATTAGGTACTGATGTGGCTGTAGGTACAGCAGAGCAACAGGAGACGAGGACTGGTGAATTTTCACCAGCCCGTGCGACAGACGATCGAATATCAATGCAAATACGCCCGTCGTCGTGGACGATCGAGTCGGGCGGCGATGCACTTACTAATCGGTTCTGTCGCCCTGTTCGAGATTCTGGCGGTTGATTTCTAACGATGATACACGGTGGGAAGAGAGTTCAATTTGTAAAAAAAGTATTAATGTGTTGCCAGACAGTGCGTATTTAGGACTACAAAACTGTCCACGTAAATTTAGAAAGTTTAACAATGAGAAGTGTATGTCACTTCAAATAATTGGGCGCCGACAAAGTATTCTCAATTTGTTTAGTCCCTGTTTGCCCATCTGCTTGAAGTCACGCTCGGTCGAGTGGATGATGACGTAAGTGCTCTACCCGAGTGTAAGTATATTGAACATTAATCACAACTGTTCTGGTGTTTAGTACTACACCACGGCACAAACTTTCAGTACCATTTTCTAGTCGCTGAGATATGTCACTGAATAGAGTGTAAGGAAAGTGGGGTTTCCTTGCGGTCGCGACGACGACGATTGCACCGAGGGCAAGCTCTATTTTTAAAGTTATTTTTCACTGATAAGGCACTGACTGACTGGTGGTAACCGATGGTGCTGTGTGTTGATCGAGGAAGGGTGATTCCGCGAACATGACTAACACTAAAATCCTGTAGGTGTTGTGTTTAGCTTGAGTAGATTTTATTCATTTGAAACACAGATGGCAAAAAAATGCTTAATTACATAGAATCAACAATATTACAATTACAAATTATAAATGTAAAAGATTAAGGTAGCCTTGTGAGTAAAGGCGTAGGATTGCCAATCAGGAGATGGCGAGTTTTATTATCGGTTCGCCCTAAGATGTTTTCGGGTGGGAAAGTTGAAAGCAGGCCAAGTTCCAGTTGGAATATAGAGCCATTGAAGAAGAAGAGGCCCCTAAATTATGAAAAATATTTTTTTTATTAAAAAAATATAAAAAAAATAAAAAAATGAGGCTTTATTGTTCAAAAAAAGGGCTCATTTTTTTTTTAATTTTCTTGAGTTTTGAAATTGGAAAGTTTAAAGATTGATTTTTTTTAAATATAGTAGGGAGTGAGTGCTAGTAATGGACCCCTTAACGACTAAAATTTACTTCAGTCGCTTCGATAGAGCGATCCTCTTGACAAACTGTAGTTCTGTTGCACTCGATGACAAGCAACAGGTACCAGCATCGTGTTTCGTACATAAAACTAGCCAAAACATTCATTTTTACCAATAAAAAGGGATTTTAAAATTTTGTAGCTAGCTATTATGGCCATCCCCGGGTCCATAATACGCAACGTCGAGTTTGTTTATATACGTATTATGGTCCCCCCATTTGATTTACATGTTCCATTCCCACATGTTCCTTTTGCCTATAATGGACCCCCCCTTATGTGCTAGTAATGGACCCTTTAGCATATTTACGTTAACAAATTAGTTAATATAACTGAATTTCTGTTTTCCTGTCCATATCAAATGTATGGAACTGCTGTCCTGTTACATGAAGCAACTTCACCCGACGGAAGCTTGCAGAAAATTGTCGATTCCAGCGTTTAATTTGAGATTTTGTTCAGGGGGTCCATTATACGCACGGGGTCCACTACTAGCACTCACTCCCTAATTAAAAAAATGAAAAAAAGGTACAAAGTTTATTTTTCCAAATTCGTTTATTTGATAGCCTCAGTCATGTATAACACTTTACGGAGCCACGATTCTTTGTGATATGTACAATCGAAATCAATTTTTTATTTACTGTTTGTGAGAAAGGGGTAGAAGCCAAAGTACTCGTGGTGACTCGAAGATAGATTTACAATGCTTTAGGATGGATGAGGCTTAGGATTTTTTTTTGTCTTTATTATCGAGACTTTCAGCCCAAGGCTGGCTCGTCTCGTGCTTAGGATTTTAAATCAGGGAATATCAGCCGCTCATCCGGGCCACTTATTGTGAGTAAATTGGATAATGATAAGTTCCAAAAAGTGTGTCTACAAAATTTGTTCCCATACACAAATACAGACACATACATACGCACAAACAAACATCGCCTCAATTCGTCGAGCTGAGTCGATCGCTATATAACACTATGGGTCTCCGGGCCTTCTATCAAAAGTTATTTTTTGGAGCAATCATATAGCCTTTCGGTACAACTTTGTTGTACAAAAAAGGCAAAAATACAAGAATTTGAAACTTTTACGATTTAAAAATTAAAAAATCTGACTGCAAATGTAAACCTTAATTAAATAATTTAAAAGATTAAGAAATTTCTAAATTAAGGGGATTTTAACATTTTTCACATTTATTATTTTTAAATCTCAAACTGTAATTTTATTATTATTATTTTATTTTATCTTCTATTATTTTATTTTTTTTTCGTTCAAAGGGATCTAATCTTAAATTATTTATTTAAAAATTTTAAAATAAAACTTATATTTAAAACTTTAAAATTTTCAATTTTATAGATCTATAAATTGAGATTATTATAATTAATTAAAATATTAAAAATAAAAATTGAGGAGAAATTAATCTATTATCCAGCTTTCCACGCTCGCCATAATGGCGGATGCTATAAAAAGTTTGACATTAACTGCTTCCCGACACTGAACTGAAATTATCGTCTAAGCATGCGTTAATGCTCTTCGTCGCCAACGACACCCCAGCATTTGTTATTTTTTCGACAACAATCGACACGAGTATCCAACTTCAACATTTTTACATTATCATAAGTATGAGTACATTTTAATTTTTAATTCTTTATTTCAGAAATCTTAGCCATGTCTAACAGCAATAGCCGTTCGAGGTTATTCTTAAAAATGCTTACGGATTCCCTTGCCCGTTAAGCCCGCCTTCAAGTTATGGTCAGAAAAGGTTTTCTGGATTCGTTCTCACTATCGCATTGAAGTAAAGAACCTACATTATATTTATTTACGGAAGAATGTTTTTGTTGCTTTGCTTTGAAACTACTTTCGACCCCGGGAGATCTACTCAGACCCAAAAGGAGAACTACCTAAGCCCCAAGCTGCTGGTTTTAAGCCAACGCCAGCTCCCGGGGTGGGCGTGAAAGTAATTCTCTAACAGCTGGCGACCTTTGGCGGTTTAATTTTGTCAACATCGAATCGCTGAAAACTTGAAGAGTTCTCCATCTTCGGAAACGTATTAGCCTCGCAGCAACACCGGCATATAAACAACATGAACACTATCGTCATAAACAGAAGTTCGTATGTTCGTATGCGGCTTTAGACCGGCTGTTGCGTGTAGTTGATTGGTATCGCAGGAAACGCCGCAGCAGACTCGGGGCTTCGATCATTCCTGTCTCAGCATGCTGTATGTCAGCGAGGAATTGTGCTAGGGCTTCATCCGACAAGACAAGTACGACGTCTTTCGGGATAAGACTTACTAAAAATTGGGACCCGGACTTAATTTAGGGCAAACCACATTTCACTCCACGCCACTCAGATTTCTAAAAACTTCTCGCATCGTGAGTCTTTACGACCGCTCGTCTTTCCAGCAGAACACCCACTTTCCTGCAGTCGTATGTTGTCTGTCTTCTCGTTTTTCAGCTTCCGTAGCTGGTGAGTTACTACCTCTTCCACCTCAATATACACTCAACTTCTAAAAACAACAATCGGCATGGAGCTTAATAACACACACCGTTGCCGTCCAGTTTATCATAAGAATATTATCCAAAGTACTGCTTTGTATAGAATTTATTATTCCGACGTATTCCGAAAAACGTCGTACTTGTCGGATGAAGCCCAAGCACAATTCCTCGCTGAAAAAGAATGCCCCCCTTTCCATCGATACAACATGCGAAAGCAGTAATTGTCGAAACCCTGGATCTGGAGTCGCAACAGCCGGTCTAAAGCCGCATGAACACAATGTTACATACGAGCTTCTATGTAAGCCGATAGTGTTCATGATGTTTATGAGCCGGTGTAGCGACAAGGCTAATACGTTTCCAAAGATGGAGAGCTCTTCAAGTTTGCAGTGATTTTAACTCCACAAAATCAAACCACCGAAGATCACCAGCTGTTGGATACTGACTTTTGTGCTTGAGACTTAGGTAGTTCACCTTCTGGGTCTGAACAGATCTCCCGGGGTCGAAAGAAGACTCAAAGCAAAGCAACAAAATCGTTCTCCCGTAAATTTAAGGTTCTTTACTTCAATGGTAAGCTGTCGTGCGCAAGATGAATACACCACTAGGTGTTCCAATCTGCCAAATTCACGATTCAGCCATCTTGGATTTTAGTATGGGAGAGCCAGCCGGTTTGTTTATGTTTTGCACCGAAAATGAATTTTTCACCCCCGCCTTCTTCTCGTCCATAAATTGGGCAGACTGCAACACCTAGCTGTGTATTCATCTTGGTCGTGCGATAGTGAGAACGGATGTAGAAAACTTTTTCTGACCACCACTTATAGGCGAGCTTGACGGGCAAGGGAATCCGTAAGTAATTTTAAGAATAACCTCGAACTGCTATTGCTTTCATGTCCAAACTAAGATTTCTGAAATAAAGAATTAAAAATTAAATGTACTCATATGAAAAAATGTAAAAATGTTGAAGTTGGATACTCGAGTAGATTGTTGTCGAAAAAATAACAAATGTTGGGTTGTCGTTGACGACGAAGAGCATCAACGCCTGCTTAGACGATGATTTCAGTTCAGTGTCTGGAAGCAGTTAATGTCAAACTTTTTATAGCATCCGCCATTATGGCGAGCGTGGAAAGCTGGATTGCAACTTAAAAATTAAAATGTTCGAAGGAAGTTTTGGAATAAAAAACATACAAATATAAAACCTTAAAATTAGATAAAAATAAATCCAAAAATTTGAAAATATTAAATTTTGCGTTTAAAAAAAACTAAAATTAGAAATTTACAAATTTACAATATTAAAATTTAATAGTTTTCAAAGGATTTGAAAAATATGCATTGATAATAAGAATTCTTGAATTTAAAATAATATAAATTACTATTGATTTTTTTTTTTTTTAATTTCAGGTCTAAAAATAAAAAAACTTATTTCTTGAAAACCCAAAAATTTATTTTTTTGCGGATTGAAAAAAATTTAAATAAAAAAAATGTTGGTTAAAATAAAAAAAAATCAAAATTTTTAAAAGTTTAAATGAAAAATTTAATATATGACAATTTAAAAATTTAAGAATTTTTAGAAATTAATTTTGAATTAGGAATTTAAAAACAAATGTCCAAATTTAAAAATGAAAAAAAAACTAAAATAAATATTTAAAAATGTAAAACTTTTAAAATTTACCAATTTAACAAAAAAATTAAAAATTAAAAAAAAAAATAAAAAAAATTAAAAATTTAAAAAAATTAAAAATTTAAAACAATTAAAAATATTTAAAAAATTAAGGTAAATATATTTGAAAATTTAGAATTAAAAAAATTAAAACTTAAAAAAAGAATAAAAATTTTAAAATAAAAAACTTAAGAATTTTATTAAGGGGAAAGACGGCTTTGGCAGGTTTTGTTCTATTATCGTCAGGGGGGTTTTCGTCGACCAAATTTTATGAAATTTGGCCACAATATTATTTGATATGCAAAGAATGTTTAGGCCAAATTTGAGCATAGTCAGTCATAAAAACCCCCCTGCCAATAATAGAACAAAACCTGCCAAAGCCGTCATTCCCCATATTAAACAAATAATAAAGTTGAAAAATTAAAAAAATTAAATTCTAAAAATTCGGAAATTGGAAAAAAAATTTAAAAAAACTAAAAATTTAAAGGCTCAAAATTTAAAATAATGTATTTGAAATTTTTTTAAAAAGTAATTATAAATTTAGAAATTATAAAAACTAAAAAAAAAATCAAGATTTCAACATTGCATTTAAGGATTTCATAAAAAATTGCAACATTTGAAAAATGAAAAAAAATGATCCTTTTTCAAAACTTGGTGAATTAAAGTTTTTTCTACAAGAAATACAAGAATTTAAGCACCCTAAATTCCCTTCCTTTCCTTCAATATTATTGTATTCCCTAACCTCGACCAAACCGCGAGTCTTACGGTTCCCCAAAACTAACATTAGTGTATAAGAATCATAATAAACTGTATTTTTAAAAACATGATTCCGGCTCCGCAACGCTTCACGGCAAATGAGCCTTTCAAATAAACAATAGATTAAAAAAAAGAAATACAAGAACGTAAAAATTAAAAAAATCAATGATTTCAAAAACTAATAAAATACAGATATCAAATAATATTTTATATAGGGGAAATGACGGCTTTGGCAGTTTTTTTCTATTATTGTCAGGGGGTTTTATGTTTAGGCCAAATTTGAGCACAATTTATTTTTGGAAAAACCCCCCTGACAATAATAGAACAAAACCTGCCAAAGCGTGTTTTATTATTCATTAAAAAAATGAAAAAATTAAAAAAAAACACAAATTTGGGGAAACAAAAAAAAAATAACGGAAAACTTAAAAAAATATTCGAATTGAAAAAAAAATTAACGAATTAGAGAATTCAAAATTCAACTACCCAAAAAAAAATTAAATCATTTTCAAAGAGACTTGCAACCCTAGCCTGGCTAATTGTTTAAAACTTTTTTAAATTGAAACAAATATGATTTTTTTTATTTGAAAATTTTAACAAATTGCAAACTACAAAACATAAACAAAAATTGACCTCAACTAAAAAATTCAAAGATTTATCAAAAAATAAAAAATTAAATGATTTTTTTTTTACTTTTAAGTTTCTGGAATTCGAAAACATCACGGAGTAGCAACCATTAATATGTACAGTCAGTTTAAGCTTAGTCTAAGAGAAGCTAAGCTTAAGTTTTTGGAATTTGAAAACAAAAATAAAAAATTAAAATTAAAAATCCCCAGATTTAAATATTTCAAAGAGGAAAAATGAAATTCCAAACGTCAATTTTCAAAAGATTTAAAAATTAAAACATTTCAATATAAAATAATATAAATTCCTACACATTTTATTAAATTTTTAAAATAATATATATTTTTTTAACACCCAAAAATTTATTTCTTAAATTTTAAATTGAAAATAAATTCAATTTTCGAGAACGTGGAAATTTAAAAAATTCCATACTTAAGAATTCCAAAATTTTAAAACTTAAAGCTAAAAAATTTCAAAATAAAAACTTTGAAAATTATTTATTTTTGTATTTTGACTACATTTTTGAAAATTTAAATAAAAAAATGGGGTTTAAAAATAAAAAAATATAAAATTGAGAAATTGGAAAATTTTAAGATTTAAAAATTTAAAGATTTATACCTGAATATGCAAAAAAATAATTTGAAGATTCCAAAATTTAAAAATTTAAGCTTTGAAAACTTAAAAAAAATCAAATAGGGGGAATGACGGCTTTGGCAGATTTTGTTTTATTATTGGCAGGGGGGTTTTTTATGACTGACTAGGCTCAAATTTGGCCCAAACATTCTTTGCATATCAAAGAATATTGTGACCAAATTTTATAAAATTTGGTCGACAAAAACCCCCTGCCAATAATAGAACAAAACCTGCCAAAGCCGTCTTCCCCCTACATTTCAAATTAAAATATTTAAAAAATGTGAAAATCTAAAAATTTAGGAGTTAAAAAACAAAAATTTAAAAACTGAAATACTTGAAAATTTAGAAACTAAAAAATTTTTATATTGAAAAAAAAATAAATTTAGGAATTTGAAAATTCATAAATTTGGAGATTTAAAAATTTAGACATTAATCAAATTAGTGATTTTTTTTTCTTTATTTCTTTATGAGGTTTTTAGCCCTGGGCTGGTTCACCCAGGGGACTGAAGAGAAGGCTAATACGCCTACCCACCATTCGTTCAATATGGCGTACAATGTTTTTGTTTTAATCTCGTTTAATTCATGATAACAAAGCTACGGAAGTATCGACGGGCTATTTTTCGACATAATAAAGCCATACAAACACAAAAGGTTCGATAAACCTCAACTAATTGCAAGTTTTCGCCAGGAAAAGTTAATTGCCGATAATTAGCACTAGCTGCGTACGAACCAATCACCCAAAATGAGCAGCTGAATTCGGGTATACCACCCAGAAACTGGGTACCAAAAACAGCAGTACCAAAAACAATGTTGGGTAGAGTGCCATTGTACCGCGGATGACAGGCGTTTCACCCTCCTGGGTTCACCTCAGCTGATTCACATCAAGACAAAATTAATGATTTAAAATTTGAAAATAGGAAAAATAAAACTATAACTAAAACAACTAAGGCAATCATTTATACGTAAAGGTGATCTCATTTAATACGACCATTTCTTCATTTCAGCACGATTACTTTTCCAGTCTACCGCGCGCCCAATTGCCAATATTTCCAGATCGGAAGAATTTTAAGACACTGGCACTGTGGTGAGTTAAGGTCAAGGAGCTAGACTTTACTAAGGTGGCGCAGATCAGCGTGGTAAAGTCTAGCTCATTGGGTTAAGGTCTTTTTCGATTAATTCCACCCTATTGTAACGGTACCACTAAGACGTCTCTCGGTTGGACTTCTTCATCGTCTTCTTCTTCTATGATTCTACATTCCAACTGGAACTTGGCCTGCTTTTCAACTTTCCAACTATTCTACTAGCATTTCCTCAATTATTGATTGAAAGCTTGTACATGGCCGCCATTTAATGAGTGCAGGGTGTCGATAATGTTTCCCACTCAAAAACATCATACGCCTTTGCTCGCAAGGCTGACTGGAGGACCCTATTCGGAGATCGATTGGTCAAAACTTTGATGGCCACTTTATACTTTGAGGAAGGGTAGATTACATTTTCAGCTACTTTTCTATACAGAACTTTAAGTATATTTGTCAAGCAAATTAGCCGTTTTTGTCTGCAGCTGTCCAAATCATCGTTTTTTGGCAAATTTATCAGCAATCACAAATTTCAATCTTTCAGAAACATTTTCCGGTGACATGGGCACACAATCTTCTACCAAATTCATGGCAAATTCAATACTTGCGTTTTTCTTACGCGGATGTCCATACTTTTATACTATCTTTCCGCTTCCATAATAGATTGAACTTTAACAGATCGTATCAAAATGTTCACCACTGAAAGAGGAGAGCTTTCTAAACAATTTGCTGTCAAAAAAATTGAGAATCAATCACTAGAATCTTTGTAAAAACGCAGTACGTCTAGATTTTGAGTGAGTCAACCTTTAGCAATCCTTCACTTCCTATACTGCCGTCATACGCATATTAGTGTTTGCTGGGATTCCCTATATACATGGGACAGTTATGCGTATAACGGCAGTATACCACCGTAAGAACGTGACTGGCACGCCGGTACCATTGCCGGTGCTTTCCAATTGTGTATACATATTGTGAATGGATAGTCAATCCCAACCCCCATTCATTTTATTCTCTGTACAATTTATTTAGTTCTAGTCAATTACGAAGTAGCAAATACAAATGGAACGCCCATGATGCCTATGCTCATTAAAACTTAGTTATCACTATCACACAGTGATTGTGGAAAAATATTAATTAAAAGTTAAAATAGAAGAATAGTTAATCAAGCGCTCGTGTCGTCGTCAGCTTTTATTATTTCACCGGAGCAATATACATATTTTTTGCTGACGAGCACCATCTCGCCTTTGTCGCGGTTTGTCGTATCAGCGTAGCAGTGTGGGGAAGCTAGCTGATAAACTTGTTTCACGATTTCTCGAATTAGTCATGTATTGATTGTATTTTTTCAACGTCGCACAGAGGGGCGAATTAAAAAAACGGAAAAGATCAATTATACAAGCACTATGCAAAGCACCGACAAATGCGGTTTTTAAGTTGATTAGTCTGATGAGAGTAAAAAATTGACAAACTAATACAACAGCTGGAAAATGGGTTTCGGTTCTCATTATACGAATTTGTCCCACTGTGCGTCTCCGTCGCTTGCTGTGAATGTTTGCACCACGGATCAATGTTTGGCGTCGCGATAAGGCGCGAGCTATAAGCCACTTGTTGGATTCTGGTGTTGTTATAATCTGCTTCTGGAAAGTTTTTGCTCGCGGACTTTGTCTATTCAGCAGGGTTCAGTGGATCGGATGTTATGGGCAGAGGTGAGGGCATAACTACCAACAGCTGTTAACTCTTTATCAACCGTTGTTGCAATCTTGATTTTGATACCATAGCAGAACGTTTACAGAATATGTAGTTGTATCTATTCGAAATGAATGATGCGAGATAAATTACATCATAGATAATAATAATATTGAATGTAATGCTGCGATTACGACCATTTATCTAAATGATATTATAAACGAATCTGTTCATTTATTCTATAATAAATGGCAAAAAGAAAACAAAGCTACATGCAGGGGCAGTTTGTTGAAAATATTATGTCCAAGGCGCTAATTTTCTATCAAAAATGTTAATTTTCGGATTCAACAAATTTTTACATCTGGTTCTAACAGCGACGAACATTCCTTTGATTCCCTCGTTTTATAGAACTACTTTCTAAATAAAACCTGGTTTCTATTTTATAGTTATCAAGAGATTCTTTACGTCTAGCGTCGTAAGGATTCGTTTATTTTCTCACAAATAAAATCGGAAAGAATTGAACTTGTCGTTTTGGAAATTAGACGTCTTTGTCTGAATTTCAAATTCTTTGATCTATATGTTCTGAATTAATTTAAAAACTTGATCAAATTCGCTCTTTACGGAGACAAGTTTAAATGCTTCAGCGTACACGAACGTAATGCAAGACAAGTTTAAATCTGCAAGTTAAAATAATAAACAATTTCGTAAAACAACAACCATTGATATTATATAGAGACTGAACGAGCAAAGCCCGAATTGCTAAATTTTAAAAGACTTGCCCAATTTTCGTCATCCTTGTATTTTATCCATTATCACATAAACCAAGCTTGCAAAAAGCAACAAGCAACAGCAGCGGGGAGGCAACGCGTTGGTAGCTGTAGTCCGGTATTTGTTTGATTCCTCGCCTTCGAGCTCGAGTTTCATGAGCGAGTGAGTTCAGTTCAGCAGCGGTTTGAGAATTTGAGATTATTTGTTTGGCGCCAACCTGACGATCAGCTTCATTCGCAATCAGTCGACTCGAGCGAGCGAGAAGGGATCTCCTCTGGCTGGCTGGCTGGGGCCGTAAAACTCGATGGGACTCTTATACACACATTAACGCTCGCAGCACAGGCTTAATAACAGCATGGTCCACCGTGACAGAGTGGAGGTAGGCAGGCAGTCAGTCATATAGTGCTACCAACTACAGCTGGCCTGCGACTCGACTTCCACACAGATTGAGCAAGAGAGAGTCTGCAGCACTGCATGTCCCGCCACCGTTCGTTCTTTCTCAGTGTGCGAAGCTGCAGACTTAAGATAGGAAAGCAACAGCTCCAAGTTACTCGATGACAGAGGCGTTTGAAGACTTATCTTCATTTAATTTTAACATAGAAAAATATATACTAAAAATTTTATGTACTCTAGTTTGAAAAGCACACTCTGTGAAATTTATATGACTCATCAGGTAATGCATGGTAATGCATCTTCCTCAAAGCATTTAACCCCCTGTCTGATAAGGCCTTACCACGTCAACCGAACAATCCCAGAAGAGAGCTAGACGACATGACAAAACGCAGATAAAATATCTCACAGTTTGTTGCGTAGTATCTTTCTCGCTGTCTAGCGCTCGTTTCACACCTACACACAACCGATTCGGGGGCTTCCGTCATCATCATTTCCAACCATCATTTTCATCATCATCATTATCATTATCATCATCAGTGGCTGCCTCGTATCAGTCACATTCATTCGTACTCGCGCGTACGTTGATTACATGCCTGCTGCGACGACGACGTTGCCCTCGAGCATATGCTGCCTCGTCTGCTCACGAGCTTTTGGACACCTTGCCCGTTGTATTTTTTTTGTTTTTCGGAGCCCACCATCGCATCACATCGGCACAAAGCGTTTAGCATCTGAATTCTGAAGAGATTCTTTTTTGTTTTCTTCGAACGTTTCGCTTCATCACATTTTTGGCCGAACGCATAGTCTTCCGTCCGAGGAAAATGACTTCGGTTGATTAAAAATACATGACCAGTTGTTAGTGAACGAACAACCAAAAGTAGCCAGCCAGCATATCAAAATAAATTGCTCTTGTTGATGATTCCGAATGCGCGCTACACGCTGCCGTGGTCGCCGTTGGTCGCCAATTCGCGGGATTCCTTCTCGTGGGATTTTGTATTTGGGCATCCTCTTTTTGGTCCGTTATTCGTATACGGCGAGGATACGGTTCCAGTTCAGTGGGCTTGTTTTTAAATGCCACACAATTGATGAACTGTAACCTGATGATGCGTTGAATGTGATTGGCCGTGGTAGACACTTGAGACTAGGAAAATGTTTGGCTATTTTTTGACGTAAGACTACGTCTGTGTTTTCTATATTGGGGTACACTTTACGATTGCGAAAATCGGGGACCGTCACGAAAATATGATAGACTTTAAACTTTAATATCTCAGCTGTTTCTCGATGGATTTTCAATTTTTTGGACCATTCGATCAAGGATGAGTCAACGCTTCTTTGCATTTATATGAAAATACTATTTTTAACTATTTAGTATAGATAATTGATAAAAAGTTTAGAAATAGGTAAACTAACCAATCACGAACATGCATCACTAGCACAGACATCAAAAATCAATCACTTGCGGGTTTGGATCTAATCTTCAGTTAGAACAAGATTTCACGCAGAGCAGACGCATCAAAGCGATCGCTGCAGAGCGGACATAGCATCACGGAGGCGCTAATAACATTTTTAAAGAAAATCCATCGCATTGGTGGTGGTGCTCGATGTGTTGCTGCAGATCATTCAACCTCAACGAACCAGCATTTCATATGAAGAAAGGGTTGACCATAGAAATAGCACTGTGGCGATCCCGCACCGCCAGTACCGATGCTGAAAATTCATTACAAATTGTGGTGTCAGTCAGTTGGAAAGGAGCATTGGGAAAAGAAAACTGGTTCTTCTCAGGTCCAACATTTTATGAAAAGAAAGAGTTAATTGCGAAAATGGACTGTTTCGGTGGCATCGGTTTTGGTGTGGTAGCTTGGATGCTGTTAGTGATTCCATCCATTCAAATTCACTTCATCATCTCCCTCCGACGCGCTATCAAATTCGCTATTTACGATTGAGCAGCAGTTTTCTTATATCTAATGAAGTAATTCCATTAGCACCGCCCCTTCATTAATCGTTATGAGTGCACATTATATTCACACCCATATCAGCTCACAAAAGGGCGGGGCTAACGGGCTTAATTTATTGAATACAAGAAAGCTGCTTTCCGGCGCGCGCGAGCCATTTTGTTCGGGATTCCGCGGAAAGAGCGGAATGAGCGGTTCGACAAAATTTGATGCAGCGGAGCGGACACAGCAACACGAAGGCGTGGATAGCAGTGGCAATGCTGAAAATTAAATTTCAAAATTATGGAAACTTAGCGAAAAACCATCAAGTGGCGGTCGGACAATTTCAATGTAAGGTGCTGACAAACGTTTGGATACAGTTAGTTATTGGAAAGACGCATTGGGAAAAGAAAATTGGTTCTTCTCAGGACCAGCATTTTATAGTAAGAAAGAGTTAATTGCGAAAATGGATTGTTTCTCCCACCGCCGCGCTATCAAATTTGCTAGTTACGATTGAGTTTTGCACTTTGAAGAAAGTTTATATCGGATTATCGGATCAACCTTCTTTTGTATAAAGACCTTTTTGGAAGACGCCACCCTCAAAAATGGCCGAAATAAAGGATAAATAAGCAGAATCAGAAGTGGCGTGAAACCAAACGCAAATATATTTATTTGCAACGTTTGGTTTTCGCCCGCGATGTAAGCGTACGTGGCAGAGTAAGGATTGTGATGTCCCCGACTGAAAGCCAGTCGAGTGGCTTCAGCGGCCGATGAGTCATGTTAATTCCACGGTTAGAGACTCAAAGTCCATCCATCTGGGAACAACTATTCGACTTCTTGGTTCAGTTGGCCTCGGAGCAGTTTGCTCAATGTAAATAAAACGACACAAATTATTATGGCAAATACCATCAATTTCAAATAGATACGTAGTCCTACGTCACCTTTGCGTACAACCCGATTGGGCTGCACCTTTGAGTTTTTTTCTTTGTAGGCATTACATTCCCCACAGCAACAATACGGCCTCGCAGCAGCACTGCCACAATTATTAACTGCAGATTTTCTAAGTCAAGGTTACCATTTTTGCAATCGTATATCTACATGGGGCTAGCACGATGATACTTTCAGGTCCAGGGAAATCGTGACAATTTTCTACAAAAAAAAATCGCAAATCGCAATCAAAAGCAGACACCCTTAGAATGGTCTTCTTGGTTTGTAGCTGCGCGATAACCGATAGACCACGCGTCTAGCCACTTACAAGTTGTGATTGCCTAGGGCTGAAAGTCTCCTTAATAAAGACACAAAAAAAAACTGTTTTGGTAAGCCTTATTCACTTCCCAGTGGCGTAGCCAGGGGGGTGGTTTTGGGCATAAAACCCCCCCCAGAGACATCATTTTTAGAAGAAATTTTTTTTCCGAGAAAAAAAAAATGTTCGGAAAACCCCCCCCAGACCAATTTTCTGGCTACGCCACTGTCACTTCCCAATAATTTAGTCCAGACTTTAGGGAAAGGTGGGGAAACTTGATCCACCTGTTTTACCGAGAACGAAAGTAGTTTATAATCTTGATCTTATACACTACATTCTTCCCCTCCTCATCTATAAAGGTTTGTTATGAACATAGAATGACAAGATAGCTATAATATATTATACTAGCTTTATGTACCCGGCTTTTCTCGGGATTGAAAAGTAAATTATGCAATTAAAATGTGTAATGTTGTAACAAGAAACCGATAGCGGTAGATCTACCGTGCACCGATAATAATAAATAAATATTAAAATGAAAAAAATCAAAAAACTCCTCGGATTTGTTAAAGAATGATTTGAAAATTTGTTGCCCCCTCAAAATATTATTTAAAAAAAAAAACCGAGGGGGAGGGAGACAAAATAGATTTTTAATATTTGTATCGGCCTTATTGAAAACTGTTTTCGAATTTTCCACAGGAACTACTTTGAAGCTTTTTGTAATTCCCATGACAAATTGTTTGGAATTTCAGCGGAAAATTATTCGGAATTTACATGAGAAACTTTTCAGAATTGTTCCAAATTTTGTACAGGAAATTGTTTAGCAAATTATCGGAATGTTCCTGTTGAGTTTTTGTTGAGCATTGTGAAATTTACACTGAACATTTTTCGGAATATCCGCGGAAGACTCTGAGGAGTTTTTACGGGAAACTCGCTGGAATTTTCACCAGAAATTTTCCGCGCTAGATTTTTCAAATAAGGACCTTTTTTTGGATTTCAATGGAAATTATTAGTAGTTTCCATAGGAAATTCATTCTAATTGGCACCGGATTTTTTTTAATACCAAGGAAAATTCTTCGGAATTTTTAAAAAGAATTTTCCGGAATTTCCACAGGGTGACTACTACCTGGAAAACATGGAAAAATTCTGGAATTATCAGATAATTTCTGACACAATCAGGGAAATGAAAACATGAAAAAATCAAACAATTTAATAATTGAACACGTCGTTGTTCAGAACCATGGACCAATAAAAAAAGTTTAACCAGCTTCCAAGGAATTCCTGAATAATTCCCGAAGCAATTCCTAAATAAAGCAAAGAATTTATTCGGGAAATCAATTAGGAATTGCTTTGTGGACTCTTTTGAGAATTCCCTCGGAAATTTTTCAGAAATGTATTAAAAAAATACAAAATAATTAGGGATTTCAAGGCAGTTCCAGTTCTTTTCGGAGAAATTTCTGGATCATTTTTCAGATGAATTTGTTTTCCAAAAGAATCACTCAAGGCGTGTTCATAAGAATCATTAGCGTAATTTTCTAAATTATTTCTGGGGGAATTTTCTAGATGAGTCCCGAAAGAATTCATGGAGGAATTTCTAAAGGTAATCCAGGAGGAGTTTCCGAAATGATTCTTTAAGGAATTCCCGCAGGAAAACATGAAGGGATTTTCAAAAAAAAAAAAACTTACGGAAATTGTGAAGGATTTTTGTTCAAGGAATATTCGATTGAATTTCGAATGGATTTTTCAAAGGAATTTTTAAAGGTATTCTCGAACGAATTCCTAAAAGAATTTTCAAAGAATCTAAATTTTCAAAGAAGGATTCCAAAATGAATTTATGAATAGACTCCCGAACGAATTTCGAAATCAATTACTATGGAAATTTTGAACAATTTTCCAAAGGTTCAAAGGAATTTGTAGAAGAGATGCTAAAAGAAACTCACTAGAAATGTCCGAAAAAAAATTCGGAGAAGTTTCTGGAAGAATTTCCCCAACAAATACTGGAAATAATCTCCTCTAGGAATTCCAGCATTGATTTCCATATGAATTCACGAAGAAATTTTTAAAATTTCCAAAAGATCGTAAAGGAATCTCAGGAATTTTCGTAGGAATATCCAGAACAATAGTGTTTTCTAAAGTTTTCGTAAATAAATTTTCGAATGAATTTCTGAAAAATCCCTAAGGAATTAAAAGAAATCCGAAGCATTTTCTGAATGTATTTCCAGTAGAGCATAAGTACTAAAACGCTATTGGTGCTGTAACCATTACAATTATTTTGCCATTTAAAACTATTTTGCTTCAATGATCACTGCTACGTTTGATGACACTAGATGTTGGTCACACAAACTGGAGCGACATCAGTTTCATACTTTTGCATCAACTTGGGAAATATGTTGGGAAATACTCCCAACGACTTTCTAAAAGAATTCCTTAAAACACTTCGAGGAATGTTCTAAAGAAACTTTTACAAAGGAATCGTGAAATGATTTTCTGAAGAAATATTCGTACGAAGTTCTGAAGGAATTCCCAAAGAAAGTCCAAAAAAAATCCAGAACAATTCTTTAAAAAGTTTTCTAAAGTTATTTTTTAAAGAAAATAAGGAATTAAAATCGTCGAATTTTTGAAGAAATTTTAAAGGAATATCTGAAGAAATCTCCATAGTACTTTACGAAGAAGACCCGACAGGAATTCCTTAATGAAATTCTGGAGGAAGTTCCGAAGGAATTCCTAAGGGAAATTACGGAGCAATTCTCAGAATACCTTTGAAGGTATTTCCGAATTCATTTCCTGGAGGAATTTTAGAAGGAATACCTGAAGGAATTTTTGATTGAAGCAATTTCTGGATGAACTTGCGATAGAATTCTTGGAGGGATTTCCTAAAGAAGGTTTTAAGTAATTTACGAGTCAGGGCTATAAAGCAAGACCATGCAGAAGGTGGCTGGGTTCGATTCCCGATCAGGTCTAGGAATTTTTTTGGGGAATGTTGGAAATTATTTTGGACTTCCCTGGGCATATGAATGTATCATCGTGTTAGCTTCATGATATACGAATGCAAAAATGGTAACCTCGGAGTTAACAACTGTGGAAGTTCTTAATGAACACTAAGCTGCGAGGCGGCAATGTCCTATGTGGGAGATGTAATGTTGCCAATAAGAAGAAAAAGAGGACGAGGAAAAATGTTGTAAGACCGCCAATATTTTTTTTTTGAGAAACGTCTTTCGCAATGTTTACTTGTTTGAATTGATTATTTTGCTGCAAAAATCTGAACTTTTTTTTAAATTTAAAAATAAATGTAGAGCACCTGAAAAAAACTTCAATCAGGGAATTTCGTTTCTACAGATGAGTAGATAGATAGATAGTAGAGTCCCACTACTACTATTACTATATCAAATCCAATTCAAACAAATCAAATCAAATGCAATACAAATTTAAATAAAATTCTAATCCATTCTGAATACAATTCAAATCTCATTCGAATCCAATCAAAATGTTATTTAAACCTAAGGCCGTTACAAATATTTAATTAACACTGATCTCGGAAAGGTCAAGGGAGGAGAGAGGGAGAATAAAAAATAAATATTAAAATGAAAAAAAATAAAAAATAAACTCCTCGGATTTGTCAAAGAATGTTTTGAAAATCCTCAAACAAAATTATCCGAATATTATTTTGTTGTCCCCTCAAAATATTATTTTTTAGCCGGGGGGGGGAGACAAAATAGTTTCAAAATATTTGTATTGGCCTAATCCAAATTTAATCAAAATTCGATTCAAATCCAATCCAAATTCAATCTAAATCTAATCCAAATAATTGTTGTAAATCAGTTTCTGATACTCATATGGGACCAAATTTGGTCATATATGAGTAACTGCAACCGAATCAATGTAAACTGCTGCTAGAGAAATCCGGAATGTGAATCCAATAAAATACAACACAAATAAAATCTGAATCCGATTCGAATCCAAATCAAATACATTCTAAATCACGAAAAAATCGTTTTAAGATGATTTAATCGCCTCTAAATTTACATTCGTGAGAGGAAAATCGCGACTCGAGGGCTGGGACAGCCATTTTTGGACTCCGCCATGATTGTCCTTAATCTGAACACATATTCCTAGCAACATGCTTGTCATAGACGAGTTTTTCTAAATCTAATCCGATTCCAACAAAAATCCATTTCAAATCTAATACGAATCTAATCCGAATTCAATCCAAATCCATCAGAAGTCCAAATCCCAACCAAGTCTAATATAAATCCAATCCAAATCCAGATCAAACTCAACTCTAATTTAACCCAAATACAATCCAAAATTAATCAGAATTCAGAATCCAATCCAAATCCAAGACAAATGCAGTTCAAATCTAAGGCGAATCCAATCAAAATCCATCCAAAATCCAAATCCAATATAAAAACAATCTCCAATACTATCCAAATCCATCAGAAGCCTAATCTAAACTCAATCCAAATCCAACAAAAAAGCAGTTAAATTCTAGGTCGAATTCAATCAAAATTCATCCAATCCTAGTACAATATAAAAACAATCCAAATTTATCCAGAGTTAAGAATCTAATTCAAATCCAAGTCTAATCTAAATGCAATCCAATCCAAATCCAATTCAAGTCCAATATAAAAACAATCCAAATCTAATCTAAATCCAATCTGAATCCTAATCAAAATTCAATTCAAATCAAATCTGAATCAAAACCAAATCTGATTCAAATACAATCCAAATTCAAATTAAATCCAGCCAATATCCAAATTAATATTTCAAATTGAATTCATAAACCTTATCTAGAAATTTTCATTTTCACGCTTAAAATTGTCCACCGTGTACTATTACCATGATCTTTGTTCGCTTGGAATTATTGTACAATGCGGGCCACAGTACTTCATGTTTTGACAACATATTTTACACAACAGAACACACGGTGTCTTTGTCCAAAGAGGCTAATTTTCAAAAAAAATAAATAAGTATCTCTAAACACCCACTACACTAAAGTATGGGTTTTCCTCTTTCACATAGGTGCATTTTTCCATGCAGTTTCGAGGGGGGGTGGGGGGTAAAATAAATTTTGAGATTTCTTTGGATTTTATACCAGAATATTGAAAAAAATAAAATTGTTCTAGATCCCCCGATAGAACATTTTAATTTATCCACTATATGGAAGAGGAGAGCATATACCTTCGTGTAGTGTGTGTTTCAGAGATACTGGTTTTGGGAAAATAATATTTCCCCATAGAGACATCGTGAACATGTTGGAGTAAAAGTGAGTGGGCAACATTTTCAGAATATTCTTAGGACTGATTCACATAAGGAAATATTTCTCTGAAAGCATTAATGTTCTCATAGAAAAGTATTGAAGTATTGAAATTACCGTTTTTTAGTGACCACCCGTTATAATCAAACATCCAGAAACATTTTACATGTCCTTCCTTTTTAAACAAATTTTAAAATTCAATTACCTCTTACTCAATCTTCAAACAATTTTTAAATTCAATATCTTTTCCGATAATTTCTTCCAATATCCAAATGCAATCTTCAAAGTTATTTCTCAACTCCAATTATTTTCAAAAAACCACACCAATCTGCACATCTATTGCAGTCGACTCTCTACATCTCGATGTTCTATATCTCGATATCTCTCCCTATGTCGATGGTTTCCTTAGTCCCTTCAATCTAAATACATTTGGGCTTTCTACATCTCGATAACCTCCCTATCTCGATGGGTTCTGATCATATTTTGTTCAGGAATCACTCTCCTTATGTCGATATATTAAAATTTTTAGGCTACTAGACCATCTTTGGACAAAAACGAACACATCAACAACAGGAATTGACATTTGTTTTGTTGTAGTTTTTCATAGCAACGATCTTTTTTGGATCTAGTACCCATTTTAAGTTTCCTTCCATTCCTCGATCTCTCCCTATCTCGATGGTCCCTTTAATATCGAGATGTGGAGAAACTACTACCCACCATTTTTTTATGTATCAAGCTTCCAAATTAAGCTAAATCATCCAAATCAGTTTCCAAATCGATGTATTATTTTAAGCAATTCCAAATATATTCAATCTCACGGGCACCTTTGCAATTTTTTTTCTCGAGTTTTTTTTTGTTTTGTACCGTTTTGGCTTAAATCCCGAACATGACTCATATTCCGAACACTGGCGTTTTGGCACCCTTAAATCAAAAATTCCATCGGTCCATCTATGTAGAATAAACGAATAAAGCCAAAATGACAATTCAAAAACGAGTGTACGGGCTATGAGTCATAAAAAGGACTATTGAGTCGAAACGGTACTACTTTTATTCTGTCACCCGGCCTACTCCTCTGCCCTTCCGTCAGGGAGCCTACCGGGGGACGCTAGCATTCTTTTTCAGTTCTCATCGTGCCTCCTTTTTTGCACTCTTCCAATTATTTGCTATCACCTACTTCACCTGATTCTAATGACATCGATATTCCGACAGCAAAAAAAAGGGATAGCTTATAATCTTGATCTTATACACTACACTCCCTAGAGAACTTTTTAGAGGCCACGCAAAATTTAAACAACTTCTCCTAACAATGACCAAATGCTATATTTTTTTCACAGCACAAAGCCATAAATATGCTAAACTAGTCAACCCGGCAGTTGTCCTGCATAGTAGGCGAAAATGCGGGTTGTGAACTGCCTGAAACTGAAACTGAAAATCCATTCAGCCGTTTTCGAGTTATGCGGATACGAACACAGACCATTTCATTTTTATATATAAGAGAAGATTAAACCGTCTAAGACGAATTAAGTACTCTCCATTTAACTCCACCAATTATTTGGAATAATTGGTGGAATTAAATGGAGGGTACTTAATTCGTCTTAGACGGTTGAATACATTCCATTAAAAGAGCTTAATATAATTTTCTGAAAATGCTAAATTATCTGTACTGGTAAAAATGTCAACATTCGATCACAATTTTAGCCATATTGTAAGATTGCATGCGCTGTCGAATTTCATATCAAAACTTGTTCATGAATACGCACAGCAAGTCAGAATACGTATTTTGGAGGAGAAATATTTAGAACATCTGAGAGCACCTTTCTCCGTTTATCAAAGCAAGTTTTTGTAGAGGAATCAATTCCCCCCTATTTTTGACAGCACTCCAAAAAATCGATTGTGTATCAATAACAACAACAATTTACAGACTGTCGCACATCTTCTTTTTCGTCAATGGCTCTACATTCCAACTGGAACCTGGCCTGCTTTTCAACTTAGTATTCAATTTAATTTCCTCAGTTATTAATTGAAAGCTTTTCTATGCCCGCCATTCCATGATTATGTATTTTGTGTGGCAAGTACAATGGATACCCTATGCCCAGGGAGTCGAGAATGTTTCCAACCCGAAAACATCCTAGACCGGACCGAGAATCGAACTCACCACCTCCTGATTGGCAATCCTACGCCTTTGCTCTCAAGGCTACTAGAGACCCCACTGTCGCACATTAGTAGAGTTAAATTATATGTTTTTTTTATCTGTGAGAAAACCTCGTAAATTTTTTCTTTTTTGGCTGTGTTACATCGGAAAAAAGAAAAGGGGTTCAAGTCTCCCTAGTCTCCGCTAAGTATTTCTTAAGCTTAAACTTCAAATTAAGCTTTAAAATTGTAAAAAAATATTGAAGATTTTTTTTTCTTCATTTTTCTGGCATTTTTCGTAAAGCTGGTACAAAAAATATTTAAATGAGGTTCAGCTAGCTAACGTCATTGTTGTTGCACTTTAGATACGAACTGAACATTTCTGAAATCTATGTTCGAATGTTATATAAGCTGTTATCATTGGAAATGTAGAATTGGAAAATCGAAATAGAAAAAGTATTGAAATAAGAAATTGGTTGGAAAAAGTTTTTAAATAAAGAAAAGTATTAAATTGAAAGAATTACATAAAAACGCCATATTTTCACTAGAAACCCATGATTCTTCGGAAATGCAAATTTTCTGGACAGGACCGTGGGCGACTCTCGCTTTGACGTCGCATTGAGTAGCCAAAGAAATTCACAACATCAAATTAATAACCGCTCGAAAAAAAAACTAATAAACGGAAACCGATTCGATTCAACAACCGGAGTAGTGGTGACGTGTTTGGGGTTCTGAAACCGAAGGCCGTCAGCGTGCTCCACCGCAGCAGTGCCGCAATCCGCTATCGTCCGTCACCCACCAATAGTCAATTAAGTGTTGTGTATGATGTTATACTGCTGCTTACGTCGTCGTCGCCAGTAGTCGCCGTCATCGTCGCGTTCCGCCGTTGAAATTGATCTCTCTCGCTCGAGCCAGCCAGCAGCCTGCCGTTGAACGTGAACCTGCTGAGCAACCGACCGAGTAAAGCAAGCAAGTTGTAAAGCTGTGGTTCAGTGTGTTGTGCGATGTGTATTTCGTTGTCGTTTTTCGGCGCGCGTGAGTGAGCGAACCGTACAGCAGACGGAGCAGGGCCAATAATGCATAATAAAGTCCACAGAAATCACTGGAACCTGTTGAGTTGGTGTGCGCTCGGGGCTCGGGCAGCGTTGCAGGGCTGGGGTGTATGGCCCCGCATGTATATACGATAGCTAACTGTTGTAAGGCGAACCCCTAGGACTGATGGCGACGTCGCGGCCACGACAACGATGAAACGACGACGACGACGAAAAAGTATGATTGGAGACTGAAAAAGTAAACATATGAGCCATCGGCGGCGCGCTTGCGGAGCCAAACTCGTGTATTGGCTGGAAATAAACATTGAAGTAGTTAGGAAAATTGTCAAGAAGTAACATTTGTTTTATCTCCTACAATATTTCAACGGGGAAAAATTTCCCAAATATTTTGGAATCTGACTTCTGTAATCCTGTAGAAGGACTACCTTTAGTCATGAGCGAAAACATTAGACAGTATGTCTGTTTCGTTGATAGGTTATTCGTAGATTAACTAAGATAATTTATTGAGTGAAAAGAAATAAAGCACAAATAAGAAGTTTTTTTCTCTATTTTTCGGGAATCCCACAGCTAGAGATAGAAATACTTTGTTAATACACATGGACTACACCCAGCTACGCCAATGAAAGTAAGACAGGTTGAAGCGAGGCGATGATGGGAGCTGCAGGCGGGGAGCTTTCTGCCGCTGCTGCTATCGTACCGCAACGAGTGCGATTGATTTCAACTTTCGGCCGATTGGATTGGAGTCGATTATTATGCGAGCGCACTTATTTCATTTCGGCGAACCGGAAAGCTTGGCTTGCGAAAAATGAGCCAGGCATAAGAAGTGCCAAATTATGCCGGATGGATGGGTATAGGGAAAGGCGGTGCGCGAAACCGGCGCGGCGGTGAGGGGTCAATGCGAAAAAAAAAGAACCGTTCAGCAGCCGGTCGATTGCCTCCTCTTTGGCCGCTCGGTTGGAGGCTCTCCCCGCCCCATATCTGCGGTATCTTGGCCTCGTACGCATCAGGTAGTGATCGCGATCGGGCGCACACAATGAGTTTGGCGAATGGAATGGAAAACATATGAATAGAGCAACAACAACACCAACAGCACCAGTAAAAGATGTATGGACCGGATTGATCACCTTACCGCCCGGTTGGCGAACACCTTTCGAAACCTGTTTGGGTCTCTTTTTTGTGGGGCTTGAGTTGGAGATTTTATTCACTTTATTTTTTTTGCAGGCGCTGTGACGACAAGTTTGGAAGGATTTTTCAAATGCGGATATTGGAGGTTTTTCAAAATAAATAGCTGTGATTCAAGGAAACCAATGACCAATGTCAAATGTGTGTTTCATTTCGCACATAATCCTCATACTTTTTGCAAACAGCTCTATTTCTACGTTTATGTTGTATACAAGAATAAGAAACAAGAATAAATTTACAAATTAACTGATGCTAAATTTTGGAATTCTTTATTTAAGTCAATTGAACAATTCGTTGATGCTAAAAAAATCGAATATTGTTTTTAAAATCAGCTAATAAATGATTAAAAAAAAAACATAATGTCGGGGTATTCATGTGTTGCAATGGAAGTTCACGATCACAGAATTCGACCGGTAACAGACATTTGTTGTACGATTGAACAAATTTCTAGATAATTTTATCACAAATGTGAAATTTTACGGTTGTCGTTGTCCATGAATTTATATTGAATACATTGAATTGGTTAATATATTTTATTTGCTTATAGTGTAATGGGCCTCCTCAGCCAAAATTTTCAATTTACAAAATCTAAATTCTCAACATCAAAACCGATAGATTTCGAAATTTCGAATTAAAAAAAATCAAGGTTTCAGAATTTAGGAATTGGAGATTCAGGAATTAGGAAATTAAGAAATTTAGGAATATTTTAAAGTTTTAATACATTTTTTTAAACTTTTGAATTTTGAAAATTATGTAATTTTAAACTTTAAAAACATTGAAATTTAAAAGTCCCGATGTTTTGAAATATTCAAATTTCAGATTTGAAATTTTCAAATTCTAATGTTTTAAAATTATGAAATCTTGATATTGAAAATTTAGAAATTTAAGGATTGACAGCTTGGCATCACACCACTACATAAATCCGCTGTTTGTGGTATTTCTCCTTGTTGCGCTACAAAAATCACAATTTTTCATTCAGAAAGCTCTTCACATCGCCCAAAGTTTCTTGAGCTTTGAATGTTTTAAAATTTTGAAATCATAAATTTGAAAATTTTGACTCCTTCAAAATAAATCTTTATTTTTTTTTGTCAAAAGTTGATTATTATAATTAAAAAATAAATAAATTAGGAAACCTTGAACTTTAAAAATTTCAATTTTTTTAAATTTTGGGAATTTTTGCCTTTCTCGTATACAAAGTATACGTAAAGGCTATATGTTCGCTCTAAAAACGAACTTTTGATAGGAGTCCCGGAGACCCATAGTGTTATATACCGATCGACTCAGCTCGACGAATTGAGGTGATGTCTGTGTGTGCGTGTGTGTGTATGTGTGTGTGTGTGTATGTGTGTGCGCAAAATAATCTCACTCATTTTTCAGGCACTTATCCTCAACCGATTTGCTCGCAACAAGTTGCATTCGACACGGAATCTTGTCCCATTATTTCGTATTGGAAATTGGCCCAATCGGACTATGGGCTTCGGAATTATGGCCAAAATATATTTTTTATAAGAAAAATTCTCACTCACTTTTTAGGCACTTACTATTAGCTGATTTACTCGCAACAACATTCATTCGACGTAAAATCTTGCCCAACTATTTCGTATTGAAAATTGGACAGATCGGTCTGTGGGTCTCGAAGTTATGGCTAAAATTCATTTTTTTACATAAGAAACACGTGCAAAATTCTCACTCATTTTTCAGGCACTTATCTTTAACGGATTTTTTCGCAACAAGTTGCATTCGACGCGGAATCTTGTCCCATTGTTTCGTATTGAAAATTGGCGGAATCGGACTATGGGATTCGGAGTTATGGCCAAAATACATTTTTCAAAATCTCACTCATTTTAGTCACATATGAACCCTTCGCAAGAAGTTGCATTCGATGCAGAATCCAGTCCCATCGTTTCCTGTTGAAAATTGGACGGATCGGACTATAGGCTCAGAAATTATGGGCAATTTCAAAACTATGGAATTTTAAACTTTTTGAACCTTCAAAATTTAAATTTTTTGAGATTTTATTATTTTTATACTTTGAAAATAAAAATTAAAAAAATTGAAATCTGAAAATATTGAAATTTTTCTATTTTCTTTGGATTTTTTTTTTAAATCTGGAATTTTGTAATTTGAATATTTTAAAATTTTAAGATCTTGGAATCTCAAACAACACAATTTTGAAAAAAAATGCAGTTAAAAATTTTTTAGAACATTTCAATTTTCAATCTTAAAAAAAACGGAACTATAAACGAAATCCTAAAAACTCAATGCTTTAAAGTACCAAAAATTAAAATTCGTAACTTTAAAAACTTTAAAATTCAGAATTTTAGAAGTATCACACTTAGTTTTTATTTCTGCAGCTCGGCAAAAATCCGCACAGCCGTGCGCCAGCAAAACAAAAAACTGATATTTCAGCAAAAATGGCGTTTGTTAGCTGATTTTCGGCAAAATATTTGCTGATTTTCAGCAATTTTGACAGAAATCTCGGCAAAAATCATGTTTGCTGGGGCACGGCTGTGCGAATCTCGGTAAAAGTTCAGCGTTTTGCTGAGATCCCGGTAAAACAAATTAAGTGTGATAAAACTTTTTAATTACAAAAAAATAGGGGTAATGACGGCTTTGGCAGGTTTTGTTCTATTATTGGCAGGGGGGTTTTTTATGACTGGCTAGGCTCAAATTTGGCCTAAACATTCTTTGCATATCAAAGAATATTGTGGCCAAATTTCATAAAATTTGGTTGACAAAAACCCCCCTGCCAATAATAGAACAAAACCTGCCAAAGCTGTCTTTCCCCCTAAAATTTTGATTTTCCAAAATTCCAAAATTCCAAAGCATTCCCAAGTTCCTTAAAGCCCTTATTCCTCAACTCCCTTATTCCTTAAATACCTAATTCCTTCATTTCGCTGCTCAAAATTTGTAAGGACGTTGATCTCCAATACCGGTTGAAGTTTTTTTGAAGTGTACATTTAAAAAAACCTTATGTCAGAGAAAAAACGAAGAATCATGCGTGGAAATTTCGAAGAAAACGAAAAAATAAATCCAAAGAATATTTCACCACAAAATTTCTCAAAAAATAGAACAATGAGTGATTTTTAAGGAATTTCCCGAGGAAATATCAGAGAAAATTTCGTAGGAATCTACCGAGGATGTTTCGGAAAATTTTTCCAAGGAAATTTCAAAGAATTTCCTGACAAAATATAGAAGAAAATTCCGAATAAATTGCATACAATTTTTGGGGAAATATTGAAAAAAAAATTCACCTAGGAAATTCCGAACATTTTTTTGAGGAAACTCAATAATTTGTCGAGGAAATTTCGAAAAATGTCTCAACCAGATTTCAAAGAATTTCTGAAGGATATTCCGAGGATATCTCGAACAATTTCCGGAAAAAGTTTTGAAGAGTTTCTGAATAATTTCTCAATGAAATTTTAAAGAATTTACTGAGAAAGCTCTTCTGAAGCAATTGCCGACGAAATTTTAGTGAACAATCCGAGGAAATCCCGAAAAATTTGCCAAACTAATTGTCGATGACATTTTGCCGAAAGAATTTTCCGGGGAAATATAGAAGAATTTTCCGAGCAAATATCAAAAAATTTGCCGAGTAAATCCTTAAAAACTAGTCCCGAGGAGTTTTCCGAGGAAATTCCGAAACTTCCCAAAACTCCGAAGCATTTGCCGATGAAATTACGAAGAATTTGCTGAGGAAATCCCGATTAACTTTTATTAAGAATTTTCAGGTGAATTCCAAAAAAAAATGAGTAAATTCATAGAAACAGGAAATCCTCAAGAATTTATTGATTAAATTCCGATTGCTGAGGAGCTTCCAATAAATATTCCAAGGAAAATCCAAATCTTTTACCGATGAAATTACGTAAAAAAATGCCGATAATTTACCAAAGATAATCTTCCTGAAATTTTTGTAAAATCTTTTTTTTAAATTCTAGACAACCACGTCGATTCACTTCGCCGTTGTCGTGCAAAAAAAAAACAAACGCCTTCGCCGATGATTTTTAGACCGACGCACACCTCTAAACCCTACTTATCCTGCTCCTGAGTCCTCTGCTTCGCTGGAAATATAAAAACACTAGTTGACCCAGCAGACGTTGTCCTGCATAGTAGGCGAAAATGTGCGTTGTGAACTGCCTATGCGAAATTCCCATATGAATCTGAATTTTAGTTATTCATGATTTACTTAACCTTACTCGTAATTTTTACATAAGGAAATATGATATAAACCCGTCGAAAACTATATTGAACGTAACTGCTGAAGGAATGAAGAAAATCCATCCAGCCGTTTTTGAGTTATGCGGATACAAACACAGACCATTTCATTTTTATTATATAGATAGAAGAAGATATCAGTTTATCGCAACCAATTTGCATTCTACATCACATAAAATGCAATTGAAGTACGTTAATGGGAAAAATTTGACCAAATAATCTCGAAATTTTATCAGTTCAACAAACGACAGTCACCAGATGAACCTTTTGGTTGTTTTCTGCCATTGCAACGCATGACCATCCGGACATTTTTACTACCAGTTTTACTTTTACTACCAGTAAAATTATCATAGACTGCCATATGAATGAACAAAACAATTTTACTGTAATTCGCTTGGAACAAGTGGATAAAAATCCCTAAGAATTTATGAACAAACGATAACTTTTAGTTATGATGCTTTCAATAGTTGACTAAGTAACGCCTGGTTGATCCTATTATGTGATCAACAGAAACCAACAGTGATTACTTGAATTCAGTCTATGTAGTTACGTCTCCTTCACATGGTAATGGTATGTCACATGGTACTAACAATAAAATAAAACTAACAATAATTGTATAAGATCTTGGCATAATACAAAATTGTAAGATTTCAATAGTTGATTGTAATAAAATCTTCCCAAACTGTAAATGCCAAATTATTATCTGTAAGGTTCTTATGCAGAACTGTATTAAAATCTGCCATCCGCTGGTTGGGTGTACCTAATCAACCCACAGCCCACAAAAGAACGTGCTGCTGTATTGTGTACATCGTTACATCCAGAGTGATTAGATTCGCTTCAAAAATATACACTTTATCGCAACAGAACCATAAACAACGCGTCCACACGGAAACTCGGCGAAGGGCAGCTCCCCAATTTGCCACTTCCCAGCCAATTGCCACTAATCAACAGTTACAAAACAGCAGCGCAGATTCTGTCCAACAATTCGTCGACGCAACTTGTTTACCATTACCGGCACCCACAATACTATACTGATGGTGGTGGTGATGATGATCCGGAGAAATTCCCCTTGCTCAATTCGTCGAACACATTAAGCAGTAAAAAAAACGACATAGAGTCTTTTTACATCCGTGAATCATCCGTTGGGCGCATTGCTCAGGGGGGGTAAAGTGTTTTAGATCATGACACAGACTCGCATATTTTGCCACCAGCAGGCGCGCCATCAGGTTTCCTTCGGTACTTTGGTTGGCGGTGGATTACCGCCCGGAAGGGAATAGAAGAAAGAAGGCAGGATGCCCAGTAGACGGACGCAAAAATGAGAACTGATATTTTCATGGGGAAACCCCTCATAGACAATCAGAATATATTGATTGATTTAAAAGTTTCAAGCTCAAATGTGTCAACAGCATTAAAAATTATCTTAATTCTTATCTTTTATCACCTACGATCATAAATCGGAGGGAAACCCCGTGACAAATATCAATTAGCATCATCATAGCTGGGTCAGTCTAAAACAGTGCTGGACCTCACAGACGAAGTGGAAGGAATTACGGGGCAGGGAAAACGAGTTTCAATATTTATTTTTTTATTCGGTCAGTCAAAAGGCGCGTATAATATCGTGATGGACGAACTGGAGAGAACCAAACGACCGACCGACCGACCGAACGACGACGACGATGGCAAAAAGGCAAACTTATAGAGGAAAAATAACAGCTCAGCTCCCTCTCGAGCACCCATAAGCATGAGTCAGTAACACCCATGCTCTTTTCTTGTTGATTCTGTTGTTATTATTCCGGTGTGTTCCGATACCGAGAATGACCGCTGAGGCAAGCCCGAAGAGTTTCGTACACGAGGAAGCTAAGTAAGAAGCAGCTGAAGAAAAAGCCTGCGTCAATATGACCTGTTTGTAACCGAACTGAGTCAAGCGACAAATTCAGTTTAATATTTTAATGAGTTACGAAGTACACTCTAACTTTCATCTACTCAGTGACTGAGTAAAATTGTATAGCCGTTTTTTTTTCTCTCGGAAATTTTACTCGATTCCCGTCAAAAGCAGGATTACTCATAGTTTTGAGTAGTCCTGCTTTTGACGGAAATTGAGTAATATTTCCATGGAAAATGAAGAGAGGGCAATACGTCTTTACTCAACCACTGAGTAGATACGTTATTAAGGATAGATAGGACAAGGAATGTTCAATAAATGATTCTGCTACTGAAATTCCTTGAAATGAGTTATTTGCAAACTTCGACTGCATAATCGGTTCAATCGTTGCATTTGATTCGTTCTGCCACTGCTCCAACGGGTACTGCCGCCGAAGCCCATTGATTCGGTCATCCAAGTCCCATAACCTGTTTCTGTTGTTATTAATTCAAATGGAGAATCACGTCCATCTCACTCTCCTGAGGAGGGACTCCTCCCTGATGATGCATGGCGGTCTTTCTTCCGAGCGTTGCGTGTCGGGTTCGTGCGCTGCTCCCATGCTAAAAGGTCCAATTCCTGTCTTTTCCTTGTGGCTCGCTGCGTCTCCACATAATTATCGTCGACACTCCACAGCGCGAGCACACCGACAGCGTCTGAAATCATTCTCGTCGTCGCCATGATGATCATCATCGTCGTCGCCGTTTTGGACGGTCGCCGCCGCCGCCACCTTCTTATGGCTCAGTAGGACGGAATCACCATCACCGACCGACACACGGCTTCGTATCCACCAGAGAGGTTAGAGAGCGGAGGATTCAACATATTTTCCCCCTCTTCGAATAACAACACTGGGTCTGGGTCCACCGTTCGTCGTCGGTGCCGGTTGCCCCAAGCCGACAACCACGTTCGAACGCGCTTTGAAGTGGCCAGGCCGGTTTGCCCCAGTCTAGCCTGGGGTTCATTTCTCAACGAAGCAGCAGAGAGGCAAATCAGTCTTTCCTGCTGGCCCCTCAATCTCAACGTGCCTAACTGCCTACTGCGTTTGCTGCTGCTGTTGTTGTTAAACATTTCTTGTTTCTGATCTCGTTTGTATTCTTTTCTCGGTCGTTTCGGTTGGGAGATTCCCTCCCAACCCCGCGCGCGGCAAACCACCAGCCGCCATCATCACTCCACGCCACGGTGTGTCTGCGCTTTGGATGTGGACGTCGCCACCTTTCCGGTGCCAGCCAGTCAGCCAGCCATCGTTCGTTCGTACTTCGGCCGTGCATAAGCAACGGGTTTTTGCTGGTGTTGTTCGACGTTTAAGAACTTTTTTCGAGCGCGTGTTTGGCTTGCGAGATTGAAAATCTCCGAAAAAGGTTCAAAGCAGCAACTAGTTGTTCTTCGAGCAGTGACTCCGTTTGGATCGTTTTCTTTTTGATGCACTTCAATGCATTATATGCATCAAAGATTGCAATCAAAATGTTGTTGGGAAGAATTTCTGTGTAACCTTTGAAACATCAGACTTTAGCTGAAATGTACTACTTTTTATTCATTGCAAATGTTCATTACATTTAAAATAAATCAAGTAGAGCATTAAGGACAATCCTCACGGAATTCAAAACTAAATGTACTCGCGTTTTCAAGGGCACCCCATTCAAAACGGAAGCCACGCACAACTGTCATTTTTATTATTCCAGCTTTGCTGCGTCACAGCATGCGTGGGGCCTTTTGTTCTTAAGGCCCTAATGTTAAAACTAATGCTCTTGCACATATTCAAAGAGTGGTTTCATAAGTGATCCTGATCATCCTATCAAATACATCATTCTGCATATTTTCATATTATATTAAGAGCTGTCAGATCGACACCGACTTTGCTCAACAAAATGAAACATTGGTAAAAATTAGTATTCATTGCATATCTGCAGTATCTAATGTTGTCAGCTGATCTATAATTAGGAGTCTCGTTCGTAAGGACATTTAATTTCCTATTGGATGATAAAGTAATCAATGATTCTGATAGATTTGATTATACCTACCCACTCAAAAATAAATTTGAAGTATTCATCGTAATATTATGAATTAAATTAATCGTTCTTCAGACACAATAAAATAATATTTGATATAGTACAATGTATGAACTTTCCTCAGTAAAGATTTGAAACGAATTGGGAAAACCAAATGCTTTGTTTTTTTATTAAACCTATCTTTATCGAATGTTTATCAATCAGTACACTACTCATTAGGGTGGTTCAAAAAATCGATTTTGCTCCACAGCGCCCATCTGATTCTTTATCATGTTCTGAGTGTCCTCTGAAAATTTGAGCTCATTTGGATTAATACTGATTTAGCACAAGCCGTTTCAAGTTTGCATGCAAATTAGTATGAGGAAATTTATTTTTTCATTATACTGTTAATGACCCTTCCTCATTAAGCGCAGGTTAAAAGAAAACCTACATAGCTAGAAGGAATACTCAACAGCTTTCACCTAACGAAAACCGCATGTTGATTAATTGCCCCAATAATTAGTAATCGATTTCAAGACAGGTTGCGAATCTTTAGTCAAGATTGTTAAGCTTCTTTGAGGGCATCACTGAAATGTGCAGTGCAACATAGTAGCCTGAATTTGTGTGTGTGCTATCTTTCGCGCCACGAGCAGCAATGTTGCCTGTTGTCACGGTATAGATTAAATTCGTTTACTAATTATTGGAACGATTAATTAAGATGCGGTTTTTGCTGAGTGAAAGCTCTTGAGTATTCCTTTTAGCTATGTAGGTTTTCTTTTAACCTGCGCTATTAAGCGTCAGTATAATGAAAAAATAAATCTCCCATACCAATTTGCATGCAAACTTGAAACAACTGTGCTAAATCAATTTTAATCAAATGAAGCTCAAATTTTCAGAGAACACTCAGAACATGGAATCAGATGAGCGCTGTGAACAAAATCGATTTTTGAACCACCCTACTACCATAGATGAGTTTCCATAACAGTGTTATAAATTGGTTCCTGCAACCAAATCAGTGAGATTACAATACTCGCGTTGGGCTGATTAATAGCAGTTAACTCTACAGTTTAATCAAAAGACAATACAGCGATCAGTATTTTCTTCAAATAATACTCTATCAAAATTAAAATTCAAGACCAATCAGAGTGAAGTAATTTATTCTACTTTTTCAACTCAATCTAACTGATACAGATGACAACCTGAGATTTTTTTGTAATCCATTACTTGGCGTAGCTTTATTGATAACAATTGACTACATGAGTCATCTTCTTGATAAGCCGAGTTATTTTTTGCAAATAATTCTCCCCTATCAGCAACACGATTGTTAGTTGTTCATCATCACCGAATTATCTCGACAGGAGCAACATTCCGGCTGAGACAAAGAAACCCGAGACGATTGGTCTAACCGCCGAATCCCTCATTTTGAAACCATTCACTCCCAATGATGGCAGCCGCAATGCAAATCACTTGACCGATTGACCACACCATCGACCCCGAGCTATTTCCGGCGCCAAAAATAAACACCCCAAACCCACCCCACTCACACCTCCATCTCACCCCGCCCGAGTTCGGTATTCGCAATCGCAACTCGCAACTTTCCCGCTTTCGCCGCTTGCTGGGAAAAGCAAAATAGCAACACCGCCGCGCCGATGGCTATGGGTCGACCGAAGAGGAGCCGGTCCACCACCGTCACCAGCAGCGTCGAAAAGTGCCAAAAGTTTTCCACTCTCATTGCGCGCTTCCCGATCGAAAGGCAACAACAGCTAAAGGGAGACAGGGGGGGGGCTATAATTAGATTCTCGAACAAAAATATCAACAGAAATTCGAGTGTATACAAACAAGAGCGCGCCAACGCTCCAACTGTTTGCCGGTGTGTAACATTCCTCAAAATTTGCATACATAGCAGAAGGTATATAAATCTGCGTACGAAGGAGATGCTGGCCGAGATGATGCGAGGAAAATGAAGTCAATTAGAGCCGTTTTGCGATTTGTGCTACTTTGATGATGTATCTTTTTGGATTGAAAATATGAGCTGCTTTCATAACAGGGGTTTTCTTAGGTTTGCAAAATGCAAACTGCTCGTGTAGTGCCTACGCAGCACCTCTGCTCAAATTACAGTAGCATGTAGCATTAAATATGCTGTTAGCTTAAAAATGTGCAGTTTTTCTAACAATTTATTATATTAAATATATAAAAAGTTTAGATCAGAAAAAAATCTTTCGATTGCCATCAGAATCGATATTTTAAAATTTCATAAGGCATTTCGAATCTAATTGAGCACTCGAGGTTTCGATGAAATTCTTAGGTCTCACTTATCACGAACAGTGAATTGGAAACTGAACTAATGTCAATGACAACTCGTTTGATATCTGTTGTTGATGTCAGCATAATTCAATTTATGACAAGGGAGTGTATCAATCTTGGGGAAAAAAAGGATAATGATTATCTGCTAAGTGTTTATCGATAAAAATCAACTAGCTGGCAAAGTTTAGTTAAAAAATCAGATATCTGTTGTGATGATTTCAGTTTAGCCGTTCATTTTAATTCTTTTTTGCAATTCCTGATCATAATATCTGGTTTACAGTTCGTCTTGGAGTGATAAAACGGCCTACTTTTCCATACCAACGAAATGGATGCTTTAATGAATATTATGCAACTCAAATGGGTTGCATAATATTCATTATAATACTCATTTGGGTGCTATAATGAAAAACCAGCACCAGAACAGTCGTTATGTGACTACATTTTCCTAAATTAGCTTGGGTAAGTGCTCAAATAGTGTATTCTATGCGCCCCGTGCGGAGGGGCCCTCCTTAGCCGTGCGGTAAGACGCGCGGCTACAAAGCAAGACCATGCTGAGGGTGGCTGGGTTCGATTCCCGGTGCCGGTCTAAGCAATTTTCGAGTTGGAAATTGTCTCGACTTCCCTGGGCATAAAAATATCATCGTATTAGCCTCATGATATACAAATGCAAAAATGGTAACTTGGCTTAGAAACCTCGCAGTTAATAACTGTGGAAGAAGTGCTTAATGAACACTAAGCTGCAAGGCGGCTCTGTCCCAGTGTGGGATGTAATGCCAATAAGAAGAAGAAGAAGATGCGCCCCGTAATAAATTAAATAGTTTGGCGGTCATGACATCCAAAATTTCCAAAGGCAAGTACATCTATCGCTTCACGGCTCATTGAACTTTGCAATGTGGCACGGTAACATGGAATCTGATTCTTCTCCGCAGCAACATAATTTATTGGCAAGAATAATCATGTGGAGAAAATTAGACTACAATTTTGGAACAGATTTATAAAATTAAAGTCTATTTTTCGTCATTGCAAAAAATAGCGTGTGCAACTCGTTGCAAAACTCGATTTTTTCAGCACTCGTAGTATTTATCCAACTCGGCAAGCCTCGTTGGATAAATGTACAACTCGTGCTGAAAAAATCATCTTTTTGCAACTTGTTGCACAAACTACTATTTTATGTCACTTTTTATTTGCTTAATCGATTCTTTAATTTAATTGAAGCCAATAGTTCCATAAAACCCATGTCGATTGTCCCCTACTACCATTAAAAAAAAACAAGAAATCGATAGTGTTGTTTTTTAAAGTTTGTCCAATTTTTAACCATCATTAGGCCATTTTTTCAGTATTTGTTTTTGATTTATGAAGTATTTCCGAGCTTCGAAGAATATAGGTTCTTAAGGAAAAGTTGGCTTGAAATAAGTAAAAGAATTGACTGAGACAATAAAACGAGATCAAATTGTTGACGGGATCATTCAATTGTTGTGAATATAAATAAATGCAATATTGTCTTTGTCCTCTTCAGATAGAGACAAATTCAATATCAATTGCCACATTTATTGCTTATTTTCATACACTCATACATACAAGCAATACAATGATCACGACATCTGTGCAGCTTAATTCCACAGAACGAGCTATCCCTTGATTTGATCGATTGTGTACTGTCTTGTCGAGTGTGCAACTCCGTACGTGCCCGACGAGGAAAAGAGGCGAAGTCATGGCCTGCTATTCACTAGTCAATGCTGGCAACCGAACCGTTAAACGAATGGTATTTGCATATCTGTCATCAATGCACGCTGGAAGCGGATTGCCCAATTTCTAATATATCTCACCCTCACATTCCCCTTCTTCTCTAACTGAAAAAGGGAAAAAAAACATTGGCTTGGGATTTTCTTAAGCAACTATTTACATCATTTATCCACGCATTTTTTAAATTACAGCCAAGTCTAATTTAACAATTCAGTATCCAATATCCATATTCACAATTCAGTTTCAATCCCCATATTCAAAATCATCCTAATTCAAATATTTCAATCCTACGATTAATACGATTTTCCAATCCGATACTCAAATCCAATGTATGAGCCCGAAATATAAATCCAATATTCCTATTTTATGAACAAAGTTTTAATCCCAAACCAACATTGGAACGTTTTCATAATGGAATACCAAAATCAAACATTCATATAAAATACTCAAGTTTTTCTACAATCTCTTCGTCTTCAACGGCTCTGTATTGCAACTGGTTTTTGGTCTACTATTTACGTGTTGTATAGAATTTTCACAGTAATTAATTCAAAGTTTTATTCATGCCTGCCATTGTATGATTGTGTATCTTGAATCAGTTTTTTTTATGTTCAATTTTCTAATATTCTAATCCAAGTCCATCTTTCAAATACAATCTCTAGCTTGTAACCAAAAGTCTATTCTAATCTTGTATTGATTTCAATATTTGCAACCAAGCATATTCCAATTTTAAAATCTAATAATCTTGTTACTTCACCCATTATCAAAATCAAATGTTTCATTTAATCCCAAAATATAAAAAACAATCCAAATTAAATTTTTCAATTCAAAATCCGCATACAAATACGCAAGCGCATATTTACTAAATAAATCATCCAGCTTTTTTTCTGAGCCTTCTGAACTGTCTTATGTTCATGATCCTCCAGCTGTATTCCTTTTTATTTTTTTTTTGTTTTGCAAATATTGCAGCATTGCAATCCAAAAGCAATAGAATTCGATCCGGCAGACCGTATCCAATACAATTTGATGGCCTTCCAACGGGAAAAGTCAAAACAATATCAGTGGCTCTCCAAACATACTCTGTATTGGTCCTTCGAGCCTTAGCCGATCAGTCCGGTACTCTCACACAACACCTTTGAAATTCAAATTTGAATCGTTGCGTTCTGCTGGTTCATTGCATAAACGTTTTTTAGACGCGAACAATCTGCCCCTCTTCTACACAACCTTCACCATCAAAAGCTGCAACAATCCGATACTCTTCCAGAGCACCTTCGAGGAGAAACCGATTACCCTATGACAACTTTTTAAGTCGCAACCGTTGAGAAACGACACATTTTCCAATCCAGCACTCTTCCAGATTGCCTTCGACATCACAAACCAAAACCGATGAGCAAATCATTCAATCTGACGCTTTTCCAGAGCGTCTTCAACATCCCAAGTCGAAACCGATAAGAAAATCATCCAATTCGACGCTTTTCCAGAGCGTCTTCGACATCCCAAGTCAAGACCGATGAGAAAATCATTCAATATTACGCTTTTCCAGAGCCTCCCAAGTCGAAACCGATTGGCAAACCATTTTATCCGACGCTTTTCCAGAGCGTCTTCGAAATCAGAAGTCGAAACCGATAGACAAATCATTCAATCCGACACTCTTTCAGAGCATCTTCGATACTACAAGTCGAAACCGATCATTCAGTGCGACGCTCTTTCAGAGCGTCTCTTCAATCCGACACTTTTCCAGAGCGTCTTCGACATCCCATGTCGAAACCGATGAGAAAATCATTCAATCCAACGCTCCTCCAGAGCGTCTTCGACATCACAAGTCGAAACCGATCATTCAATGCGACGCTCTTTCAGAGCGTCTCTTCAGCACTCTTCCAGATTGCCTTCGACATCACAAACCAAAACCGATGAGCAAATCCTTCAATCTGACGCTTTTCCAGAGCGTCTTCAACATCCCAAGTCGAAACCGATAAGAAAATCATTCAATTCGACGCTTTTCCAGAGCGTCTTTGACATCCCAAGTCTAAACCGATGAGAAAATCATTCAATCCAAAATCCAACGCTCTTCCAGAGCGTCTTCGACATCACCAGTCGAAACAGATGAGCAAATCATTTATTTCCGACGCTCTTCCAGAGCATTTCCGACATCACAAGTAGAAACCGATGAAAAAATCATTCAATCCGACGCTTTTCCAAAGCGTCATCGACATCTCAAGTCGAAACCGATTGGCAAACCATTTTATCCGACGCTTTTCCAGATCGTCTTCGAAATCAGATGTCGAAACCGATGGACAAATCATTCAATGCGACGCTCTTTCAGAGCATCTTCGATACTACAAGTCGAAAACCATGAGCAAATCATTCAATCCGACACTTTTCCAGAGCGTCTTCGACATCCCATGTCGAAACCGATGAGAAAATCATTCAATCCAACGCTCCTCCAGAGCGTCTTCGATATCACCAGTCAAAACCGTTGAGAAAACAAATCATTTATTCCGGAGCTCTCCGCTTCGAAATCATGAGTTAAAACCGAAGAAAAAATATCCCAATCAGGCCCACAGGATACTTACAAAACAATAATTTCCAACCTGGAACAACCTGGCAGGATCGTCAAATGTGCGGCTCAATTCCGCAAAACGAGCCGTACGTGCCCGACGAGGAAAATAGACAAAGTCATGGCCTGCTATTCACTAGTCAATATTTGCATATCTGTCAACAATGCACGCTGCGAGCGGATTGCCCAATTTCTAATATATCTCACCCTCACAACATCTACAGGCGCTACTGAACTCAATTAGTAGCGCTATTTCTGTCAACCTTTCACTTATTTAGCTTCAGTATACTGATTCTCGAAGAACTCTTATCTTTTGACGAGACCCATAAATTTAAAAAGTGCTGCAATACTAATTTCTCTTGACATCAGCCTAATTTTTGCCAATCGCTTCTGTCTCTTCTGCCTTATAAGAAGGAGGTCGTGGGTTCAATCCCAGGTTCATTCTTTCCCTTCTTTCCGTCATTGCCAGCTTCGATTCCAATGTGTATGGTACCGCCAGACGCTAAAGTTGATGTCGACTATGACGCCGTATTGTGGCAACTCTTTAGGCATAAGTACGATAAATCAGGCATTATTGAGTTTCCCCATTTTTTACATCATACGAGGTCCTTTGGGATTGAAAATTACCCCAAAAACAACATTTCCTTGAAATTTTCATTTCGCAAAAATAACGTTTCCTCAAAAAATCGGATTTTTCTAATATTTCCTGGAAAACAATATTTGCCCGAAAATTACATTTCTTAGAAGTGATATTTATTCGCAAATAACATTTACCGAAAATACCTTTCCTTTTTCAGTTTTTTCCTTTTCAGTCTCATTCTTGACTCTGGTACTTCTCAGAGGGGTATTTTTCAAGAAATTTAATTAGTTCACTTCAACAAAAGTGAATTAAATAATATGAAAAGTTTGGAAAAGGCCTGTATTATGTCCCATTTCCGCAAGCCTGGGGGAGACTTCCAAAACTCCACTCAGTGCCGTAAGTGCCAAATGTGGGTCATGGAACTAAACATTGCCACATGGATGCTAAATGCATGATTTGTGGTGGAGCCTCTCACGCTAAGGTCGCCTGTCCTAAAAATATTACAAACGCTTAAAATACGCTATCATTTGCCGGACGAGTAATTCATACCCACCACAATCAATTCTGATCCGTATTAAAAATGTGAGGCGAAGAACTCGCGATACCGCTTTGAAAGTTAATTGGTGAGATTTTCAAAATAAAATTTAAAAACGTTTCGCTATTCTGAGAGATACCAACTTTGAGAATAATGTTTCAAAGTAAGATCCCAGTTCGAAACCCTTTTGGAAATTAACGAAAATTCTTTTAAAAAACTCAAAAGCTAATTCCAGCGCTTAAAGAAAGAAATAAAATGTTATTAAACATGGTTCAAAAGATCAAAAACTTGCTCAGCAGTTTAAGGGTGCCCATAACTTTAGGCTAGGCGTCACTATTTCTATTGAGGATCAGATCACGCAGAGGTTCGAAATCATTCTCAATCAAGAGATTGTTTTTAACCCTTCGTTGGGAACTAATTTGGATGAAGTGAGGTCTATTACTAGAAAATTTAAAAACATGAAAGCCCATGATGATGGTATTTTCTACATACTTATCAAAAAACTTCCTATCCTTTTTGATTAATTTGATTAAAATGTTTTCAATTGGCATACTTCCCTGATAAATGGAAAAACGCCAAAGTTGTTCCAATTTTGAAGTCAGACAAAAATCAAGCTGAGGCTTCTAGTCATCGCCCAATCATTTTGCTCTCTTCAGTAAGCAAACTGTTTGAAAACGATTATTTGAAAGAGAATGATGGTCCCTTTTAATGACAATTCTATTTTTGCTGATGAGTAATTTGGTTTTTGTCATGGGCATTCAACCACTCATCAGTTATTAAGAGTTACGAATTTCATTCGACTCAACAAATCAAGCCAAATGTTGTCCTAAGAACAAAGTTTTAATCTCCAAACAAATTTTTAGACCAGCCATGTTGTATGCTGTGCCAATATGGACTAGTTGCTGCAATACCAGAAAGAAGGCACTTCAGAGGATTCAAAATAAAATTTTGAAAATGAAAAGTACACTTAAGTTTAAAACATTGTAGGTAGTTCCTAATTGTTCCTAATTGATTTCGCCGCCTCCAAGAATATGGCCATTCGTAGCACCTACTTCCAACACAGCCTCCCGTATCGGTACACCTGGAGATCACCACTGCAGACAGAATCACAAATCGACCACGTTCTGATTGATGGACGGCACTTCTCCGACATTATCGACGTCAGGACATATCGTGGCGCTAACATCGACTCTGACCACTATCTGGTGATGGTTAAACTGCGCCCAAAACTATCCGTCATCAACAATGTTCGGTACCGACGACCGCCGCGGTACGACCTAGAGCGACTGAAGCAACCTGATGTCGCCACTGCATACGCGCAGCATCTCGAGGCAGCGTTGCCGGAAGAGGGTGAGCTCGATAGGGCCCCTCTTGAAGGCTGCTGGAGTACAGTCAAAGCAGCCATTAACGACGCAGCGGAGAACAACGTCGGGTATATGGGTCGAAGTCGACGGAACGATTGGTTCGACGAAGAGTGCAGACAGATTCTGGAGGAGAAGGACGCAGCGCGGGCGGTCGCGCTGCAGCAAGGTACCCGGCAGAACGTGGAACGTTATAGACGGAAGCGGAGACAGCAGACCCGCCTTTTTCAGGAGAAGAAACGCCGCCTGGAAGAAGCGGAGTGCGAGGAGATGGAACAGCTGTGCCGTTCTCAAGATACACGCAAGTTCTATCAGAAGCTCAACGCATCCCGCAAAGGCTTCGTGCCGCGAGCCGAAATGTGCCGGGATAAGGATGGGAGCATCTTGACGGACGAACGTGTGGTGATCGAAAGGTGGAAGCAGCACTACGAGGAACATCTGAATGGCGCTGAGAGTACAGGCAGTGAAAGTCAAGGCAGCGGAGGAGATGACTACGTCAGTTCAGCGGACGATGGAAGCCAACCAGCCCCCACCTTGAGAGAAGTTAAGGATGCCATTCAACAGCTAAAGACCAATAAAGCAGCTGGTAAGGATGGTATCGGAGCTGAGCTCATCAAGATGGGCCCGGAAAAGCTGGCCACTTGCCTGCACAAACTGATAGTCAGAATCTGGGAAACCGAACAGCTACCGGAGGAGTGGAAGGAAGGGGTTATATGCCCCATCTACAAGAAAGGCGACAAACTGGAGTGTGAGAACTTTCGAGCGATCACCATCCTTAATGCCGCCTACAAAGTGATATCCCAGATCATCTTCCGTCGTCTGTCACCATTAGTGAACGAGTTCGTGGGAAGTTATCAAGCCGGCTTCGTTGACGGCCGCTCGACAACGGACCAGATCTTTACTGTACGGCAAATCCTTCAAAATGCCGTGAATACCAGGTCCCAACGCACCATCTGTTCGTTGATTTCAAGGCGGCATACGACAGTATAGACCGCGTAGAGCTATGGAAAATTATGGACGAGAACAGCTTCCCTGGGAAGCTTACCAGACTGATCAAAGCAACGGTGGATGGTGTGCAAAACTGTGTGAAGATTTCGGGCGAACACTCCAGTTCGTTCGAATCGCGCCGGGGACTAAGACAAGGTGATGGACTTTCGTGCCTGTTGTTCAACATTGCGCTAGAAGGTGTCACGTGGAGAGCCGGGTGTAACAGCCGGGGACGATTTTCAACAGATCCAGTCAATTTATTTGCTTCGCGGATGACATGGACATTGTCGGCCGAACATTTGCAAAGGTGGCAGAACTATACACCCGCCTGAAACGTGAAGCAACAAAAGTTGGACTGGTGGTGAATGCGTCAAAGACAAAGTACATGCTTGTGGGCGGAACCGAGCGCGACAGGGCCCGCCTGGGAAGCAGTGTTACGATAGACGGGGATACCTTCGAGGTGGTCGAGGAATTCGTCTACCTCGGATCCTTGCTAACGGCTGACAACAACGTTAGTCGTGAAATACGAAGGCGCATCATCTGTGGAAGTCGGGCCTACTACGGGCTCCAGAAGAAACTGCGGTCGAAAAAGATTCGCCACCGCACCAAATGTGTCATGTACAAGACGTTAATAAGACCGGTAGTCCTCTACGGACATGAAACATGGACAATGCTCGAGGAGGACTTGCAAGCACTCGGAGTATTCGAGAGACGGGTGCTTAGGACCATCTTTGGCGGTGTGCAAGAAGACGGTGTGTGGCGGCGAAGAATGAACCATGAGCTCGCCCAACTCTACGGCGAACCCAGTATCCAGAAGGTAGCTAAAGCCGGAAGGGTACGATGGGCAGGACATGTTGCAAGAATGCCGGACAGCAACCCTGCAAAGATGGTGTTCGCTTCCGATCCGGCAGGTACGAGACGGCGTGGAGCGCAGCGAGCGAGATGGGCAGACCAGGTGCAGAACGACTTGGCGAGCGTGGGGCGTATCCGAGGATGGAGAGATGCGGCCTCGAACCGTGCATTGTGGCGTCAAATTGTTGATTCAGTGTTATCTGTTTAGATGTTAACTAAATAAATGAATGAAATGAGGTAGTTCCTACATGGTTCAATTCAACCAGAAAAAAATCCTGACTGTCAAAGACAAATGAAATGTATTAATAAACACTAAACAAACTTTGTTGGACTTCTTTTGATAAATCGATTGGAGAATATTGTTCCCCAAGAAAACGTTTGCTTGTTTATGATTCAGAAACACGTGAACTCGAATATTTTCCATTGGTTATTGAAAGCAATTGGCTATACGTTATATGGAAAAGTGCTAGTTCTATTATCGTTTTAAATAAAAGCGCTCAATGAGGAATGTTGTTCAGTTGTTCTATGTCTTAAATCAAAACCATTAAACCCACTTAGACACATCCAGGATCCACGACGAACCAAAACTTCCTCTCTCTTTGGTCCGATCAGAAATACCTAATTGCGCAATATTTCTTCGTTGCGGAGCGGTGCTGCCCCGGGGCTTTGCCTCAACATCTCTGCTCTGAACCACACACCGACCGGGATGACGCGCGGGTGTTGTTTGCATATTTTCTCCCCTCGTTCAATGCCAATACCACCCACTGCTCGTGTAATGCCGCGCCGCGTCGCTTCGCAGGGCCGTTCTAAAGTCCGACTGCGACTTGATGTGAGTAAACGAACAGACAGGGAGGCCACCGAAAGCCAAGCGCAGAAGCGTAGGTTGTGTTTTGATTTTCTTTGTTCCGTTCCGTTCTCCTCCGGAGCGGAATGTGTCGGGTAGATTACGATTCTGCCGGGTGATTTTCCACCCTCTTTTGACAACAAAATTGAAACCATGAGTGTAGAGAAATGCAGGTACCTCCACTCCTACGGGGGTTATTAACGGGTTAACACTCTTCCGCACTTGGAGGCTGGAATTGAGAAGGGAAGAAAACTGGATCCCACAGAAGAACAAGTGAGGATAATGCTGAGTCGTCGGAGCACTTGTCCGATTTGCCTTCTCGGAATGTAACGAACGAGAATAAGACAATAACTCGAAAGCGACACAGCATCGTCAGGCTATAAATAGTGGTAAATAAACTGTGAAAAAGGTTTTCGGTGAGTGTGTAACGCCGAGGATAGATCCTCTATGGGTACAATGGCCGAAAATGCACTTGATATGAAATGTGAGGAAGAAACTTGGGATATCCCATGCGCTAAGAGGCACCGGCCTGTACACGAATAGGGTGTCGAAAGGAACACCCGAACGCAGCAGGTATCGATGAGAGGACAAAGAAAGTACTCTTGTAAGCGCCTAAAAAAAGCACGTCATTTGGGACGGCTGTTCTCAACATGGCATGGGAGATATTAGCTCGTTGAAAGATGAAAAATTTGAATAAGCAAATGAAGTTTTTGTGAATAACAAAAGAGTTCCATGCACAACTTTTATAAGTTTGTGCAATGTGTAATGCATTTCACACGCTTCACAAGAACGCCACATGAAGCGACGCAAATCACAGTTTTCTTATTATAGACAAAGAAGTAATATTTTGCCACAATCAAAACCAATATGTTTCCATTGAAAATTAGGAGATACGAGCCCGATTATCGATGTAGAATCTATTCGGATGAGATTATTCGATTATATCCTAAATATTGTGCTGCCCACACAAGATATTAATTTATGCAATCGTAGGCAAGCCATCAATTAATAACCGAGAAAATGCTTACGAGAAAACCAAGTGGAGGTTTCTGTAGTCACGATAAAACAGAAACATAACAAAACCCTCTAACAAGGATAGAAATACATAATCGTATAAACTGGGGTTGTTTATTACGTGGTTTATTTTTGACCTTCTGCTAAAATTCACAAAAAGTCCAGTGGTATTTAAAAGTTGTGGAAATTAATAAAATCCATTCGGTTGAAAAGCAACCCCAGTGACAACAACCTTATCATATCAATGAACGACGCCGCTGGATGTTTCCCCTTAAACGAGAACTTATTCAAATTCCTGCAAATGGTACCAGCAGCAACCAAACAACACCTCGCCAACTCAATTTTTGCACCCATTGACAATGTCTACCAGGAATTCCGTCAAGCTGCAATTCCCCAAAGCATGCTTTCCTTGGTACTCGCTCCGTCTGTTGTATCCTCATCGTAGCCCCCAACACATCGCACTTGCGCTCGTAATATATTTTTTTGCAAATAGCGCAATTTACCTTCCCGTAGCCCCAATGTCCCCTCCTTCCCACCTATAGAGCTTCAGCAACACGACCTACCAAAGTACCAGCACTCTGGCACTGGTAGATATGTAGGTAGGTTGACTCGGCTCGGTATGTGGAGTGCATGCCGTACCCACCTATCTGTCTATGCTTTACAGGGAAAGCAAATCAGAATACTCGGTACCCACCACCGAATCGGCGTGTCATGATTTATTTTTATCGAGAACCATTGGTAGGTATGCGCTTGTGGGTGTAACAAGTCGAACGGCGGATGGCGCGAGTGATCGCTATTTGTAGCTTTATCTACCTACCCGACTATAGAGTTCGGTCTACAGAGATACGTGCACGGGTGTATTTATTTAGATGCAGCGCAGTCCGTGTGCAGTTTGTGAGATATGAGACTATGGCTGCGATGAAGACTCATCGTTTTTCCTCGTCAATAGCAGGCTGTCTACGGTTAGGACGACCAAAGTCAGTCTTTGGTTTCTGGCTGATATGCAATATGCATGTGTGAGGCATGTCTGGTTGATGGTACAGGGTGACCCATAAACCATGGGGAATAATCAGTATTGTTTTTGTTTACTATTAGAGCCCATCAAAGGGCTGTGTGGGTGGCTGTTCAACGGAACAGGTACGTAATACTTTGTATTAATTATCAACCTGTAACCAATAGCAGAAATCTCACGAATCTATTTGAATTATTTGAAAGAATTTTCCGAACAAATTCCCAAGAAATCCACATGGGAATTCGCAAAAAAAAATGTTGAAAATTCTAAACAAATTCACGTAGAATTTTCGAAGAATTGCTCGTATAAATAAAGAGAAAAAAATGCGTCAAAATTCCGAAGAATTTGCAGTGAGAACTTTGAAGAATTTGAGGTGGAAATTGAAAAGAAATTCCAACGGAAAATCTGGTGAAAATTCCAGAATTTCGAAGAATTTCTAACAGAGTTTAGAAAAAAAGAATTTTTACCGGAAATTGGAAAAAAAAACAAAGGATATTCCTAAGAATTTATCTTCTTCTTCAATGGCCCTACATTCCAGCTGTATATTGGGCAGCTTTTCAATTGAGTGACGGCAAATGCTGGGTAAAGCCGTACCACCCGTACATACCTACCCGTACAATTGGTACTTCGCGTACCTGAAGGAATTAAATAGACCCCATCTTGCGGTCCTTAGCATCTTACCCAGCAACTCCTATCCATACCTACCCGTGGTGCTGGCTGGGATACGAGAAATTTAAGGTCACTCTGACAGAATCTGTTTCAAAGTGCTCGCGTTTTAGGGCACACCACTCGATACGGGGGCGGCGGACAACTGTCATTTTGTTGATTCAGCTTTGCTGCGTCGCAGCATGCGTGAAAAAATAAAAATGACAGTTGTGCGTTGCTTCCGTATCGAGTGGTGTACCCCCGAAAACGCGAGCACTTTGAAACTTGGATTCTGTCAGGAGTGACCTTAAGGAAGATTGGGTAACCAACCCCGGTGGGAACTATGTTCGTATGCTGACAGGGAAGAGGTGATTGCTCCTCTCCGGAGGTGCAAATCTTACTGAGCGTCTGTCTCCATGTCAAGATCGGCTCACAACAGCGTCTGTTCTCCATGTTAGGGGCGACTGATCACCTCTTGAGGACTACTGGAATACAGTCAAAGCAGCCATTAACGACGCAGCGGAGAACAACGTCGGGTATATGGGGCGCAGTCGACGGAACGATTGGTTCGACGAAGAGTGCAGACAGATTCTGGAGGAGAAGGACCCAACGCGGGCGGTCGCGCTACAGTAAGGTACCCGACAGAACGTGGAATGTTAAGGGGGAAACAACGTCGGGTATATGGGGCGCAGTCGACGGAACGATTGGTTCGACGAAGAGTGCAGACAGATTCTGGAGGAGAAGGACCCAACGCGGGCGGTCGCGCTACAGTAAGGTACCCGGCAGAACGTGGAATGTTAAGGGGGAAACGCAATGGAGTGCGGCAACGGAACGGCAACGACAAGCGGTTTGTCGACGGTTTGTACTAAAAAATTCCGCATCATTGCCGCAGTTGCAAAACGCAATGCATGCGGATTTGCCGGACAGGTTTCATATGACGTTTCAAGTTTTGAAGAAATTCTTATTTTTTAAAAGATGATTTTGATTATTTCTAGAGACGATTTAATTTCAATTATTTAAATAAACTTATAAATTAATTCTAGTTGATTCAGTGACTGCTTTAAATATATCAGAGCCTCAATCACAACAGTAGGAATACTATTTTTTGATGTCTGCCGGAAGTTACTGCAGGAAATGCAGAGGCTCAGAAGTGTTGTACATAATTCCAGGAAGCTCCATCACCAATTACTCCAGAAGATCCACCACAAATCCCTTCAAAAGTTCCTTCAGGAATTGCACCAGAAGTTCATCAAGAAATTGTTTCGGGTTTTGCTGAAATCTCTCCGGATGTTCATCTGGAGAAACCTCCAGGAATTCCTTCGGAAGTTCCTACATGAAGATTCTCCAGAAATTTCTTCGGAAGTTCCTTTAAGAATTCCCCAGGAAATTTGTCTAGGAATTCCTCCGGAAAATCCTCCAAAAAGTTCTCAGGAAGCTCCGTTTTGTTGTACTTAATTGCGATGATAAAACACTAATTAAAGTACTCCGGAAGGTACTCCATATTCTACAGAAGGTTCCTCCAGGAATAATTTGAAAGTTTCTCCAGCAATTCCTTCGAAAGTTCCTTCACAAATTCCTTCGAAGTTCCTCCAGCGCTTCTTTCGGAAGTTTCTTCGGAAGTGGCTCCTGAAATTGTTCCAGGAATTCCTGCGGAAGTTCCTCCAGAAATTCCTCCGTAAGTTCTTCCAAAAATTCCTCTGAATTTTTCCGGAAGATCCTCCACGAATTCCTCCAGAAGTTCTTCAAGATTCCTTCGGAAGTTTCTTCCTTCGGAAAATCCTCCAGGAATTCATTAAGAAGTTCCTTTACAAATTCCTTTAGAATCCAGGAAGTTCCTCCACGAATCAAGAAATTCCGCATGGAGTTCCACCAGGAATTCCTCCAAAAGCTTCTCCACGAATTCCTCCAGGAATTCCACCGGATGTTCCTCAAGATTCTTTCGAAAGTTTCTCCTCTAATTCCTTCGGAAATTCCTCCAAGAGTTCCTCCGGAAATTCCTACAAAAGTTCTTCCGGAAGTTCCTCCAGCAGTTCATCCGGAAATTCCTCCAGGAATTTCTCCGAAAATTCCTGCAAAAATTCCTTCGAAAGTTCCGCAAGTTTTTCCAAGACTTCCTTAGAAAGTTCCTCCAAAAGATCCTCCGAAAGTTCCTCTAACAATTCCTCCCAATGATTCTCCACGAATTCCTCCAGGAATTCCTCCGCAAGCTCCTCAAGATTCCTTCGGAAGTTCCATCAGTAATTCCATCGGACATTCATTCGAAAGTTCCTCGAGTAAATTCTTCGGAAGTTCCTCCAGTAATTTCTTCGGAAGTTCCTCCAGTAATTTCTTCGGAAGTTCCTTCAGGAGTTCCTTAAGAAGTTCCTTCAGAAGTTCCTGCGAAAATTCATTCGGAAGTTCCTTCGTAAGTTTCCCCAAGAGTTCCTTCGAAAATTGTTCCAAGAGTTCCTCTGGATGTTCCTTCAAAAGTTCCTAAAGAAATTCCTAATGGAGTTCCATCAGAAATTCTTCCGAATACTCCTATACAAATCCTATATAAATTTCTCCGCAAGTTCCTCAAGATTTCTTCGGAAGTTCCTGCAGTAATTCCTCCAAGAGTTCCTCCGGAAATTCCTACACAAGTTCTTCCAAAAAATCCTCCAGAAATTCCTCCGGAAGTTCCTCTAGATTCTATCGGAAGTTCAAGAGTTCCTTAAGAAGTTCCTTCAGGAAATTTTTCAGAAGTTCCTGCGAATTTTTTTTCGGGGGTTCCTCGGTAAGTTCCCCCAAGAGTTCCTCCGAATGTTCCTCCAGGTATTCTTCCGAAAGGTTCTCCTGGAATTCCTTCGGAAGTTCCTCCAGGAATTCCTTCGGAAGTTCCTCCAGGAATTCCTCCGGAAGTTCCTCCAGGAATTCCTCCGGAAGTTCCTCCAGGAATTCCTCCGGAAGTTCCTCCAGGAATTCCTCCGGAAGTTCCTCCAGGAATTCCTCCGGAAGTTCCTCCAGGAATTCCTCCGGAAGTTCCTCCAGGAATTCCTCCGGAAGTTCCTCCAGGAATTCCTCCGGAAGTTCCTCCAGGAATTCCTCCGGAAGTTCCTCCTGGAATTCCTCCGGAAGTTCCTCCAGGAATTCCACCGGAAGTTCCTCCAGGTATTCCCCCGGAAGTTCCTCCACGAATTCCCCCGGAATTTCCTCCTGGATTTCCACCGAAAGTTCCTCCAGGAATTCCTCTGGAAGTCCCTCCAGGGATTCCTCCGGAAGTTCCTCCAGGAATTCCTCCGGAAGTTCCTCCAGGAATTCCTCCGGAAGTTCCTCCAGGAATTCCTCCAGAAGTCGCTCCAGGAATTCCCCCGGAAGTTCCTTCAGGAAATCCCTCGGAAGTTCCTTCAGGAAATCCCACGGAAGTTCCTCCAAGAATTCCCCCGGAAGTTCCTCCAGGAATTCTCCTGGAAGTTCCTCCAGGAATTCCTCCGAAAGTTCCTCCAGGATTTAACCTGGAAGGACCTCTCGATATTCCCCCGGAAACTCCTCCTGTATGTCTTTGGAACGGAAGTTCTGCTTGGAATTAATGGAGGAACTTCGAGAAGAATTCCTGGAGGAACTTCCGGATAAAACCCTGGAGGAACTTCCGGAGAAACTTCCGGAGGAATTCCTGGAGGGACTCCCGGAGGAATTCCTGGAGGAACTTCCGGAGGAATTCCTGGAGGAACTTCCGGAGGAATTCCTGGAGGAACTTCCGGAGGAATTCCTGGAGGAACTTCCGGAGGAATTCCTGGAGGAACTTCCGGAGGAATTCCTGGAGGAACTTCCGGAGGAATTCCTGGAGGAACTTCCGGAGGAATTCCTGGAGGAACTTCCGGAGGAATTCCTGGAGGAACTTCCGGAGGAATTCCTGGAGGAACTTCCGGAGGAATTCCTGGAGGAACTTCCGGAGGAATTCCTGGAGGAACTTCCGGAGGAATTCCTGGAGGAACTTCCGGAGGAATTCCTGGAGGAACTTCCGGAGGAATTCCTGGAGGAACTTCCGGAGGAATTCCTGGAGGAACTTCCGGAGGAATTCCTGGAGGAACTTCCGGAGGAATTCCTGGAGGAACTTCCGGAGGAATTCCTGGAGGAACTTCCGGAGGAATTCCTGGAGGAACTTACGAAGGAATTCCTGGGGGAACTTTCGAAAGAAATTCTGTAGGAATTTCCGAAGGAATTCCTGGAGGAGCTCTCGAAGGAAGTGGGAATTCATAGTGGAACTACCTAATTTATTAGAAACTTTTTTTTCCGATTTTTTTGTTTTAATTTTGGATTTTCATTTCCATGCAGAGGAATTTCCTTCGGAGTTTCAGGAGGTTTTCTCTTGATATTTGCGAGGAATTCTCTTGGTATTTTGTTTGAAATTTCATAGGAATTTTTCATTAAAAATGAGTGGAATTCCTTTGCAAATTCAGAATATGTATCTAACAAAATCAAGTTAATTTTCATGGTAAATTTAGAGAAAATTTTACATGGAATTTTTCTCGGAAATACCTACAAGAGGTCTGGGACCTCAATGTTTATTTTTATTTTGAAAATTCAGATGAATTTCCCTTTCAAATTCTTGGAAATGTGCTTTGAAAATTCAGTTTATTTTCCCTTGGAAATTCAAGAAATATTACTTCAAAATTCTTGGGTTTTTATTTGGATGAACAGTGGATGTTCTCTTGAAATTGGATTTACTTGTTGGACAAAGACAAGTAGAACAACGATTTTATGATTAATAATATAATCATTATTCATTAATGTTTCTTCAAAGTTTTAAATAATTTTATTTGTTTTCAGCAACCCAGTTTAATCAAGTGGTCCTGATTATGCTTTCTTTGTGTTTTCTCTGCAGTTCTCTGCTACTGGAAATAATACAAATTTGAATAAAATCACTTCATGCTAAAAGTAAACAAATCTTTCCGCAATACCGCTGCCGCATTTTTTGAAAATTTTCAAAAAATATGCGGTTTTAATACATTCCGCATCTGCCGTTCCGCACCATTGCGTACCGTTCCATATACTGCCGTGTATTCAAAAGTGACAGCTGCCGCACTCCATTGCGTTTCCCCCTTTATAGACGGAAGCGGAAAAAGCAGACCCGCCTTTTTCAGGAGAAGAAACGCCGCCTGGAAGAAGCGGAGTGCGAAGAGATGGGACAGCTGTGCCATTCTCAAGAAACACGCAAGTTCTATCAGAAGCTCAATGCATCCCGCAAAGGCTTCGTGCCGCGAGCCGAAATATGCCGGGATGCATCTTGACGGACGAACGTGTGGTGATCGAAAGGTGGAAGCAGCACTACGAGGAACATTTGAATGGCACTGAGAGTACAGGCAGTGAAAGTCAAGGCATGACTACGTCAGTTCAGCGGACGATGGAAGCCAACCAGCCCCCACCTTGAGGGAAGTTAAGGATGCCATTCAACAGCTAAAGACCAATAAAGCAGCTGGTAAGGATGGTATCGGAGCTGAGCTCATCAAGATGGGCCCGGAAAAGCTGGCCACTTGCCTGTACAAATTGATAGTCAGAATCTGGGAAACTGAACAGCTACCGGAGGAGTGGAAGGAAGGGGTTATATGCCCCATCTACAAGAAAGGCGACAAGCTGGAGTGTGAGAACTTTCGAGCGATCACCATCCTTAATGCCGCCTACAAAGTGATATCCCAGATCATCTGTCGTCTGTCACCATTAGTGAATGAGTTCGTAGGAAGTTATCAAGCCGGCCACTCGACAACGGATCAGATCTTTACTGTACGGCAAATCCTTAAAAAATGCCGTGAATACCAGGTCCCAACGCACCATTTGTTCGTTGATTTCAAGGCGGCATACGACAGTATAGACCGCGTAGAGCTATGGAAAATTATGGACGAGAGCAGCATCCTGAACAGCTTACCAGACTGATCAAAGCAACGGTGGATGGTGTGCAAAACTGTGTGAAGATTTCGGGCGAACACTCCAGTTCGTTCGAATCGCGCGGGGGACTAAAACAAGGTGATGGTCTTTCGTGCCTGTTGTTCAACATTGCGCTAGAAGGTGTCATGCGGAGAGCCAGGTGTAACAGCCGGGGTACGATTTTCAACAGATCCAGTCAATTTATTTGCTTCGCGAATGACATGGACATCGTCGGCCGAACATTTGCAAAGGTGGCAGAACTGTACACCCGCCTGAAACGTGAAGCAACAAAAGTTGGACTGGTGGTGAATGCGCCAAAGACAAAGTACATGTTGTGGGCGGAACCGAGCGCAACAGGGCCCGCCTGGGAAGCAGTGTTACGATAGACGGGGATACCTTCGAGGTGGTCGAGGAATTCGTCTACCTCGGATCCTTGCTAACGGCTGACAACAACGTTAGTCGTGGAATACGAAGGCGCATCATCTCTGGAAGTCGGGCCTACCGCGGGCTCCAGAAGAAACTGCGGTCGAAAAGATTCGCCACCGCACCAAATGTGTCATGTACAAGACGCTTATAAGACCGGTTGTCCTCTACGGACATGAAACATGGAGAATGCTCGAGGAGGACTTGCAAGCACTCGGAGTATTCGAGAGACGGATGCTTAGGACCATCTTTGGCGGTGTGCAAGAAGGCGGTATGTGGCGGCGAAGTATGAACCATGAGCTCGCCCAACTCTACGGCGAACCCAGTATCCAGAAGGTAGCAAAAGCCGGAAGGGTACGATGTGCAGGACATGTTGCAAGAATGCCGGACAGCAACCCTGCAAAGATGGTGTTCGCTTCCGATCCGGAAGGTACGAGACGGCGTGGAGCGCAGCGAGCGAGATGGGCAGACCAGGTGCAAAACGACTTGGCGAGCGTGGGGCGTATCCGAGGATGGAGAGATGTGGCCTCAAACCGTGTATTATGGCGTCAAATTGTTGATTCAGTGTTATCTGTTTAGATGTAAACTAAATAAATGAGCTACGACTTTAAACAAAAGGTAGTCGACAACCGAATTCACTTTTTTAATGGCAAGTATAAAAACAGCATATCACCGAATATTTAGTAAAAGCTTCCCAAGCTATTAGCTAAGATATCTAGATATCCAATTGTATGCAATTATCCCCATTTTTTTTTGCAAAACTATTAATCAAAATTATGAATCAAAAACAAAATGGTGCTGTTAACCGGGCATTTTTCTTCAAGATAGAGATTTGCTGAATTAAGTCGAATGAATCAGCATTCTCAATAACGACTCGAAAAAATGTAATTTTCGAAATATCAATCGAATTAAACTTACGTATAATTGTCGAAAAATCAGAATTTTCCCCCAAGTCTGACGACGCTAGTAAACCAAGGCCAAGATTTCAAAGTTATGAATCCAATCGAAATGTCAGTCAATAACACAAACGCACTGCACCGCAGCATAAAAACAAAATGCCATCATCTGTTCTGCCAGCGCACCCAGTGGTTAGCGCAAGTTCATGTGTCGTGTCGTGTATGCATGCCCGGCACATGTGGGAGTATACGAATGTGTTGGCAAAGGCACCCTACATCTGCTGCTGAATACATGAGGAATTCCGTCGCACACGGACGAACGAATTGGCGAAACTCGTATCTATAAGGCAGTCGCGACAACGGCAACAGCAATACAACGGAACGTGACTGTGTCGTATGAAAATTTGCTGAAAACTTGCTCGCTGGTAGATACCGCCACCGCGAACGAACGACCTACACTTGCAGAAAGCTGCACGGGCGAACGAACCGACGACGACGAAGGCAATGAAGAGCCGCTTGTGCTACACAGAATATAAAAAGAGAATAACCGCTTTTCTTTCATTACGTAAGGGGATTCCCAACACCCAGAGACCGAAAGTATGGTCACGGGGGAAGCAGGTTGAACCGGGAGTGAGGCGGAATTTTACGATGTCAGGAATAAAGGGAGGAGAAGCATCATCGCTTTTTCTACCCTGGATTGAGACCGAACAAAACCAAACCACCGAGAAGAGTGGGCCAAACGCTCGATCTTTTATGGTGGATGCATGGCACCCTGGAATTAAAATTACTGTAGGACTACGGTCTGGTACCTGGAATAAACTGGTTGGGGTATGCAGGGGGAAGTTAGAATCCCGTAGTCATCAACGGGAGGGAGAATGCCTACGGGGAGCTGTGCTGCGAGTATCTATGCCTGAATCGAACAGAACAAGAGCGAAGGTAAAAGTCATTTGACCCTCCTTTTCGGATTTACGAGGCGTTATTTCGTTTGCTTTTATCCTTGCGAATCGTAATAGTGAAAGTGTAGATGGTTCATGAAAAGGGATCTGACCGAATAATGTTGGACAAGTACATTTCTGCGCACTTAGAACGAATGCCAGTTATTTTTTAACAAATCTTATATATAAAAATGAAATGGTCTGTGTTCGTATCCGCATAACTCGAAAATGGCTGGATGGATTTTTTTTCATTTCTTCAGCAGAAATATTCGTTATAGTTTCCAACGGGTTTATATGATATTTCCTCAGTCTAAAATCATTAGTAAAGTTGAGTAAATCAGGAAATACTAAAATAAAGATTGGTATGGGAATCTCGCATAGGCAGTTCTCAACTTTCATTTTCGCCTACTATGCAGGACAACGTCTGCCGGGTCAACTATTCTGTATAAAAGTACGCAATATATTATATGCAAACTGGGATTGAACTAAAAACATTAAATTAAAAGTTTTTTTAGACGAATCGTTGGATACTGGTTGCTAAGAAATATGTTGCGTGCTTTGAACATTATGTGTCCAATGGTCTTGAGAATTGTCATAATGAAGCCAGAAAATAAATGATTTTCATTCGAGCCGAAAAATATCTAACAAGCGTTTGACCTACTCTCAAAACAATATAAATTCAAAATCGCACTATCAAAATTTGTTAGCACTTTTGAGAATGATAATAAATAATATAAACAACGAAACACTTACTTGTTTTGGTAGCTCCCTTCTTGCGCGCCATGCTTGTTGAAATCTATTCTTTGCTCTGCTCCCACATCCGTTGGTCGTCCAAAGTATTTTAGATCAATCTCTCACTGCGTTTTCTGCCGATCTACCGATATAACAACGCTAATCACACACTCACAAAACGATATGTTTTTCTTCTTCCGGTTAATTTTTTTTCTATCCGTTTGCCGGTAGGTGCGCAATTTCCAGTAATCTGCTCAACCGTCGCACTCTCTTTCGTTTACCCACTACGCCTTGCCCCTTCTGTTAAATCGACACATATGGCCTTCTTCACAGCTCGTAGTCTACGGTCTATGCCCACCGAACACTCTTCAGCCAACCAACAAAATGAAACATTCTTTTGGCTCTTCTTTGGGGCTGCGCTACCACGACGACTACGTCAGGCGTTCGTTGGCAGGAACCCAGCTAGTAAACAAGTGTGTGGCCCCCCAACCACCTCCGTCCGCCGCGCGGCACATAACAGCACCGAACGAGAGTTCCTTCAAAACATACGCGCGTGCAAGCACTACTCTGAATTATGACGAAGCGCAAGCGATGCGTGTTGTCTGTTGATATTGGAAGCACTGCTGCCGGAGCGAAGGCAAGAAAATCCACCTCACGTACTGCTGCTTAGCGTTGCCTCGTCCACCTTCCTACTTGGCCGTATCTCCCCTTCGTTTGCACAAACTGAGCCTTTTTTGCACTGGTTTTAAATTACAGCACTGCCGGGCCAGTCTGTGGGGCTGTTGCTGATGAACACTTCCAGGGTAGATCTGAAAAATACAACCAAAATCAAACATGACCCTTACGAATTTTGGAATCTAGCAGAATCTTTGCACATGTCATCAGTTTCAGTACAGAGTAGATTTTATATTTTATACAATAGGCATTTTACGGAGCTGTTACAAACTGAGCAAATTTCAATACGCGAAATCCGCGACTGCAAAAACAAAACCGCAACCAGCATGATTAGTGGCCAAATTACTTAAAAACACATTTCAATCCGAAACTTCAATACATTTACTTTTAATCTATCGACATTAACGACATATTGAATAGATTATAGAAAAACTGCTGTACTATACACAATGGCATAGTTGACGTATTGGTAATAAAACGCGCCAATCCCAATCCCAATCCTAGTCGCCAACATCTGTAATCTAAAACTGTGTTGACTGAAAGGTCTATAATGTAATTTTGGGCAAATTGGGCAATATTAGAGCAGAAAAGTATGCAAGCGCTGCGTGATTCCGTGGCCTAATGAACAAACCCATCTATCACATCAAGAGCAGTACATTATTGAATGTGCCACCAACAGTGGTTTCTCATGGAGTCCCAACTGCTGTAGTGACTTAATAGGCATAAGCAAACGAAAAAACGAGATATTTCGGACCCAATCGTAACAACAAATTGGGAAGATTTTCATCGGATATTTCTTCAGAGATTTCTTCGGAAAATCATTCGAAAAATTCTCTGGCAATTTTTAGAAAACCTCTGCAGGAATTGCTTCAGAAGTTACCTTATTTAAACCATACGCATTGTTTAAAGGAATTCTTTCTAAAATTGCTGAGGCAGTTCTCTCAAAATTTTATGATTTTAAAGAATAAAATAGTTTCTGGGGAAAATCGTAAAGGACTTCCCGTAAGAATTGCTGGAGTAATTGCCGTAAAAATTTCTTACGGAATTACGGAAAGCATTTCCGATTGAAATTCCTGAAGGAATTTTCGAAAGAACTCGTTAATGCATTTTTGAAGAAGAACTCTTGATGGAATTTCCAAGGGATTTCTAAAGATATTTTTTAGAAATTATTAAGAGAATTCCTACAATAATTTCTAAAGGAATATCTAATTCCCGAAGGCAGGGTTTGCAGAAATCGCTCTCAATAGATAACGAACAACGACAAAAGAGAGGCAAAAACCTCTTCGAATCATAACAAGCCATGAGAACAAAACTATCGGACTTGTATACAAGTTGTTGGTCCCCAACATAAAATGAGCGAGAACAACGCGTTTGATAAAATTTTATGTTGGGGACCATAATTTTTTCAAATGACAAGTGAGAGATTTTCTCATTCTCCTTTGGATTCACACCCTGCCCGAAGGTGTTCCAAAAGGCATTTTCGAATGAATTTCTTATTTGAATCCCCAAGGAATTCCGAAAGAAATTTATATAAACGTTGTAAAGAAATTTTTGATGAAATGCCTGAAGGAATTTACGTACAGAAGAAATTTGCAAAGGAATACCTGGAGGAATCTTCTTTAGGATGTCTTGAAATAAATTCCAAAGGAACATCTGAAAAAAAAAATCCAAAAGAATTCCCAAAAAAAATCCCAAAGGATTTCTCAAAGAAATTTCCGAATATATTGAATTTTCGAAGGAGTTCCTAAAGATATTTTCGAAGGAATTTCCAAAGAAATTTTCGAAGTAGTCCCTGAATGAATTTGCAAAGGAATTTCCGAAGCAATTAATACTGCAGAAATATTTTAGTAAACAAAGGGATTTCCAAAGGATCTCGTGAAGGAATTCCCAAAAGAATCCCTGAAGAAATTTTGAGGAATGTCCAAAGGAATTCTTGGAGAAGTTTAAGAAAGTCGGAAATTTCTTCAGGAGTTTCATCGCAAATTCATTCAGGAATTCCTCCGTCAATCATTTTAATAATTCGTTCGGCAATTTCTTAGGAAGAATTTCTCAAAGAATTGTTAAAGAAATTCTCGATGTAAGTGCGTGAATGTAAATCCGCGATTTTGACGACATCATTTTAAGGAACCGCTACTGGAAGAGACAATCCGCTACAAATTCGCGATAAACGCGACAATCGTAATTACTTTTTACTCTCAAATTTCTGAGTCTCTACAATTGTAAATTAGCCTCTCTAGTAATCTCTTACAAGAGAAAACGAAGAAGTAATCTCGTAGCCACATATAGCATTTGTAGTTACGAAAATGAAAGTCCTACACAAAACAAATTATTTCGGTAACTAAAAAAGAAAGGATTTCTCGCTTAACTTTTCAAAAGGACCTAAGTAACATTTTTTTCATGAATTAATTTGAGTACCGGAATCAAAAACTTCCATATTAGTCTGTTGATTGTACTATTCAATTTAAATCATGAAAATAATGTTACTTAGGTCCTTTTGAAAAGTTAAGCGAGATTTCAGCTTTTTATAACATATCTACTAGGGTGCCAATGAAAATGATTGCTCACAAGTTTCATTACATCAAAATATGGCCCCATGCAAAATTTGAGCTCAATCAGACATGATTTAAGAGTGCCTAAAATTCATCAAAGTTTTAAAAGGAAAAGTCGAAAATCGAATTTTTGTTTTTGATGCCAAATGACTTTAAAATGCATGAAACGTCGAGATTTGATGTCATTCAAAATAAAAAAAATAATTTTAAAACATTTTTGGAGCTTGGAATTTTTTTCAGATGATGAACATTTTTTTCATCGAATTTTAAAACCGAAGGATAGGGAGTGAGTGCTAGTAATGAACCCCGTGCGTATAATGGACCCCCTGAAAAAAACCCAAAAGTTAACGCTGGAATCAATGATTTCCTGCAAATTTCCATTGGATAAAGTTGCTTCACCTATCAGGGTAGTTGTTCCATGCAATTGTTTTGACTTGGGATACTAAAATTAAGTTATATTAACTAATTTGTAAAAGTAAATACGTCAGAGGGTCCATTACTAGTACACAAGGGGGGGGTCCATAATGGGCAACAGGAACATGTGGAAATGGAACATGAAAATCAAATGGGGGGGACCACCATACGTATGTAAACAAACTCTATGATGCGTATTATGGTCCCGGGGGTGACAATAATAGGCAATCTGGCAACATTATTTTAAAATACTTATTTTAGTAGTAAAAATTAATGTTTTAGCATGTTTTATGTACGAAACGCATTGCTGTTAACTTTTACTTGTCATCTGGTGCTACAGAACGGCAATGTATGTCATGAGTCTGACTCTAGCGAAGCGATTGAATAAATTTCCGTCCTTAAGGGGTCCATTACTAGCACTCACTCTCTACGTAAACGTTTTCGTATCCAAAAATATCCCCCTTTGTAAAATTTGGGCTAAATCTGACATTATTTAGAGGTGCTCAAAATAAACCAAAACTTCTTCTTTTTTTCTCACAAGGGGGAAATTTGTTTTTGTTTTTTTTAATGCCTCAAAATGCATGAAATTTTGAGAATTAATTTTTAGAAAAAAATCGACTGTTTTGGGACTTTTTTTTATAAATTATTATGGCGAAAACAATTTTTCATCGAATTTAAAAACCAGACGTTACCCAAACATTTCCTAAGGCCTATAATATGCGCCTATGCAAAATTTGAGCTACATAAGAAATTATTTCGAAGTCCCAAAACAGTCGATTTAAAAAACTAACAGTGGGTAATGTCTGTGACATAACCGCGAAGCGGACGTAGGACTTGGCTTGATCATGATAAATCTCGTCGCTACTGCGGTTTTTCTTGCTGCGACGATGACTATTGTCAGGCCTGTCCCTGTCGCTGGATGTTGGTTCTCTACCGACCGCTCAAGATAAAATTTGAGCAGGAACTAAACTCGCGTGAGCCATGATTTTATCATTATATCAGAACTCTAGCCGAAGCTCCGCCCCTTTGATGAATAAGACCATAAGACATCGTTTGCTCACTGCTAGTCGTGGGTAATTAAAGTGACAAAACATTTCAAAATTATTATTTTCTAAATAATAACTAATGAATAAAAGAATTCACTATCAAAATAATTATATATGGGACATTGGTAATAGTGGTAATAGAGTATACTTGCTGAAATACAAAATCACGTTAACCAAGAATATTCAAAAGCTTTATACCAACGTTTGAAAGTTACACAAAATTCAGTTGCTATTTGCCTATTCACATCAACAAATAAATCAAATTTTAAATTGAAATATTTAGACTCAAAACAGTGACAATTTTTGGAATCCTAATGGAGAAATTTCAAAAATTTTCGTTGAAATCTTAGAATAAGAAACGCATTTTCTTTTGTCGTGAGCGAGGAAGACAGAATTTTGTAACAATTCATCGCCAGGAACGCAAATTAATAAAATTGTCACGCAAACGCTCTCTAATTAGTTGATTGTACTACATTTTCAAAATGATTCTATTGCGAAAAACACTTTAGTAAGTATATTAGTGGTTCTGAAAAGATCCATTCACAATGTTAGATGTAAATTTCCTCTTGAGCGGTTCAACTGGGAGTTTATGATTGTTTAAAACATTATGAATCGATGTCTGCAGGAATACCAAACGCTTAACCGCTGCTGCCATCGGCCGAGAAAACTTGATCAGTAGTGTTGTCGTGACGATTCTGTCGTGTGACGATTCTGCCTTGCTCTTAAAAAGGCTTTAGGTTTGCGAATGCGTGGCGACACGATGATGCAACCGTTCAAAAATTCCGACGATGCGATGCTGTTATTGCTTTGCCTGTTTCGGTCAGATTGAGAGGAAAAATTCGCGCTGTGCTATTTTATGCCTTCTTAGCAGACCTAGCGTGAGCTCATTCGTTGACGTCTGCACCAATCAGAACGTGGTAATGGAATGATGCAAGAATAATGCGGTACCCATATTTATAGGTTTTCGTGAATTCAATGTTTTGCTTTGAAAACAGTTTTAGGCCTATTGAAACAAGTTTTCGGATATTATCAAGCATTAATATGAAAGGCATATTTGAAAGCTGTCGATTGAGGGGTTAACTGCAGAAATCTGTTCACTAGGGTAAAAGCTGTTACCGTTTAAAATCTTTCAACACAGCGTAACGCGGTCGATTTGAACATTTTGGAATGACACCCGGTATAGTAAAGAGAGACGTAAGTCCTACGTCAAAAATTCTTCTTGTGAGAGAAAGTTTTGTTTTTTTTATTAATTTTGAGCACCCCTAAATCATGCCCGATTTAGCTCAAATTTTGCATAGGAGGATATTTTTAACTAAGAAACGTTTAAATTCGACGAAAAAATTTTCATCATCTGAAAAAATTTCCCAAAAATGTTATAAGAAAGAAAATCAATTTAAATCAAAAAAATTTTTTTTTTTTAAATAACATCAAATTTCGACGTTTCATGCATTTTTAAGTAATTTGGCATCAAAAACAAAAATTTGATTTTCTACTTTTCCTTTGGTCCTTCCTTGGGAAAATTTTCATGGGCAATAATTTCAAAACTTTGATGAATTTTAAGCACCCCTAAATCATGTCCGATTGAACTCATGGGATCTTATTTTGGGGTAATGAAACTTGTGAGCAATGTCGTTTTTTGAAATTCGATGGCAATTTTTCCCATACATTCCATTGGCACCCTAATATCTACTGTAGGTAATATGTAGTGTCATATTATTACCCCTTCATATGGCAGACGAATCTAAACAATAAATTGACAAAAACAAAATAGGACACAATGTTGACATGGTATTAAACTCAAATGTATGTTTGTTATACATTAAACAGTTCAGAAACATTGAAAAATTGGTGGCAATATAGTTGCCTGCCACTGCCCGGCAAGCGGGACAACATTGGTGGCAATCACCCTTATTCTTGTTTACGTACGAACGCGCTTTCGAACGAAAGCCGATGCGCATTCTAGTTTACACGAGCAAAATCAAATGAGGAAACGATTCGAACGAATTACATTCGTGGCAATATATTTGCCACTGCATTGCAAGCGGAAAAACAGGCAACAACAAAAATAAATAAAAGATTTTTAAAAAATAGGTTTTAGGTAAAACCAGTCAAATCAAGGCACGTTACATTTTTTAGTGAAGAATCCTAGTCGGAAACCGTATTATAAGTGAAAAAAAAAATGTGCTTTTGTTCCCAAGGGTAGAGGTGTGCGCCGCCGCGCCACGCCGCCGCCGCCGACAGTTTTTGGCACGCCGCCGCCGCCGACATTTTTGCATCGGCGCGCCGCCGTTTAAAATTTGTCACGCCGCTGATCTATAATTTTCCACGCCGTTAAAAATTTTCAGTGGAAACTCCTAAGATTCATTGGATTTTCCGTATAATTTCCTGATAGATCTCTACAACATTACGTTGAAACTCCAGAGAATTTTTCGTGAAGATAACAATTATTTCCATTAAAAATCCATACAACATCTTGTTAAAATTTCGAAGAGCTCTCCGTAAAAGCTGAGCGTGAAAATTGCGAAGGAGTTCCAGTTGAAATAAAAAAAATCTGTTTGAAATTTAATTTTTGAACAGAAAAGTGTTGTTCGGCAGAAAGTCACAAGGTTGAAAGTTGTTTGGCCGAATCGTTTAACCCAGAGGTTCCCAAACTTTTGGATATGCGACCCACCTAGCAGAATCCCATATTGCTTGCGACCCACCAGGTACCAAATGCATTGATTTTGTGAAATTAGATAAAAATGAGTTCGCGTTAGATTGAACAAATCATAATAAATTGCTTTTTATCCCATCGTTGTATTTGTCAAAATTTCGTCAATTTTTTAGATTGAATGTAGATTGGATTTGGATGGGATTTGAATTAGATTTGGGTTGGATTTGGATTGGATTTGAAATTTATTCAGATTGGATTTGAATTGGTCGAAATCCAATTCAATTAATTAGGATTGGATTTGAATTAGATTTGGATTGGAATTTAAATAGATTTGGATTTGATTTAGATTGGACTCGAATTAGATTAGGATTGGTTTTGGATTGGGTCGGGGCTTAGATTAAAATTGTATAGGAATTCTTTCTACTTGCCCAAATATCGTAGCTTAGCTTAGCTTAGACTGACTGTACATATCAATGGTTGCCACTCCGTGCCCAAATATCGTATAACAAAAAAAGGCCGTTGACCTCGTCAGGTTTGTTGTTCTTTCTTCATCCAATCATTACTTAGATCCTAATTAAAAATATGGAATGGATTTGTGGGACAAAATAGTAACAAAATTATGAATTAAGATTTGTCTTTCGCGACCCACCACTGAACAGCTCACGACCCCCCTGGGGGTCGCAACCCACAGTTTGGGAACCTCTGGTTTAACCGAAAAGACTATTTGGTAGTAGCCTAACCGAGCAAATCTTAAGAGCAAATCGATAACTTGTTTTAATGTTGTGAAATCATCGATTATGTTTACTTAATTTGATATCTTTTCGATTGTTTAAACGGTTCATCTTGCTATCGTACTGTGACATAAAATCAAAAACTATTTCTGCTGTCGATGAGAGCAAATCGAAAACTAAATTTGATATTGGTTTCCGATAGCAAAATAAGCACACAGTGTGATGTCATATCATTCAATTTAGTAATTTAGAGATCAAAATTTGTAATCAATCATGATGATTTATACATATTTGAAAACAATTATGAATCAAGTCAAAATCAAAATATTCTATATGCTCTTATTATGTTTTCAGACTTTGGTAGGATATCTAGCCTACAGATATTTGGCCGAGAATGTCATTTGGTCGAACAGTTACTTTGGTTCAAAAAATCGTGAACTCGTCCTTCGGCCGAAATAGTCGTTTGGTCGAATGGACAATTTAATCGAAAGGACATTCGGTCGAAAGTGTCGTTCGGCTGAATTGGTCATTTTTGATATTTTCACGACAATAACGGGAGAATCCTTAGCCAGGCGGTAAGACGCGCAACTACAAAGCAAGACCATGCTGAGGGTAATCTGTATAAATCATCATGTGGCTGGGTTCGATTTCCGATGCCGGTCTAGGCAATTTTCGGATTGGAAATTGTCTCGACTTCTCTGGGCATAAAAGTATCATCGTGCAATCCTCCTGATAATACGAATGCAAAAATGGTAACCTGGCTTAGAAACCTCGCAGATAATGACAATCTCTACAGAGTTTTTACGGGAAGTTGTTCCAAATTTCTACAGGAAAATATTCGAAATATTCACGGAAAGTTCCTATTGAGTCTATTTTGAGTATTCTTTAAAATTCACACAAAAAATTATGACTAGTGAAAGAGATGCTTTAACGTTGACTTCCCCAATCTAAATTAATCAAGACGGTTAGTTTTTTATCCTTTATTAGAGTGATTTTTTTCGCAGGGAGAAGTTCATCATTAAACGGCTAGTTTGGCATAGCCAACTTTAAAACATCGGAAAAATGCTCGGAATTTTTGAGGATTGTTTTTGGATTTCTTCAGAAAATTCTGATTGGTAAATTCCATCCCATTCCAATAAGAAAGACGGCCAAGCTGGTAATTTAGCCGAAAAAGCCGTTTGCCCTAACAGGTTGTCTGGCCGAAACCATCGTTGCCTAAAAATGCCAATTTAGCAGAAATAGTTTTTGATAGAATGGGCCATTTGGCCAAAAATGTCATTTGGTCTAACGGGGTCATACGGCCAAATTTCAATGACTGAACCTCGTACTGAACGGGTAATATGGTCAGAAATGGCCACTTGTTTGGCGAAATGGTATTTTTGTCAATTGACCATTGAACAAAATTCCGTGGCCTCTGTATTTTTAAGTCGATACTGGACTTTAGGCTAAAAGACATCTAGCCAGGTACCAAAACGATTCACGGAAACTGTTATCAGATCAAAACTGGTTTGAACGAAAATGTAGGTTGGCCGAAAGCGATGTACAGCCAAAAGGAAAATTTGGACCGACTTGCAAAAAGTTGTTTACCCTAACAAGTCATTTGGCTGAAAATGCCGTTCGGGTGAAAAAGTCGTTTGACCGAATACACATCATCATCATACCAAAAATGACGTTTGGTAAAAAAATGCATTTGACAGAAAGAGCCATTTGGCCCTTAAAGGTCCTCCAAAGGTTTTCATCGTAAATGTCATTAGGCCAAACGGATGGATATTTTGGACTAAATTATCCATTCAGTTGTTGACATTTGGCCGTATGACTTGTTGGTCTAAACGATATTTTCGGACAAATGACCCATTCTGCCAAACGACCATATCGGCCAAACGGCATTTTTGGACCAAACGGCCAAACGACCTGTTAGGGAAAACGACTTTTTCAGCCAAATTACCAGTTCGGACATACGGCTTTCAGCCAATGGAATTTCCCAAGAATTTCTTACGGACAATACACTAGTCGTTCGATAACTGCAACATGACGCACTCTAGACGTCAAACAATTGTCAGACGTCGTCAAAATAGAAGTGCATCTGATTGTTCACCGCTATGCAGCTATCATCGACTTTGACATAATTTTGTAGCTCAGCTGTTCGATAACTTCAAAACTGATGTAACTTTCGAAATGCAGTTGAAAGCATTGTAGTTAAATGACTTTCAGCTATCGAACGTCTACTGTACAAAGAATTTCCCGTAGAATTCCAATAATTTCGAACAATTTTTCGTTGAAGTTGAATCATTTTGAACAATCCGCCGCGGAAATTCTAAAGAAGTTTCCGTTAAACTTATGGAGAATTTTCACAATCCAGAGAATTCTTCTCGAAAACTCCTTAGAGTCTCCCGCGGAAATTCTTAAGAATTTACTGTTTTATTGTTGGCCACGCCAAACTAGCCGCCTCTTTTATTATAGACTGCGAAAGCCAACGGTAAAAAAACCATTCAACAAGAAAACATATTTTAAGCTCTTTTTAGTGGAATGTATTCAACCGTCTAAGACGAGTTAAGTAATTCCATTTGATTCCACCAATTATTTCGATATCTTTGCATATACGTATTTCGACAACAACTGTGTGGTCGTCTTCAGTGTCTCGTACTTGACTCGACTAGCCTAGCCAACTAGCCTACAATTATCAATAAGGTTCTGTGCAAATTTGGGAGAATACTCAACAGAAACTCAACAAGAACTTTTCATAAATTTCCGAAGTTTTTCCTGTAGAAGTTAAGAACATTTTTTTGTGAAAATTCTGAAATTTCTTATGTAAATTGCGACAAATTTTCTGCTGAAATTTCAAACAATTTTATTTGGGAATTCAAAAGAGCTTCTCTTGGTAATTCCAAAAATTTCTCAAAACTTCAAACAATCCTAAAATATTTTTCAAATTTTGGTTTTTCTCCAGATATTTCTGGAGAAGTTCATAAGATTTTTCATGCGAAAATCAAAAAAATCTTCTTTTAATGTCTTGAAAATATGCCGAAAAAATGCAAAAAAAATCTTAGAAAAACGTAATGAAAAAATCGCCACGCCGATTCACGCCGCCGCCGCCGCCGGGTAAAATGGCTTTCGGCGTGACGCCGAAAACGCCGCCGCCGCCGACCAAAATTCTGACAAACGCCGCCGCCGACGAATATTGGACCGGCGCACACCTCTACCCAAGGGGGAGCCTTGGAAAAAAAAACACAATTTCGTCAAAAATCCAAAAAACAAATATACAAAAAGGCAATGCCTTTTTCACGCTAATCACGCCATAATCTAAGAGAGATTCAAAATAATTAATACCAACGGAAAAATAACATATCTTTGTCGTTTTTTAACGAATCATAACTGAAAATTCTTCTTCCACTCGAAACTGTTTGAAACGATCTGTTCATAAAAAACTGTTCTCAAATTGATATTTCAATTTTTTATTACTCAAATTCGTCTGAGGTGTTACTAGGTAGCAAATATAGACACTACATGGGAAATAATAAGTAGAGCTCTTATAAATGCCTTAATAAAGGCTTACAGGTTGTAACAAAAGCTTATCACAGTTTAAACAACTGCGTAAATAAGTAATTCCCAGCATTTTGGGTGACTTTTTTTCCTTTTCTCACTTAATAAAAATAAGCTTTCATCGTACAAGTTAGTATTTGCACGAAAGCTAATAGAGGAACTGCTCCTGGAATTCACCTCACGGCTCCGATGTTCATCCCATCAAAAACAAAGCAATGGAAAGCAATTTGATTAGTTTCTTATTTTTGTGATTTTTTCCAGCTTGTTTACAAAAAGAAGCGACAAAATTGCCAAAATTGGTGCTGTATTTCTTTGTTTTGCAATGAGATGCAATAAGAGTTTTAACACCCTTAGCTGATAGAAATATTTATAAGCTTTCGTCCAAGTACTAACCGTTAGGATGAAAGCTTATTTTTATGGAGTAAAAAGCATATTAGAGTAAAAAACGCCCAAAATGCTGAGGATTATTTGCTCAAATGATCAATCCATTGACATTCTTACGAATCTAAAACATGAAAATGTTCTTGTTTCGATTTGACTCGCGCTTGACTTTTCATGTTTCTAAATTCGAAATACTGAAGACGATCAGTTAATACTTATTCTTCTTTGATATTTTTGGTAAAACATTCTACCAATAAAGTTTCGATAGACTTTTTATGTTAATTAGATATTTCAAAACAAAATAAGAAATAATCGATAATGATTAATGAAAAGTCGTTTTGTTTTGTATTCGTTCTTGATGAAGATGACGGGTGACTATAGTTAGGTATCTTTTAAAGTAATATCATAGGTTATTGTGAAATATATTTAACAGTTATGGAGTTATTTTTATATCAGAAACAACAAACTTAACTAAAAACGGAAAAAAAAATCCAAATTCAAACAGCAAATCACGGCAATGAATGCAATCTAAAGCATAAGAAATCATCAAGCAAAAATACATAATCATGTAAATCAAAGACATGTGCAAAGTTATCGAAGGTGGTCAAGTCTAGTCGTTGGCAGATTAAGCATGCAGCTTGATGATGACTTTGGCGGTGGCTACGCTGCCCGTAGCTTTCGAAAGACCACCACCCCTCACCCCCAGCACACATACACGCACCGTTTACGCTGCGGTGGACACAACACTTACAGAAAGGCAGCGGCGGCAGCAGACGGTCACCATTCTTCTCCACTTGGTTGGCGCTCTGTTGCTCTTCGTCGTCACCCAAATTCGCACACCGCCCGCCCCACTGACTGACGACAAAGTCAGCTCGATGTTGTTGCGATGACGACCAAGACGGCGACGGCTGCGAATGCTTCAGCTAAATGATTCTGCTTCGCCTTTCACCTTCTGCACAACCTCCCCAAACTGCGCGCCAACTCACTTGTTTTTACACTTCATATAAATTTGGATTTTCACGCTCGAGCAGAAATTCCTTGCTCCCATTTGCATAAGCGACGCATCCCTTCACACTGCTCAAGCACTCAATGTCCTTTGTCTCTGTAATCAACTTTTTCCTACTAGGTCCTTCCTGGAGGAGTGTCCCACACCACTAACTTCACCACCCACCCGCTACCGGAATCACACAAAGAGGAAGCGGCAACTCAAAGAAGAAAAAACTTTGGGACACGCACGCAAGCACAATTGACACGACGGGAGAAAATTACGCGAAGCAGCAAAGGACGACACTCACGGAATTCCCTCCGTTGTTTCTATCTCTCTCGCGCGTTGATATCAAGTGAGCTCCGCCGCCGCGGAATCAAAACTATAGCCAAGCGGGGCGGCCTCATGCACAAGTGCCTCCTCATTCAGGCAGTCTGTGAGTATGCAACAAGAGCAAAGCGCTATTAGCTGGTTGGCGACTGGATTGTTGCTATTGCCGCTACACACTGCCTGCTGCTACTACTGATGCTGATGATGATTGAATGAGCGTGAAAACAACATCAACAACCGTCGAACGATAATGATGATAATAATAAATTGATGACTGTTGTGGTTGTGAATGTACACAGAAAAAGGAAAATACTATGGACCTGTCGCGCGCTGCAAAAAATCCGGACCGCTCTCTTCGAATGGCAAACCTTGAATGAGTCGAGCGAACGACGACGCTTGGTTGGATTGCACCGAGCGGACGAAACGAGCCAAACACCCAAAACTCACCGGAGGACGAGGAAAGCCGCCGCAGCGCAAGTGTAAGAGCGAATGCTTGAATGAATCACTCTCTCTCTTCTGCTCATCGTCTTCGGTCATCGTCATCACTATTCAAAAGAAAATAACGAAAAGACCATCGAATAATACTGAAAACACATTCAAAGCGCTACCTCCAGCTATCTCCTGGTCCTAAGTTGATGAGAGAGCGGAAGGCGATGCCATGTAGACCAGCGACGCTGCGAGTAGCGGTATGCACCGAACTGGACGGCCACGACGGCGACGGTGATGATAATCCACTGAAGTGTTGCAGAGCGGGGCGTAGAAGCACGACTTATGCTGACCGAGCGAAGTACGGAAGACCAACATAAACATTATTTATCAATCATGCAAGCGATTTGCATGCAGACCCATGCTCGAGGTGAGAAATGGTTCTTAGATAAGAATTTTATCACACTGTTCAAGCGTCGTAAGCCATCGAGCACTGCAATTCTAGATTCTTTCATGAAATAAGACAGCGCCTAGTTCAAAGTGATCAAAACGTATGTAAACTCATCCTCACGCCTACGGAATGGAACCAGAAAATCACCATGGTAAAGGTAGCCTCATACCTCCAATCTTTTCTAATGGGTTTTGGTCCCATGTATTTTTAAAGGGGCTAACATAATCGGTGGGTTAATTACTACTGCATCTGCCGTATGAACAAGAAGTCATAGGTTCAATGCTAGGCTCGTTCCCTTCCTGCTTTGTAATACCTTTCATAATACTTACTTGATACTTGATGGGATACACTTCTTCGATGAACCTACGCCGAATGAAGTATCCTTCTCCACTGGACTCGAACCTGGGTTAATAGCTTCCAGTCGCCCTGAACATTGAGCGCCCTTAGGTCCTCTTCAACTGCAAAAAGCCATCGTGTACGCCACCTTCCACGAAGCCTGCGGCCTCTTCCTGGTTCTCTACTATATATTATCTTCGCTTGACGTTCTTCCGGCATACGAACAACGTGTCCAGCCCACCGTAGTCTGCCGTGATGTATACGCTTAATAATATCCAGCCCTTTATACACCTGGTACAACTCGTGATTCATGCGACGCCGCCAGATACCGTTCTCCTGTTTACCGCCGAGTATCCGCAGCATCTTACGCTCAAACACTCCGAAAGCTCTCCGATCAGCCTCCTTTAAGGTCCATGTTTCATGGCCGTATAAAGCCACCGGAAGAATCAGAGTAGTATACAGAGCGAATTTTGTCTTCGTTTGCAGACTACGGAAGTTAAGCTGGTTACGAAGTCCGTAATAAGCCCTATTTTCAGCTGCAATACGCCTTTTCACCTCGCGGGTAACATCATTATCGCACGTCACTAATGTTCCAAGATACACAAATTCTTCTATCACTTCAAATTTTTCACCATCCAGCACCATTTTAGTACCACCACCTCTAATGAACCCACGTTGATTGCCAGTGTACTTCGTTTTGCTGGTATTGATCGTGAGTTCAATCCTCGCTGTCTCCCTTTTAAAAAGGGAGCCTCTTCCACGGTACAGCGATCAATACCGATAATATCGATATCGTCCGCAAATCCCAGGAGCATATGCGATCTTGTGATAATGGTACCGCTTCTTTGCACACCAGCTCTCCTAATCGCTCCCTCGAGCGCTATATTGAACAGTAGATTCGAGAGTGCATCACCGTGCTTCAATCCATCGAAGGTAACAATTGATGTCGATATTTCATCCACAACTCTTACGCTTGATTTCGACCCGTCCAATGTTGTACGAATCAGCCGTATAAGCTTCGCCTGAAAACCATGTTCTAGCATAAATTGCCATAATTCATTCCGTTTGACTGAATCGTACGCCGCCTTGAAATCAATAAACAGATGATGTGTCTGCAAGTTGTACTCCCGGAATTTATCAAGTATTTGTCTCAGGGTAAACATTTGATCCATCGTTGATCGGCCCTCACGAATACCTGCTTGGTATTTGCCGATGAAGGACTCTTCAAGGGGTCTCAATCTGTTGAACAGAATACGGGACTTAATTTTGTACGCCGCTCACTGCCATGTTTGAGAAGTTCAGCCAGGAGCTGATCCTTCCCTGCAGCCTTACTGTTTTTCATTTTTTTTTTTCTAACCTCGTCTAGTATAGGCACAGCTTGTCCATCGTCGCTAATATTTATTCTGTTCACCGATGCACCGTCACTTCCACTATTCAACAATGTCTCGAAGTGTTACTTCCATCTGGCAGCCACTTCGGTTTTATCTGTCAGCAAATTCCATTGTAGGTCTTTGCACATGACGGGAGATGGCGCTGTCTTTCTCCGCACGCCATTGACAGACTCATAAAACCTCCGCTTATCTAGGGATCCTATATTAAGAGATGTGCGAATACTCTTCCAGACGATTTAGCAACGCTGTTACTTTCGTAAACAAACGCTGCCAGCACTTGCCGTGGCGCAAAATGTTGGAGCTCGAACATGACTTTGCGCATAATGGCATTTTCAGATTTCGTTGTCTAACGTCCAACAGTGCATTATCACTAAAATAATATTGCAATACAAATGAACAAAGTACCATGCACAAACTAGACTACTTTGACTTGCCAATGTAAAACAAATTGTTTATTCGACAAAACTTTTCGTATTTTTTTTTTTCATTACAATCGCAATACCTCTAAATCCGCAACAATAACAATGTTCATTTGGCTCAGATTCTGACAGTTCTCAATGCTCGATTAGCTCAAGATGGCCGCTTTTGCATATCTCTGAATGTAGGATCCCTACGCTTATCATTCTGCTCCATTTTTTTCCTGCGCCTCGCTAATCACTTGTTCTTCATATTATTTCTTCTTCATGCGGTGGATTCGTTTTTCGGCTGCACTTGCTTTCTTGTACCAATCTCTATTCGATCGGGTACCCGACACCAACATCCGGCATCTGGCAACGGTTTTCTCGTCTGTCACTCTCTGACACTCCACATCGAACCAATCCGCCCTCGGTCGCTTCTGTGCATTGCCTACCACTTCTCGTGCTGTTGTGCTCACCGCTCCATGGATCGACTCCCATAGATCGTTGATGTTGTCACTAACGTTGATTGCACTTATCCGTTCGTCGAGCTTCTGGCGGTACTCAGCCGATACTCCTTCCGCCGACAATCGCTGGATATTGTAACGCATCAGCCGCTGGTTACCAGGCAGACGCTGTTTGAGCCGCACCTTTTGGTGAACAGGCTCTCGAGGTGTATCTTCTCACTCTAGCTGATGTCAGAAGGACAACAGTGCCCAGGCTGCACTGCCAGCTAAGTACACAACCCTTAGCTGGCGGTATTTTATCATCGGACGACCCGTGGAAGCGTCAGATAGGAACTTGTGGCGACCAGAGCTCTGTTGGGCGCTCCTTCCTTGATGTCAACTCACTATTTTGCATCATTTTGTAATACCTTTCATAGTACCAACATCAAAACCTCTCGTGACACTTAATAGATCGTAGAGTCTCGGCTCACGTCGCGAAACCTTTGCGGGATGTGTTGAGTTTCTGATAAAACCCGCGTGTTTTTTGCTTATGGCACAGTTGTTTCGTCTTCTGTAACTCCGCGTCTTTCAGGCGGCATTTTTTCTCGTGAAAGAAGCGCATCTGCTGTCTCTGTTTTCGTCTATGCATATGATGTCTATTGTAATTCAGCAAATACTTTTGTTAGAATATCATGAATTAGAATCTATCTCCTACTCGTTTGAAAACCACGGATAAGAACGCAATTTCCAATATTTGGTTGTTAGCAAATTATTGCGTTATCAGCTTTTTCGTCAGAGATCCCTTTGATCTCTTCTTTGAACTTTTCCAGGTAGCAGTCTAGACTGGCCACTCTCATTCTGTGATATTAAAATTCTGGAGTTGTATACCGTGCTTTTCCTTGTTCCAATAATTTTTTTTTATTCCCAAATCCGCGTTATCTGAATATTCACCCGAAAGTAAGCTAGTAATTCGATACCACGACGTAACAGTGTCCACGTTCTGCCTTTTTTTGCTGCAGCTCGACCGCCCATCTTTCTGCACTCTTCATCGGACCACTCACTTTATCGACTTCTTTCCAATTAAGTAAAATTACATTCTGTTACGTAATAAATGACTGCTTAATAACAGTCACCAGTGGTGGTCCGAAAGATTCGGTGCTGGTTGATGTCCGCACTGGCGATGCCCCACATATCCGAAGCGCTTCCTTCTTCTTTCTTCAGAAGGTTGGTTGTTCGAGTGCCGAGGCCGGTCCGGTTGGCAGAATACTGTCGGTTCATTGGCACCTTGACGACCCGAAGCCAAACACTCCTCACTCCACAGAATATTCCCTCGCATTGACACTTATTCTCTAATCCGTCCTCCGTCTACGCTGCAGCTCCGACATTATTTGGGTCACGCTTCTGCTTATCGCATTCTACGTGTCTTCCTCGAATATTACTTGCTCTGAAGCCTCCTCTACGTGAACACACGCCAGACGGAATGGGTGAGTCGGTGGGTCCACCTTCCATTCTCCGCATAGTCCCACTCCTGCTGCCATTTGGTTCCTTTCCATTGGTAGCTCTAAATATTTTCTGCCGGGGTTATGCAGATTGGAATCATCCCGGCGATAACGCAAGCTGCCTTCAACGAAATGGTTCTGTACCCACTCGCGACTCATAAATGGCCATTATACGAAATACGCTGTTCAACCCCCTGCGGTTACGTTTCATCTTGGGCGCAACTCTCCAGGTTGGTACTCCTTACCTTAGTCTCAATGATGTTAGTATCAAGGATTATTTTGCAGTTGCTTTCGCTTTGTAGTGAGCCAGCTACAGCTTGAATCCATTCATCCAGGTTCCAACTGCGTCGATCGTCTCCACCACCAGCATTTCTTTCAGTAACACACCGATTATCCTAAGGACAACATAATCCACAAATCCGAAGATTTTTACGCTTTTGAGCAAATTCAGTGTTAGCACCTTGTCATACATTACCCGCCGTAACTGATTGAAACGCTAACTAGGGCTTGCGATGCGACGATGTCGAAAAATTGGAGCCAATGAACAGCCAGCGGCCAAATTATTGCCTGTCTCAGAACAAGAAGACGCTTCTAGCGGGTCTGAAATTAGGTTAGATAATTTTCCGTGATGCTAGAGCGTGTTTCGAATCAACGATTAAAGTCAGAAATTCCAACTGCTCAAAGAAATTGTGCCGAGAAGCTGACGCTAATCCTTGGGGCAGCGCTTATCGAGTAGTAATATCGAAGATCAGCGGTTCAGTGAAGCCAGCGGAAATGTGTCCGCATAAGTTGAAGATCATCGTGGACGGTCTTTTCCCGCATGGTTCTATGACGTCGCCGCCTACACCGTACGAAGATGAAGACTTAGTAACCATTACATGTATGCAAATGTCCAATAGACAATAACTCCCTGGAATCCCTGGAACATTCTCGTCCAAATTCCTGGAATATTCGTCTAGGAATTCGTGGAGTATGGAGGATCCCTATAGAAAATTCTCTTTGGAATCCCTAAAGGAATGTTGTATTTTTTATTAGAGATAGATAGAATATTTGTGGGCCCTCCTTAGCCGTGCGGTAAGACGCGTGGCTAAAAAGCAAGACCATGCTGAGGGTGGCTGGGTTCAATTCCCGGTGCCGGTCTAGGCAATTTTAGGTTTGGAAATTGTTTCGATTTCCCTGGGCATAAAAGTATCATCGTGTTAGCCTCATGATATACGAATGCAAAAATTGTGACTTGACTTAGTGACCTCGCAGTTAGTAACTGTGGAAGTGCTTAAGTGAACACTAAGCTGCGAGGCGGCTCTGTCCCAGTGTGGGGATGTAATGCCAATAAGAAGAAGAAGAAGAAGAAAATAGAATATTTATAAAATACTAGCGAAAGAAACCCAGCTTTGCCCGGGTGTAGCAAATGTCACAATGAACTATTTGCAGCACCGCACTCTAGATCTATTTCCGTGCGTTTGCTTTGTTTTCCTCAACAGTTGACCCAAAACTGTATTCTAATGATTTTTTACATGTCCTCGTTAAATTCACCCATTTTTTGTATATACAAACCTTGCGGGTCCCAAAACGAATCTATTAGGAAAAAACATTGTAAATAAGTCAACCCGTTCGCGAGTTAAATCGTCAGGAAGGAAATCTCAACTAATTTTTATTATATAGATAGAAGATGGAAAAATATCCACTGCCTACCGGCGGGTACCTGACGACAATCCGTCACATATTGTCCTTTGAGTGTGTGGGAGAAAGCCGATCGCTACTACACTTAGATGTAATAGTCATACTCTGTCAATTTAAGGCATTGCGTTGTAGGCAGCAGGGACTTTGTCCAAGGGCTTGACGATCCCTCTCCAGGAAATATACGAGTTGTGGTGCCTGTCTAAGGTGTGGTGGGGTTTGACAGTGGGCTCTGTTAAACTTCTATAAAAAGCTGGATGCATCCGCAAGTAGGCTCCGCCAAAGCGACCGTGTGCCGCTCAAAGTGCACAAGCCCAAGTCCTGATGTTAGGTTAAACGCTGAACGGACCTGACAAGACGGCCCTCCGACGAGACAGGAGGCTTGCGCAGGCTCAATAAGCCGCCTTTAAAAACAACCATTACGAACGACATAGAAGATAATACGACTCGATACAATCGACAACGACCTAGGCGACGACCTAAAGGATCACGATTGAAAGCTTGGGACATGGAACTGCAAGTCGCTAGGCTTCGCAGGTTGCGACAGGATAATCTACGATGAAAAAAACATCCACGCAACTTCGACGTCGTAGCGCTGCAGAAGATTTGCTGGACAGAACAGAAAGTGTGGAAAAGCGGGCATCGAGCGGCTACCTTCTACCTACCTTCCAAAGCAGTAACACCACCAACAAGCTGGGAACCGGCTTCATAGTGCTGGGCAAGATGCGCCAACGCGTGATTGGGTGGCAGCCAATCAACGCAAGGATGTGCAAGCTGAGGATAAAAGGCAGTTTCTTCAACTATAGCATCATCAACGTGCACTGCCCACACGAAGGGAGACCCGACGACGAGAAAGAAGCGTTCTACGCACAGCTGGAGCAGACATACGATGGATGCCCATTGCGGGACATCAAAATCGTCATCGGTGACATGAACGCACTTGTAGGAAAGGAGGAAATGTATAGACCGGTCATCGGACCGGATAGTCTGCACACCGTATCAAATGACAACGGCCAACGATGCATAAACTTCGCAGCCTCCCGCGGAATGGTAGTTCGAAGCACCTTCTTTCCCAGTTAAAAATATCCACAAGGCCACATGGAGATCACCTAACCAAGAAACGGAAAACCATATCGACCATGTTCTAATCGACGGTAAATTCTTCTCCGACATCACGAACGTCCGCACTTACCGCAGTGCGAATATTGAATCCGACCACTACCTCGTTGCAGTATGCCTGCGCTCAAAACTCTCGACGGTGTACAACACGCGTCGAAGTCGGACGCCCCGGCTTAACATTGCATTGGGCGGCTACAAGACGGGAGACTAGCTCAAGAATACGCGTAGCAACTGGAAGTGGCACTCCCAACGGAAGAGCAGCTAGGCGCAGCGTCTCTTAAAGATGGCTGGAGAGATATTCTATCCGCCATTGGAAGCACCGCAACCGCTGCACTAGGCACGATGGCCCCGAATCAGAGAAACGACTGGTATGATGGCGAATGTGAGCAATTAGTTGAAGAGAAGAATGCAGCATGGGCGAGATTGCTGCAACACCGCACGAGGGCGAACGAGGCACGATATAAACGGGCGCGGAACAGACAAAACTCGATTTTCCGGAGGAAAAAGCGCCAGCAGGAAGATCGAGACCGTGAAGAGATGGAGCAACTGTACCGCGCTAATAACACACGAAAGTTCTATGAGAAGTTAAACCGTTCACGTAAGGGGCACGTGCCACAGCCTGATATGTGTAAGGACATAAACGGGAACCTTCTTACGAACGAGCGTGAGGTGATCCTACGAAGAACACCTGAATGGCGATGTGGCAGACGAAGATGGCGGTATGGTAATGGACCTGGGAGAATGCGCGCAGGACATAATTTTACCGGCACCGGATCTCCAGGAAATGCAGGAGGAGATTGGCCGGCTGAAGAACAACAAAGCTCCTGGGGTTGACCAACTACCAGGAGAGCTATTTAAACACGGTGGTGAGGCACTGGCAAGAGCACTGGGTCATTACCAACATTTGGGAGGAGGAAGTTTTGCTGCAGGAGTGGATGGAAGGCGTCGTCTGTCCCATCTACAAAAAGTGCGACCGCGCAATCACATTGCTGAACGCCGCCGACAGGTACTCTCCCAAATTTTATGCCACCGACTGACACCAATCGCAAAAGAGTTCGTGGAGCAGTACCAAGCGGGATTCATGAGCGAATGCTCTGCCACGGACCAGGTGTTCGCCGTACGTCAGGTATTTCAGAAATGCCGCGAATACAACGTGTACATCATCTATTTATCAACTTCAAAGCCACATATGATACAATCGATCGGGACCAGCTATGGCAGCTAATGCACGAAAACAGATTTTCGGATAAACTGACACGGTTGATCAGTCGACGATGGATCGGGTGATGTGCGTAGTTCGAGTTTCAGGGTCCCTTTGAAATGCGCAGAGGGTTACGGCAAGGTGATGGTCTTTTGTGTCTGCTATTGAACATCGCTTTAGAAGGAATTGCATGTGCTGGAGAACCATCAAACGATCACACCGCGAGAATCGGACGACTGCGGTGGGCCGAGCACGTAGCCAGAATGTCGGACAGTAACCCGGTGAAAATGGTTCTCGACAACGATCCGGCCTTAGTCTGAATAAATAAATGCACAGGACTTAGACTGAATAAATAAATAATAGTCGCCTCTCCACATCTGGATATTGGAGGGACCATCGAGATAAGAAGAGATCAAGTAATGGAAGCAAAATTGAAATGGGTACCTACTAGCTCGAAAAAAGCTCGTTGCTATGAAAAACGACAACAAAACAAATGTCATCTATTGTTGTTGATGTGTTTGTTATTGTCCAAAAATGGTTTGAAGAGAGAATCCTGATCAAAATATGACCAGAACACATCGAGATAGGAAGGTTATCGAAATTTGGAAAGCCCAAATGTATGTAGATAGACGAGACCGAGGAAACCACTGACATAGGGAGAGATATCGAGATATAGAACATCGAGATGTAGAGAGTTGCGTCCACCGGGATCCATGAAATTGTAAACTGTAAGTAAGTCTAGGAGTTTCATTTTTCGCAGTACCGTGGAAGCACCATATTTGACGCAGGTCCAAACTTGGCGCACTCTCAAATCAAATGATGCAGAAAACCTATTTTCGCCAAAAATATATCAACGAATCAAGCTAGATGGCTTTATTTGCTCTTCTTCTTTGCATATATGGCATAAAAAGCATATTATTGATGAAGAATCAACGTACCCGAATGAAATATATGGAAGTCATACTCATAATGCGTCACTTTTTTTTCTTTCTTAGCCACAATGCTAAGGATCGAATGATCATTTTTTTCACGCAAAATAACTTTTGTGAGAATCTTTTACCCCTACCTACAAACAGCTGAGCATTATGAGTAAGCTTTACCTTTTACGTTGAACATTGCAACATTCGAACGCATTTTTCAACCCAAAATGTTCTGCGTCAAATTAGGCTCACAATGCATTGTGGTGTTCCTAATTAATCTTATCATACGAATAGACAAGGCAGTGCTAATAAACCTCAATAATAGTATTAGGAAAAGCAATATGTATTCATTAAGTTTTAACTAACTCTCAACTACTTTAAATATTAGTCAACATTGGATCATTCCACTAAGTGTCCAGCCCATGATAGTATGCCTTATGCTGCCTTCGATTTTGATGCGTTTATTTGACGCGTTTCTTACAGGTATTTGGTAATTATGCTGTTTTTATATGCTAGTGCTAGAATTCTTGCGAGAAAACAATATTTTAATATAAATTAGTATCATATAATTCAATTTACTTTCTTTGTACGAAATTCTAACAAACCAAAACAATGAACACATTTTCAATTTGTTACTCTGTCGCTTTCCTGTCGCTACTAGTCGTGCAACCCTGAATATGAAATCAAACAAAAATATGGCTGCCTTTCTCATATAAGCTTCAGTTTATGTTAATAGTTTATTGATTCAAAATTGCAGATTACCAAAGAAAGTTATGTTTTTATTACAAATACAACAGACCATGGTAGGCTGGTTATGTAATGAAATGTTAAAGTTAATTTTCCCGTAAATATATATTTTGACATGATTCTGACACCTAAATAAGAAGCATTTTGAATGATGTGCAGGGTTCATGAAACTAACAAAACACTTACATGCCACAGAGCATATAACTTGCAGAACAACTGAACAATTAAAAAAAATGCCTCTTTGTATAATTAATAAACTTTTTATTTTATATCGTACCAAGTTGTATTACACTGTCTGTTACTGTCTTTATATAATAAAAAATAAGGCATTGAATTGATTGAGTTTTAACATAGTTTTAAAGTGCGTCAAATTAGGAACAACTTTGCGTCAAATAAGGAACATAGTAAAATTAGTGCGTCAAGTTGGGCACCTCAAGTACTACATAAAAACAGATTAAAAAACTAAGAAATAAACTTATATTTCGAAGTTTCATTATTTCTACACATTCTATAATAGTAGTAAGCTCGTTATGCAGAATATTAAGCGAATCCATATTGGAATTATTTTTTTAAATAATGATTGTTTTTAAAATTTTCTTAACTGCGTCAAATATGGTGCTTCCACGGTAATAAGAATGTGACATCGTCATCAACTACGTTATTGAGCGGATTTGTCATCTAGTAAACATGCTCAGGATTATTGTTTGTCGCTTTTTATTTTACTTTTTACTCATTCGCACTTCTATCAGATTGGTACATCTTGTCATTCGTAAATTAGTTTCCCGCTTTAGAGACTAGTGCGACCAGGAACAAGATACTGTTTCTCGACGGATCAACTTAGATTAGTTATTTTTTACTGCTTTCTTCTTTTTGTTATCAGACTAATTCCACGAATGCACGCGACATATTTCCACTAAAACTGAAAATACCCTTCGAACGAATGTGAAGTGCTGCTCGTCCCATTTGGTTGGACCTGCCTTATTCAAGGGAATGGTTTGAACTCGGTAAGCGTTCAATTAGGGTAAGGTTAGTGGTGCATCGCAGTTAGGGTTAAGACAGTTGACGAATGTATTAGAAAAAAGAGAGATTGGAGGAGATCACACGCTCACTTCTCCGAGCTTCGACCGGCAATAGACCTGAGCAGTCGATGACCGCACAGGAAGGTAAACAGTGCCAGCGGAATGAGATACCGGATGGTATCGAACATGTTCAGCTTCAGCCAGAACACGCCGAACAGGGCAAGGATGGCCCCCAGACCCAAATGGAATCCGATGGCGCCGAGCGAGAAGGGGAAATTGCTGATATTCACCCGAAGCTTGCCCCACAGAAGGAACAACAGAACGAGTGGCGCGATGCACAGACCAGTGAACAGATCCGACACCACTCGGGGAGGGCGCTTCTCCGGAGCGCGGAATTGATGGATGATCTCTGGCAAGGGTTGACGGGCAGCATGGGCGTTGTCTGGAAGATAAAAATAAATATTTTATTAGCTTTATAAGCACTGTGAATAATTTGACGGACAATTAAACACAATAAAACATTAAAAGAAGGTACACAGCAACCATTTGCTAACATGACTGAGACAGCAGCCTAGACGAATGCCGCTCTTCAACAGGTCTGAGTGACAATCGATTTAAGATTCGCGAAACATTATGGTGTTTAGAGTGAAATCAGTAGTGATTCAGTTTGGTTGCAAATTTTCGAACACTATTCTAGTTTGAATATGAGCCAAAATAGAACAAACTCACACTCTTCCTTAGCAGTGTTCTATTCATGTTTGATTTTTTTTTCATTAGATGAAATGATTATGTTGCTACTGAGGAAGGCGCCGTAAATGTAAAGTGGATTGATCCTTACATAAAATGACGCTTTCATGCACCAAAACAATTGAAAAATATTTGAATCTCGTGATTCATTCGTGGTTCAAATCTGCAGAAAATAGAACTGAGCGGTATAACAGTTTCAAGCTTTTGAATCTGGACTGTTATAAAAAATGAATCTTGAGCCACTGCTGGGAAAATGAATGATTCAGATTCATCTTCAAACTGACAGCCCCGAACAATTTGAATCACTGCTGATTTCACTCTTAACATGGAAAAAACAAAAATATACAATTTAGGGATTTTAGTAAGGGATTAGGCTTAGTTAGCCAGCTTTTAGCAATATATGGTTTTACTGACTTTAATTTCTTAAAAAAAAGTAACGGACATTAATTACAATGTTCGATAACTTAATGTGCATGTGCAATGCACAGCATGTAAAATTTATCGAGTCGGAAGTAACCACTTTACTTCGCTTAGCCCAAATCCCAAATTCTCAACAACGAACATACGATCTAACAGACAAAAATAAAAACCCACTCTCACTCGATTTGGATGTTTACAAATATTACGTAAAGGGAAGTTAATTTAGAAAATAGATTGAGTATTGGATCATGTGTCCGATGTTATGAATATGGGTTGCGAAGGCCGTCGGAGGTCTAGTGTTTTGAATATCGCAGGACCAGACCTGTTCAAACCAGAAACAATACATTGCCGTGCCAAGCATAGTTATCCTATGCCGTTTTTTACGATGCCATTACCACTGAGCTGGCGGTGTCGTATTTTCCTAGACAAGTTTTTTCTCTATCAGACATCATGGCTATTGGCTAGGCTTGCCAGCAATCCTTTCTAGTTCTTAAATCCTTTGATGGAATCTTTTGTTGGCCACCAGGGCAGCAAAAAGGCCATGAACTAAAATCGACATGGGACGACTATGCTTGGGACGGTAGTACATGTTTCACAAACTGTGCACATGTTTATCGAGTTTTCCAAACATAGTAAGAGTCTTGAATTTTTAGAAAATAGAAATAGGATAAAATCAAGGGTTGCCAAAAACAGGAAGGGACTGTAGTATTGCTGTATAAACTGTAAAACATTTGCCAAATAATTACTCGAATGAAATATCAATTATAGAATTCCCCATTGCTTACCTTTAGAAATATCCGCTGAGAACTTGAGGCTCACATCGGCCACCAACCACTTGAAAGAGTTGGAAATCAACGAATCACCGACAATCAATTCGACCGAGTACAATCCACTCTTGTGTCCGAAATCATTGCTTCTGGCTCCAACGTCCATTTCGAACTTGTACGCCTTGCTCGAGTCCGCCTCGGCAACGAAAACAATTTCCTCCTTAGTAGCCTTATTGCGAAGTAGGACAAAGGCCTGATGCACGTTGATCGGCTTTCCACTGGACTCATCAACAAGGACTGCCTTCAGCACAATTTTCTGCTGGGAATCAGCCGCAAGTTCGGTATCCAGTTTGTTGGCATAGCTGACAGTGTGCTTCTTGACCGCCGATGTGCTGTCCGAGTCTCCTACTCCAATTTCCAAAGAACTAACTTTAACTTTGCCGAGGACATTGATTTTCAGTGTTTGCTTATAGCCACCAGCTTCGACATCTACTTTGTACTGTCCGCGGGGAGGGTTAGCAGATTTCAAGTTATAGGTGAAGACACTCGCGTCGCTATTACTTGGGACAAGATTAACCTTGCTAACGATTGCTTGATTCGTTGTCTTAGAAGTGACCGTAGTGCTGACAACGGCCAGAGCGGGACTTAATGGTTTACCCAGCAGATCACTTACTTTAACCTGCAGCACAGGGGATTCTGGCAGTAGCTGACCATTTCCTGACAACTTCACGCAAATCGGTGCAATAGTTTTTTGAGCCGAAAGAGTGTTCAATGCCTCCAACAGAATGCTCACCCCCTTTGGAGTTTGTACTGAAGAACGTGACAAGAAATAAGCGGCGAACTTGACAGCCTGCTCAGCGTTGATCGGAACTGGTTTGTTCAGACTGGTGGACAACTTGAAAGCGCTGTTCACAATCAGAGCAGTGATGCTCAAACCACCCTCAAACTGTAGCATTTTTCCGTCCACTTCATCGGCTTGAACGAAAGCTTCTTCTACGCGGTCATAGGCAAAGGCACCGCTAGTGCCTAACTCGGCTGCCACAGCGAACGCATGTCCCAGACTGTTCAGAGAATCATCTTTCTTCAGAATCGCTTGCAAATTTTTGGCCACGCGTGCCTTCGTGGTCTGTTCTACTGTTGCACCTAAGAAGCTCGCCGAATTTAAGTTGAAGTACACTTCCTGTGCAGAATTGGAATCTTTCTGCAGGGCTGCTTCCACAGACTGTTTAACCTTGCCTGGATTTGTTTTACATCCGAAATTCTTCCATGCGCCCGCAAAGTAATAGTTTTTCTCAAAGTCATTGTACTTGGACTCGGCATACACCTTCTCCAGCCGGGTACATGCGTCCGGGGATTTTTCAGCCACGTTCACCGATGAAAAGTATACCGACTGCAAGTCCGATGACGCGAGACCTTCGACAAATATTTTTTGATAGCGGTCCTGATCCACTGGAGTGATAAATTTCGACACAGTTCGCGAAGTCCAAACCGACGACACCAGGCAACTGCCCAGCAGTATCAGCAAACCTAATAATTGGAAAAAATATATGTATGTAATATGTATTTAGTTTCAGCAAAAGCACGTTTTTATAAATAATTAGAAGTTACTCCAGATTAACAATATTGGCATTCATGCCATCATTATGATGCCAAGAATATTAAACAGGGTTGGTAGCAAATACAATTTTAATTACTGCAACTAAACTATTTGCTGAGTAGGTATGTAAGTAACTTATAACCATACATGCAAAATAAAATTGGTGGAGATGCATATTTATGACACAAGTTCAAAAGCAGACTAAATTCCAGTTGGAATGGTTAACCCCGATCATTTTTTAATTCATATGACAGGTTAACATTTAATAATTGATAGGGCCGACATGCCGCTGTAAGCTCGCTCAATGCAGGCGAGTCATTGTTTACAAAGGTCTAACAGACCAGCAAACGTAAATCATTTTTTTGTTGACTACAGAACTAACTGATATGTAAATTATTAATTCAGTATTAAATAATATTTTGCTGGTTGATGTTTAAATGATTAGATGGCTTCGCATTTTATTTATTAATGACTTTTTAGTTATTGCCTAAATATTTACCGATTTTTTAAAATATAAAACAATGAGGATCTCAATTTGCATCAAACAATTCCAAATCCGTTGCGTAGAGGATCTCTTAACAATTCATATTAATCACCGTGATTTTTGAAAACTGACGATTTCTATAATACCAGTAATATTAGAACACACAAACGTATCAATTTGAGTTAATATATACAACAATAAACCCCACAACGCGTATTTATTTGACCTGATCTAAAGTTTAATAATTGGCAGGCTACCGTTGATGTTGATCTATAAAACCAATTACAATTAATGTTGAATTCAAGGATCGATAACAGCCCTGTTGATGCGCTAGTCTTGCATGAAATTATGGAAAAATAAAGAAATTTAATGTGCTGAGTCGGGGTTCGAGCTGATTTGATTTCGAACTAAAATACGAGAAAGGCAAAAAGCCAAAAATATTATTTTCATGCATATTTTTGCTGAAAAACATTTACTAATTTTCGATTTTCCTACATCGGATGCCAGCAGCCATAGAGAAGCGTTCCACGACCGGCACTGAATTTCCATCATTTCCCACCCACGAAATCTATCCATTCTGATAATTTCTTAAGTACTTACCGAATAACTTCATTTTCACACCGAAACCGATTCGAATTTTCACTCAAATCCACCAGAAAAATCACTTTTTCCACGGAAAATAGTTTGTCCCCGGTGTGAACAAACCGCAAAACAAGGAGACGGGTTACCACGTCAGAAGCAAATCGGTGACGATCCCCGAACGTCGATCGATGATGATGACATTTTGAAGCTGTGGCAGTGGCAGAGGATATTGTTTACCTTCACAGGGGTGGGCTTACAACTTTCGAGCAGTTTTATACTTTGTTCAGACGACAAACTTCAAAATAATTCGGTCTATCTTGATGAAATTCCTCCTGTCGATAATTTGAATAACATGTTATGTACTCTGTACACAGATAGAAATAAAAAAAGCTAAATAGATTGAAATTCATTCTTAAAGGCTACTTTACACCTCGGGAAAATTTTCCGCCGGATTTTGGTCCCCGTGCATTTTAAATGGGGCCGGGATTTTGATTTTCCGTGCTCAAATCCCGAAAACATCGCATATGCAAAAATACATGGGGAAAAAATCCGCGGACCAAATTCCCGAGGTGTGAGGCTACCTTAAGCCATATTTTGTTTATCACACACAAAACGCGACGCGACGCTGGACACAACACTTATGGTTCTTACAAACGAAAAAGGATTTTTTTAAATTTCATGGGCCAAGGCTCGATGTTGCCCATCTACAGGACGTGGTCCAACTGGTTACAAATGACGACGATTACACTTTTGTACTCGGCACAGTACATAAACGTCAAAAAAAGATGGCATTCACATTATTTTTTGCTTCGTCAAGTGGATATGTGAAGATTATATCATAGATATAATTATCAAGATGTTGGGGTCAGAGCAAATTAGTACTCATTTCATGGTTCCAGTGTACTAAGCTCTCTGGTACCCAGCGGTACCCAGTGAAACTAAGCAAACTTTGATGTAAATTTGAATTTGTTCTAATTGTTCACCGTCGCCATTGGTATCATGATACTTGTTTGTTTATGATTTTCCTCAGGGAGTCGGTGAATTCGTGAAATCATCTGTTTATTAGTTTCATTTGTAATGTAATAATTGTATATTTTCTATTATTTTAGGTTTAAATGACTCAAATTTTATGTCCCCGGTACCGCTTAATTCCGATATAGGTCCAAACAACATCCTAGCAAACAACTAGCAAGTGGTCTAGTCACGACAGCTTTTTAGGCAAGAACGGAAAGTCTTTTTCTGCCTCGATTCTTAGGATGTTGGTGTGTAGGTTTTAAAAGACGTGAAGGGCTTGAGCATGGAATTTAATTTTGAATGCCCTTTTATTCAAAATTCATTCACGAAAACGAGCTACAAACGGGTGGTTGACGGCTGGTCGGGTGACGGGCAGCCAACCTGCGCCAAGGTGGATTGAAATCAAACGCAATGCCGCACGAAAAGGACAATCGGACATTGCAGATCGTAACCGGCCAGAGGCGGATGGTGGTACGGCTAAAAAGCCGCGTGACTTTTTACTCCCGACTGGAGGGTGGACCACGACGCAGCCAACGGTCTACGGTAAAACAGCGTGGTCGATCGTTTGGCTGGGCTAGTGCCCACGGCTGTCGAAGCAAGATAGCGCTTCCGGGTTGCCGAATACAAGACACGATGTGCACAGATTGTATTGCTTCGTTCACTAAACTCATGGTTTCGGCACTCATCTTCTCAGGGAAAGCGAGCGTTCGATATTTTTTCCTTTTAACATTTATTCGCAGTGGCTGAGTTCGCTCATTGTCTGGTTTGCGTTTAATCCATGTGTAAAGCATAGATTCAAATTCGCCCTTTGAAAAATTCAGCCACTTGTCTTCACGCTTGATTTTATTAGATAAGAATAAACAAAAGGTACCCGCTGACAGCATTCATTGAGAATGCTTTATAAGCATAATAGCTGATAACCTCGATGCCTGGGAGTCTTGTGACTAAAACTTCTCATAAAAACAGTTTGTCTAAGAGTTCCCTCAGAACAAGCTGTATATTTTACCACGTTTCTACATAGTTTTATCTAACCAGCCGCAAACCATATCTCACAATATGGGGCAAAATTGCTATACAAATTGGTGTTACGGATCGTTCAGACTTCTAAAGTTCAGATTAATCCCGAAGATTACAGACTGATTCGCATATTTCTCGAATCTTTGGTCAAAATATCGGGAGGAATTCTCGGTGGATTTTTTAGGGGGAGTTCTGGGGATTTCTGAAGGGAATTTATTGTGCAATTCATGGTAGAACATCGGAGATATAACCAAAAGAATTTCCAGAGGAATTGGGAAGTATTCATGGAGGAGTTAACCGATTAATTCCTGGGGTAATTTCCGGACGAGTTTGGATTTTCTGGAGGAATTTCTGTCAGGAAATTTCATGGGTAAATTTTCCGAGGGTACGAGTTTTTCTTTCTCGAGCTCGGTAAAATCGGGCATCACTGTAGTACTTCAGTAAACTTCAAAAGTGAAATTCGGCAGAAAAATTGGTTTATTACTGATTTTCAACAACATATTTACCGTATCTCAGCAACTGTAACGTCACTTTTACTGAGATCTCGGCAAAAACCATGTTTGCTGGAAATCGGCGGTGCCCACCTCGGGAAAATTAACAAAAAATGCTGAGATCTCAGTGAAAAAAATAAGTCCGTAATGAAAAAGGTTTATCCAAGCCAAAATATCCCGAAAAAGACCGCACATCCGATTTCGCCTGTTTTGCGGGAAATGCCGCCTTCGAGAAACTTTGTGGACTGGAAAAAAGTGTTTCATTCCCCTCGGAATTTTAGAGAATTTTGATGGAAATATCCGGATTTTTTCGAAAGAATTATTGGTATTTCTGAATTATTTTTCTGGAAGAATCTACGGGGGAGTTCCTGTAAAAAGATTAAGAAAAACTCTTGTGAATTATGTTTATCCAATTAAATAAATTGAAGCGTGAAGCCCCGATCCCAGTTTTCGCCGCTGTCGCTGACGCTTGGCCGCTGTCCACATTATCATCCGGCATATCTCCGATCGACTGTTTGCACCGTAACCCGTTAGCTGCATCACTGACCGGCTAAACACCGACCGCTTTACCATCCAGCCGCCATTAGACCGACGCCGACCTTTTCGCTCCATAGTTCGCTAGCCGATTCACCGTTTGACCACCCGTCGGTTGCTAACCGTTTCCTACTCGTAACATACTCGTCGGCAGCAACATTGCACAACCACCCATCGGCCAGACTAACGAATGGCCAGCTATCGCATCTCCCTGTAAGTGTTTCAAAATTAAACTCCTAAATTCACTGGAAATCTACAAAATTTGATCATCCACGAAACCTCCCCATACCTAACATCCGGAGATACGGAGCAAAAGAGGCCTTCTGCGTCCGCCCCGGGCGGCTGCGGCTAGATCTGTGCAGTCCCGGGGCCATAAAATTAAAGTTTCATTATCATTTGGTTTCTTATATCATGCTTGAGTACAATTTTTCAGGTCGAAGTTGAGCTGAAAAAAATAATAATGGTTTAATAAAAGTAATTGGGAAATATTTATAAACGGCGTAGATTTTAACTAACAACCACTTCTAAAGGTTTTCATTTTAAAATATTGTTTTTGTTTGGTGAAAAATTCGTTGCTATGACAACAGTTCTAAACCGTGTACTAAGGGGGTATCAATAAATTACGTATTGGGTACCGAGGATTGCCCATAGTCTATGAAACTGGCACCATAAAATATTCGCCAGTTTCATATTGATTGTTGATTATATTGGCGCTTCATCTTCGTCAGTACTGTAGGGTCATGGGTTCGAGTCCGAAAGTAGGGTCATGGGTTCGAGAATCGAAGGGAAAGTGGTTACCTCCAATACATTTTCCAAATCAATATCTTCCACATAACCAGAGGCGTATTCACGTTCCGAGTCGTGGGTAGGACAATTAGGAACGGCCAATTTGGGCAAAAACTCTGATGATAACGTTAGCATTAAGCGATTTACATAAATTTGAAGGTGTTACAACCCTACACTGAAAATAATCTTGTAGTAAAATTAACAGCGCAAATATGTTTAATTCTACTATATCAGAACATAGTTATATTAACTATAGTGATTCTTATTTTAACTAAAAAATTTTTGATTTTACTATGAAATGTCAAAAATAAAATAGTATTTTCGACAGTCCTCGGTACGGTAGTTAACTCTTTGGATCATTCTGTAGAAATGTCTCCATTTTAAACTTGTTTGATTCGGTTTTCAGAGAGATTTTCAATTAATTTGTGAAACATGAAAACGTCTTCCTGGTTTGCAAGGTAAGTAGATTGTGTACTTCTAAAAAGACAAGCGAATTTTTATAACATTTTCAAAGGTTCCCTCAGCATTTGGAAGCAGACGTCTACAGAAAGATTTTGTACCTGCAATCTCCACCTCGATTTCAACGAGCATCGGAATGGCCATTTGGAATTCATGCTCGGAAATGACCTGGCGGATGCTTTAATCTTTGCGATATCTTCTTCTGGTTCGAGAAACTTTCCCGCAGAGGAGCAGCAATTTTGAAAAGATCCGCATCAAATAGAAATTAAATTCTGTGATTATGTAGATTTTAAATGTACTCTATAGCCTTTCCTCCATAGCAATGAAATATTCAAATTTAATGTGAAATATAAAATATTCAACCAGAGAGAATGAAAAAATAAAATAAAACAAACATAAATCCCCATAAATCATTTACTCTGAGCCGAAATAAAAATATTTGTTGTTAATATTACCACGGTCATTCAATGCGCATAGTAACATCTACTACAATGTTTACAGCTGCACATCGTATATTTAACAACAATATGCAGTCAACCCGACGGAATGTCAAAAAAGGCTTCATAGTAAAATCAACTGCAGTTATGGTTGATTCAAACGTTATGTGTAGTCTGCACAAATCAAGTGGTAAAATGTTTTTAATTTTACCCTCGATTTGGTCAATATTACCATGCCGCTTCTTTCAGTGTAGAGTGTTGTAAGAGAGTAGCATCTCCACAGGAATCCGTTACCACAGAGGCACCAACAGTCCAACAGTCGAGATCTTGGCCACGTACTTGCGAATATTTTAGGAGAAAGACAACTATTGAAGAAATTCGCCGAAGAGAACTCTACGACGCCCCATAGGTGCTGTTCACACCGCTGGGCGACAGTAGCCGGTGTCGGCATAATGGCCAAACCCTTTCTATTTAAGGAGTGTTTTAGGAAGAGGTCAAAGCATACCACGAGGAACATGTATGAAAGAAAAAGAAACAAAAACAAATCTCGATACTGTTGTATATTGCTCTAAAGTTTATTATCAATCTTCGTGAAATTTAGTAGTGTTAGCAAAGCAAAAGTTGTAGTTTAGTGAACTTTACTTTCAAATCAAGTTGAATTACCTGTAAGTAAAAAATATATATAAATCAAGATGATGAATGACCTAGATTACATCTATCTAGTTTGTACCATACTCAACGCGAAGGCAGAACATAACAGTGCACTCAACCGTATACTGACGGTAGTTTATACGGCATAGTTGCAAGTACCTGAAATGAAAAATAGTAAAATCTTAATTAAAGAGTTGAATAAAATAGCAGGAGTAAAGAAATAGCGATGGAACGAACGGAAATAGGATCAGCAAGAATTCGGATTCGTAAGGAAGTGAGAAACTATTTGAGTGAGTAGGAATAATCATGTAACTTTAAAAACTGTGTAAAAAATGTAATTACTTCTTATAGTTTTTGAGCTACTCCGAATAGTTGCTGCGAAATAAATAGTGTATCCAAACAGGTGCCACAAGGGTTTTACAATTGTTAGGAAGGCATAGCAGTAGGAATCGTTTTGCCGTAACACATGCAGAATAGGAAAGAGACGAACCTGCGATCGAGCCCACAACCTCCTGCTTATAGTGGGCTTCGTGACCGTGCGGTTAGCGACCACCGAGCTTGTCTCCAATTTGGGCAACTGTTTTGGTGATGAGAAATTAATGCACATTCTACCTATACTGCCGAGGAAAGCATAACCGTCCCATGATGATATGAAATCCATTTCAATGTGGACCAGTTTGCTTGCGGTGGCATATAATCAATTCTTAAATATTGAATCAGGACTTGAAAAGTGCTTGCGGAGAATATTCCCATAATTTGGGATTTTTTTTTCCAATTTTCAGGACAAACATCGCTTTTCCAAGATTATTAAGGGCTTCCACTGACTGAACTGACATTTGACAAATTTGTAAAAATTTCTCAATGGTTTCAATCAATTATTGCTAACTACTTGGATTTTATATCAACTTTCAGAAATGGTTATGCATCTATCGATTGAATGCAAACTGCCAAGAAATCACATGATTGTCAAATAATCTTTTTGGGAGCTCAGAATTCTCTACCGATCAGGTTTCAAGTGGGTTTTTGGATTTTTGTGGTTCCTCAGATTTCAATAAATCTTCTGAGGCTTGTATAAAACTTTTTTACGTGGGCTTAATGGCTTCTAACATTCAAACAGCAACATGCGCTTAAACTCATTTTTTAGTGAAATTCAAACAACTTGATCAAAGTGATTTTTCAAAGAGACATAAAGTTCACCACTTCAAACAACGGTTTGTTTGGCGGAGTTGTAGAAAAAACCTTTACTCTAGAAGTCCACCATTCAACACATTTTAAAATTTAACCTCTGAAGTGAGTTATTGACATACTACAAAATGATCGAGCCCAAATTACTAAATGAACGAAAACATTCTTGATCCAAGAAATCTCTTTGAAATCTCCACAGATTCCTGCCAGCCAATGACTTCATCTTACCATTTTCATGGGTAGGACAATGCTTTGACTGTCCTACCCATGAAAATTCATGCGTAGGACATGTCCTACTTGTCCCACCCACTCCCGGCGCCACTGCACATAACGTACATATTCACATATGAGTTTTCATAACATTGTAAATTAACGTCCAAGTCGGGTGGTTTAATCCCCGGAAATAGGCAATTACCGTTGATTGAACTGCGTTTTTATGTTCTTTTAAACGAACCTTCAGTTTTCGTCCTGTTTGACCAATATACACTGCAGGGTAGAGGCCTGAATAAGAGAAACGCGGATAGGTATGTGCCGCCAATCGAACCGTCAAAAAACAGCAGCCAATCGAGCAGGAGACCTGTCAAGCAGCCAAAATGTTGGCTCAAATACTAAAAACGGCTAAATGCCATTTTTAAATAAATAAAATTTAATGTATTTTACATTAGTTTGCAATAATATATGCAAGTCATTTATAGATTATGAAATGAAATACCATTGTTTATTGGATTCTATTGTTATGTGATGTGGACACATAAAATAGCGGATTGTGAGATTTTATCATCATAAACCATTTCTTCCTTTTCATGTGTTGTTCTTTGATGGAGAAGATTGAATGCAGTGTTGGCAGAGTCATATTTTCTATCCGCGTTTCTCTTATTCAGGCCTCTACTGCAGGGTAGTCTTGGCATGGGATTTCGTATATGCCAAACATTTCTTCCCTCGGAATCGTATCTTTTAAAGCACATAAACGTTCCTTCAAAGTGTTCCCACTTTTATAGACTGCCTGGAAACCATGCTGCCTTAGGGTAGCCTGAACAGCGTTTGCCACCTTCGGGTAGAAGGGTAAGCTAATTCTTCTAACCTTTCCGGGCTGAAGTTAAGTGGCGTTCTGTCGGTGCTTTTTCCTTTCGTTTTTTTTTTGAGGATTTTACAAACGAATTCGTCATCGTACAAACAGAAAAAAAATCCGTGGTAAAAACTACTATTTTGTAGACTACGCTCTGTTTTTAAAACAACCATGAAATTTCAGTAAATTTTACCATGGTCTCAGAGAAATTCACCACTGTTTCAGTTCATGTGATAACATTCCGTATGGGCAACAGTTGATTTTTAATGCGCGCATGGTAAAGTCACAGACAAACAGACATAACACATTGAACAGTCACTCATCAAATTCATCGCTGTTCAAACACTAACGACATCTGTTGATTTTAGTTAGTTTGGCAAACCACGAACCAGATGGTGGTAGTGTGCAAACGTCAAACTCGAACAAATCCGATGCGCGCGCCACGAGTGATCGATTGGCCAACTAATGATAGTTTGAATTGACCAGTAAATCAGTGAACGATGGAGATTTGTCGAGTGTTATGTCTGTTTGTCTGTGGTAAAATCAAACGGGTTTGTTATCTGCTGAAAATAGTCGGTGCATATTCTTCAAATAACCCTCGGAATGGTAGTTTCGACTGCAATATTTTTTTGCGTGCATTCAACCTAGCTGTTTCGTGGATCTTCTTTTTCCCCGCTTCGAAATCCATCTTCTCCATTGGTATGCTGAACAACCAGTGCGTCATCGAGTGAAAAGCGGCTTGTTTTCGTGCATCAAAAAGGTTTGATTCCGATACGATCTTCCGATCGGTAGATGTGGGTTATGGTTTATTAAAAGATCCAGAAAAGGAAGATTTCGTTCATGTTTCTTCTCAACAGTGAACTTGATTGTTGTGTGTTTGCAATTCAACAAATCGAGTGTCTGTGGAGGTAGCGCCCCTGGTAGCGCCCTTTTACTATTGCGAAGATGTTATCCACATAACGTCTCCAGATTCAGAAAGGGGAGGGGGGCAAATTGTTCTCTTTCCAGTTCTATTTCAAAATTGCTCATGAACGCATCAGGCAAAAGTGGTGAAAGCTTGCTGCCCATACTGAGACCAAATGTTTGTTTATAAAACTTACGGTTGGTACGGTTGGGAACAGCCCAGTGACATCAAACGAAACCATTATTTCCCCTCATTGCATTTCGATATTCTTCAGCTTTTCTACTAGCTCTACGGAATTTTTAACGCTTAAACCTTGAGTTATCGGGTATTTCCTCAATTCGTCCACCAACTAAGCTGTATTTTTTCCATAGGAGTGCAAATGTTTGAGGAAATGGGCCGCATTGCTACCTGATTTTTATGTATTTCCACACATAAAGTTTATTTGGATATACATTTTATTAGTAGTTCGCGTGGAGAATGGTTATGTGTGCGCTGATACACATCATAAGTTAAATCTACGGATTTTTTCCAATAAATATGGGTGGCACAAAAGGCCGTTTTGGCTTCAGTTTGACAAGCAAATCAAGTAAAGTATACCCCCGCTGATCCGACAAATGTATGGCCGGACTATCGGGGTTCCTCTCATTAAACCGACTGTCAAATCCATACAAATGAATCAAAATAAAATTACGGCACAAATTTGATAACTGACAGCATAATGTGTTTAAATGGGTGTTGATACACAGAAAGAAAATCCATTAATAATAATGAAAAACCGTTGCTTAAAATAAAAAGTTTCATTGGTTCTTTTTCGTAGAGAGTCGTGCATTTTCGGAATAAAAGTTCGTAAACTTTTTATTTAATCAAGAGATTAATTGTTATTTGCTGCTCTAGAATCGAAAGTTTGAACTTTTGATAATATATTGTACAACTGTCAGATTAATCAGATTGTATTTACTGTGGGAAGTGAAAGTAAATGATTTTATATTGAATGGTGCTTCTATTGATGTTTTTGGAGAAAGTTTTCGCATAAAAATAATTCAATCAAGCACAAATTTTGGAATGATCGTAAGTCCAAACCGGCAATTTCTCCATCTTTTTGTATGCCTTACGATCTTTACAAAAATTATGTCTCAATTATTTTGACAATCAAATTTGGGTAATATTGTTTCACTACACTTTATTTTTATATTTTTTTCTTAATGCAAATGATTTTCTTACTAATTTCTCAGAGTACTCATGCCCAATGTTATCTATGACTTGCGTCGGCCACATAAATTGCCTATAATAAATATTGTGTTGATTCGAAGATTTGTGCGGCCAACAACATGGGCGAGTCTACCGAGTTGTCATCTTTGCTGTAGTTTCGATTAGTTTGTCGACATCAGAACCGTGTGGTTTTAATAGCTCCATGCTTGGTTATGTTCCGGCTCGACATCTGGGGAACTGAAATAAAAAAGTTGCAATAAAGAATAAAGCATACTAAATTTGACGAAGAAATAACAATTGACTTTGCGAACGTTAAATGATATTTACAAGTGTTACTTACCTCACCATCATATACCAATTATGTACACACACAGACAAACAGACATAACACTCGTCAAATTTCCATCGTTTGCTGATTTACTGGTCAATTCAAATAATCATTAGTTGGCCAATCGATCACTCGTGGCGCGCGCATCGTTTTTGCTCGAGTTTGACGTTTGCTCACTACCGCCATCTGGTTCGTGATTTGCCCAGCTAACTGAAATCAACAGATGTCGTTACTGTTTGAATGACGATGAATTTGATAAGTAAATGTTCAATGTGTTATGTCTGTTTTTCTGTGGTACACATCTAAGTTACTGGAACTCCAAACGTTTTTAGGGAGTTTGCGGTTTCTATTCTACATTTTATTGGAAGAAAATATACACATATTTCTCAAGCGTGCGAGCACTTCAGAACACACTTTTTTTCGAGTCATCTGTCACGGTGATTTTTTTCACATTGAGTGTTTTGAAAATAAAAGTTCAAACACTTTTATGTTCATAACATGAATTTCAAAATTGATACTCAGACCTGACGAAAAATATGATTGAATTAAATACATGACTTTCAATTCTAAAGTTTTCACTTTTATTTTAAGGAAAAAATATCACTTCTTAGAAGTAAAGTACAATATATTTGATAAAATAGTATTTGTTCTTTCTGTGTACTTTTTGATCCGGAAAATTCCGAATTAGCGAGATCCGGACTAACGAGTCGTCGGATTAGCGAAGTCCGGATAAGCGGGGGGATACTGTATATGCCAGTATAAGCCATTTTATGAGACAGATTCGAACAGCTGATCGAAAGTTTGAGTGGAGGGCCCGGTCTTTGTTTTGGTAAATCTGCATGCAAACCATCACACTGCCAAAAATATCTATATAAGATATATGTGTCGCCGTTATAGATTTTTGCAATAGCTCCCCGAATAAAAAATACATTAGAATAACAATACAATTTATTGTAACACTACACTGCAAAAATAATTCACTTAATGTTTACCTGAAAATGTACGTAGATTTTTTCCACCATACTTTTCAGGTGAAATCTACGTGAATCGGATTGACAATTTTGATCCATGTGTGGCATGTAAAAGTCACCTGAAATTCACGTAACTTTTACTGGATGTTTAGGTTAGCCATTCACATAGAAGTTACGTGATATTCAGGTGAATATAAATGGATCTCTAAATCACTGTCTTACAAGAGAGTTATAATTAATTTCTCTTTATCCAGTATCAGATTTTCTTAGAAAAAAATCATGCCGTTCTGTATATAACATAATCTTTATTTGATCAACGTAAAAAAAGAAATACACTTAATTGCTTGCGCTGCTCTGAAGATTTGTGTTATTTTAGGCACCTGTAGTGGTTCGAAGGGGTGAAATCCAGATTGTGGGTTTGTTGGATTCGTGCTCGCAATAGCCTGAAAAGCAACTTTTCATACGAGGGGGCGGATTTTCCTCGGGATTTTCCATATATTGTCAATCTGTAATTAGACATTAGAAAATAATACACCACACATTAATTGGTATTTATTACTAAGCTTGTGCTTATAATGCCCACTTGAATAATTCATTATTCGAACTTACCTTAGGCGTATTTAATATCATGGAACAACAATTCAGACTAAAACAGAAAAGAATTACTAATATTCCAAGTTAAAATCGAGGTTAAAATAAAACTACATTCACGGAACAACAGTTGTGCGTCCACCGGTTGCGCCATGTTGAATTTGCTCAAATTTTCTTACCACACTGTTCGGTGAAAGTTACTTGAAATTCACGTAGATAGTACCTGACTTCTTAGTGAATTTCACCACCATATTGGTCAATTGTATGTGGGTAACATGAATCTTATTGTATTTATATTCTCCAGGATCTACGTGATTTTTCAGGTAAATTTAACGTGGCTCGTTGGTTCAGTGTACTATTCATAACATTAAATTGGCAATAGATTATATTGTAAATGAAACCATAGAAATACATTAGAATGCATTGTTATGAACCATTTACTGAAATGTAAATGAAGTTTTCGCAATAGAATGTACGGGTTGTTAAGTATCGTAACTATACAAAATCTGAGATTTTTCCATACATTTTTTTCGTCACACAATAGAGTGTATGGTTAATATATTGTTGAAATATCCGAACAAAACTGTTCAAAATACAATGGATTGTATTGTATTTATATAGTAAAACAATACGATTTTAAATTTCTCAGTTGTGGCAGGTTTACTGTTCAACAATGCAATTTAAAGGGAAAAAATGCATATTTGGCGCTATGAGGCAAATATTGTTATATAGTTTATATCCAATGTAAAGAAACGTTTCGAAAACTATCAATGTATGAAACTTATGTACGAAAACGTTCCAAAAACAATTGCAAGTATAGTTACATTAGAGAAATATGTTGATGTATTGTATCCTCAGTGTTGATACAATCTGTGCAACCATCAAGAAACAATGTATCCTATTGTATACCGTACATTTTATGGTAATTCAATTGTTTACACTATTGAACCAATAGTACATTTTTATCCGGGTCCACCCTAATATAATCGATATAGAACCACACATAAATTAAATAATTGCTAATTCGAGACCACACATAAAGTTTATTTGGATATATATTTTATTAGTAGTTCGCGTGGAGAATGGTTATGTGTGCGCTGATATACATCATAAGTTAAATCTATGGATTTTTGCCAATAAATATGTGTGGATTTTTAGTAGTGCATCATTTCGTCATCATCATCATCATTTCATTCCATTTTCGCAAATGTTCCTTGTAAAATGTAAATATTAGTGTTAGGTCTCCTGTCATTTGAGCTTTCTATAAAATGGCTTATTGAATAAATGATGAGTAAACGAGTTTACTCTTAAGTCCCCTGTGCATATTGCCTATCCGGAACAGAGCTAGAACGGCTTTTATACCGAGGTTGGATTTTTCTCCATATACAAGCAATTTTCCCAATTTCGGAAGTTGTGCGCTGGATACGCCTAAAGATGCACTAAACAACGCATCAGTTAGTTTGACAGATAAAACTTCGGAAGAAAGTTCAGTACGGAAGTCCCGACTTCCGAATTTAAAGTTATAGTGTTGGCGACAATTCGAGCAGTCTGTTGCTTGCCTGCATCGCGTTTCATTTTTACTTTTTGTACTGGCCTATAAAACACCCCTGCATAATATCTGACAGCTGAGAAATGTCATGCTCAGTCATCACCGTCATTAGATTCAGTGGGCTCACTTTTTTCTCGTTTCGGCACGGATTTGTTCGCATGTAAATTAATTTTTCTCGTGATTCGGTCCACAATTGAAAAGTTGGACACTTTTTGTCCGAAATTTCCGATAGAAAAATGACCCGTGCCGGTTTTACGGTACTATTGACGGCGTGCTTCCTTCTGGCATCAAGATTTGCCGTGGCAAACGATGTTTTTGGTTGCGGCGGTTTCATCAAAAATGCGAACTCCGATCTGGATTTCAGCAAGGTGGAGGTCGGCCTGTAAGTGTTAATTGAATTAATGGGAAAGGAGAAGATTTGTAACTATTTGCTATTGATTCCAGGTACAATCCACAGGGCAGTTTGAAGATCAAGACAGACTGTTCGCCGTCAAATGGGTACTACTTCATACCGCTGTACGATAAGGGAGAGTACGTTTTAAAGGTTATTCCTCCACCCGGTTGGAGCTTCGAACCGGAGCAGGTTCCAATCAAGTTTGATGGTGCAACGGATGTGTGCAGCCAAGGAAAGGACGTAAATTTCCTTTTTAAGGGATTTGGTATTACTGGAAAGGTGGAGATCTATGGACACGATGTAGGAGCGAAAGGCGTGCAAGTGGAGCTGCGCTCGGAGAGCAACACAAAAATCGGACAAACTTTTACGGATAGTAATGGGATTTTTTCGTTCACACCCATCAAGTCAGGTAGATACGTAATTAAAGTAAAACACGATAAGTGGCACTTTGTGAAGGCGGAATACACGGTAACGGTGACAACTGGAAATACGGAGATTCCTGCAAAATCACTGGTCGTGTCGGGTTTCGACGTGGAAGGACGGATTCATAGCGATGGGCAGCCTTTTGTCAATGTAGGATTTGTGCTGTATCCAGAGAAGGGAGCCGAGGTGTTGTTGAAGTGCGCCTCGGATAATGTCCCAGCTGTGAGCGGAACGAATCCTAACTACAGTGAAACTGCACATTGCTTTGTAGAAGCAAACAAGGCAACAGGAACGTTCACGTTTGCGGGAGTGTCATCCGGGAAGTATCGCGTGGTACCGGTGTTCAACAACAAGGCTATCAAGTTCCACCTTCGACCGGAAGCAATCGAATTCTCAGTGGGGCGCGATGGTTTGCGCTTGTCGGAGAGCTTCGAGGTAACCGGATTCAGCGTCAGTGGAAAGGTGTTGCAAGTTGAGAATGGATCAGGCGTACGTAGTGCCAAAGTTAAACTGAACGGAAAGGAAGTGGCCACGACTGATAACGAAGGAAAGTACACGTTGAATAATATTCAGGCAGGCACTTATACCATACAAGTTACCGCTGACGATTTGCATTTCAAGGACCGGATTGTAAAAATCTCGTTAAGTGATCCAGCGCTTCCAGATGTTATTGTATCTGGATTTAAAGTGAGTAAACTTTTGATTATATTTGTTTTCAATCACCAATTTCGCCTAAAATTCAAAAAAGCGGCTAGCGATATTGTCCTTGTTCCTACCTGCAAAGGATAAACATCATATTTTGTTCGATTTTTCCTTCAACAAATATAATGAGATGTTTGTTGAAATGAATTAGCGATTACCTTACAGTATTATGACATTTTTTTCAGGTATGCGGTCAAGTGATCTCCAAAAAGTCCTACCGAGTGGCCATTACGAAAAAAGCATCCTCGACTACAGTTGAAGTGACAACGAAGGAAAACACCGCAGGCGAGTGGTGCACATTTTTGGAAAATGGTCATTACACCGTCAAAGTTCTAACTAGCGAACAAGAACACTCCGCTGGAATCCAGTTCTTCCCTTTGACACAGTCGATTCATGTCGACCGATCGCCTCAAAGTGGTATTATCTTCTCTCAGTTGAGAGCCACTGTTACTGGAGAGGTTCGTTGCCTGCCGGATGCTGGAAATGCTTGCTTGAAAGATGTCTCTGTCACACTGACTCCGTTAGATGTCAATGGCAACCCAACTGGCCAGGTGTCCAACGCTGAACTACAAGGTGGCAAATATTCGTTTGCAAATGTCCTTCCTGGTAGTTACGAAGTGAGCGTCCCGAAAGGTAAACTTTGCTGGCAATCGAACACGGTCAAGTTCAATGTGAAGACCGCCCAGGAAACTGTTCCTACGCTGGTTCAAAGTGGATACATGGTTTCAATTGTATCAAGTCACGCTGTTAAGATGACCTACAAACTAAAAGGTGTCGAAGGTGCCAAACAGGAAGAAATGTTACTCACTTCCGGAATGAACATGTTCTGCGTACAGAAAGCGGGAAGCTATGAAATCAATCTCTCGGGATGTCATCGATATGGTGCAGATGTGCCAAAAGTTTTTTCAACTTCCGATGTAGCGCCAGTTAGTATTTCTGCTTTGAGCCATCGTCACACTGTTAAAATTCTGGCTGAAGAGAAAGACACCTACAAGACTTTAGTCACTTCCAAATCCGGAACGGAAACAATCGAATTCAAAGCAAGCGACAAACGATTTGAGAATTCCAATGTTTATGAACATGATTTCTTCCTGAAACAAGGAGAACAAATCACTTTAGTCCCAGTTAGCGAAATTATGTTATTCACTCCGACTGCACTGGAAGTCGTCGGAGCGTCGGATTGCACCGAAGTTCCCACTAAGATAATAGCTCGGAAGGGTTTACTAATCAATGGAAAAACCTCACCACCGATCAAAGATGCAAAAATTACTCTGCTCTTCCCAAACAATCCGGAACTGTCTCCGCTAGTAGCTCTGACTAATGACAACGGTGGGTTCCGCTTCGGTCCCATTGATTCCAGCGTGGCAGTGGAGCTATCCGCTGAAAAGGAATCATATGTGTTCTCGACATTCGATAAGGCCACCAATTCGTTCAGCGGACACAAGCTGTGTGAGATTATCGTAACCGTGAAAGATGACGCAGGAAATAGATTGCCCGGAGTTTTGCTGTCCTTATCCGGTGCAGAGAGCTATCGCAAAAATCTAGTCACCGGTGAAGATGGTACAATCAAGTTCCATTCGCTTTCACCCAGCGAATATTATCTTCGAGCGATGATGAAAGAGTACGAATTTAAGCCAAATTCTAAGTTGATTCAAGTGAAGGATGGTGCCACGGTGAACGAGGAACTACGAGGTACGCGTACCGCTTTCTCGATATTTGGTTCCATTACCTCCCTAAACGGAGAGCCATTCCCGAAGGTTACTGTCGAAGCGGTAACAGATGAGCGATGTGGAAACCATCTTGAAGAGAGTACCAGCGAACCCAACGGCCAATACCGCATTCGAGGTCTCCACCCGGGCTGTCAATACACTATTCGTGTTCGAACGGATGGTCCTTCCTCAAATGTCGACCGTTCGATTCCCACAGAAAAGATCATCAACATCGCGAAGGGCGACGTTCGTGATGTCAACATGATCGCCATTAGTCCTATTTCCTTCGTCGATGTCACCATCCGAGTGCTAGCCTCGGAGAACGACTACTACAAGTCCCTCAAGGTATTCCTCTACAAAAAAGGTAGCGATTCGCCAGTTCATTCGCAGCGTGTCGAATCCCCACTGAACCCCAAAAGCAAGATCAACCCCGGAATTATGGTGTTCTTCCCGCGAATTCCGTTCGATGGCAAATCCTACTACATCGAACTGACCTCCACCCTCTCGGAGAAAAACTACAAATTCTCCCTCCCAATGGTCGAATTCACGGCCAACCGCAGCACCTTCTTCAGCGAGTTGCACTTCGAACCGGAGTTGCGGACCGCCGAAAGTGATCTCAACCAAAACTCGCTGTCAGCCATCGTGCTGATTCTACTCGTTGGATTCGTCTTCTTCAAGCAGGACCTGGCGCTGGAGCTACTCGGCTTAGCGTGGAATAAACTGGGTAGCGCCGTCGGGGATCTGATAACTAAATCCAAACCAAAGGAACCGAAGTACGAACCGGCGACGTTCGACGAGAGGGAGATTGACAAGCTCGCTTCCAGCATCAATGCAATCAAGAAGAAGAAGGTGAAGAAAGCGAACTAGTAAACGTGTGCAGCTCACATTAGTCAAGTTGAGGTAGTAGAACCGTAGAAAAGGTAAGTGGTTTATTTTTATTTGGTACGAGTATCGAAGGTTGAGTTAGAAAGCCGTAATTTATAAGAGATGTGGTGAATGAATTCGATACAAAATAAATCGAAGATCCAGTCGAGAAAATTCTTAATGTGGTTTATTTCAGAGAAGTCCTTGAAATGTGGAATTGTTGTAATCGTAGTTAGGGTCCTCCATTCTGATCAACTCCTCTGGAAAAAGTTTGTACCAGAATACATACACTCCAGCAAGGATTAAACTCACTATTGCTATCTTCAGTTGTAGTAGCTGGAAACCCGACAAAGTTGAAAGGATCGATGTTGCTGAAATATATAAAAGCTCAAATAAGTGCGACAAAATATCGAAAAATATGTATCTCTTACCAGTTAGTGAATATCGCGAGATTGCTTTCGATTCTTTTTCCATTCCTTCAATCATTACTACGCCATGGATGAGTACAAATAATCCTGTAAACAAAGGAAACGATTCCACTATCATGACGCCTCTGCTGGCTGCTTAGTATTAGGAGCGGCATAAGGTGCTGGATCGGCCAGCCCTTCCCCTAGTCCGGGAACGATTCGGTTCAGATAGAGATAGATTCCAACAAAAGCCAATCCAAAGGCGAAAGTTGTGACCTTAATAGTGATGACGGGAGCAAATGCGGCCGTAATATGGGTCCCTGCAATTGAAATCGGAAACAAGTTTAATTGGAATAGAAAAATAGTTTTTCTTTTTTGCCTTTCTCGTATTATACAAAGTATACGTAAACAGTTCATATTTTGCCATCGCAAACGGCGGACGCGTTCTTGTTCTCTCTCGCGCTTTTGTTAAACACAATTCACAACCATTAAACACAATGGGAAATGCGCGGGAAACTACACTTGTGGTCGATTTTAGTTTCTTCCCAATTCGTCCCGATGTTGGGAAAGTCAAGCATTTCTTGGATGATCAAATAAATATCAAGTATGCGAATGTTAAAAGCATTCAGTTGCATAACACCCGCAATTGTGATCTGATAGGGCTGATAGACAAAGAAGTCGCTTTGCGCTAGCAATCAGAGCATAATTGCAAGCGCACTATCGTGTGCAAAGAAAAGCAATATCAGATTCCGGTTTACGTGGATAGCGAGGCGGTAGTCGTTAGGGTTCACGATCTACCCCCGACGGTGAGCCACAGTGCCGTACATGAGTATATGCTCAAGTACGGAGAAGTTGTTCAGTCGGACGAGTTGTTCAGTCAGGCCGACTTCCCACCGATAAACAATAATGAAAAGTATCATCGCCTCCAGCTACAAATGAAACCTCAGGAGAACAACGATCACAAAATGATGACGAGTGGACCGACGTCGAAGACAACGCATTCTATTCATCGTCCGAGTTCAATGAGGTAACGCACAAACGCCGGCGATCAAAGCGAAGTAGAACGATGGAAGCGAAAAAACTCAAAAGTGCAGCCCAATCGGGTTGTACGCAAAGGAGACGTTGAACTACGTAGCTGTATGTAATGTACAGGTGTTCGACTTTTCTGTTCAATGAGACCAAAACAAGAGTTTTTCAAGCCCAGGGTGAATCTGTTTTCATTGTTTATCATGTGCTCCTGAGATTGAGTGATCATTACGAACCCTGGTGATGTATATATAATTTTTAGAACAACATTTGAAAAGGATGATAAAAATAAAATTTACATAATACCTAATCGAGGATGAACAACACTTTCAAGCGACCACATATCCAAATTATCATTGATAAACACTCGCGAGAGAGTGAGAATTGTTCGTTAATTGTAGCTCGATTTAAAGCATTGGTAAAAACTACTTTTGAAATTATTTTCCCACATAATACCAAAACACAATGCCAAAAATACGATTGAACTTCATTATTGACATTAAATTGGTCACTTGTCATAAGACGAGTTTGTACAATCCCATTGAATTCCACCACTTAATTGTATCTTGACAGATACGTATTTCGACCTCAACAGTAAGTCCGTCTTCAGTGTCTCGTACTTGACTCGACTTAAGTCTACTGTTGAGGTCGAAATACGTATCTGTCAAGATACAATTAAGTGGTGGAATTCAATGGGATTGTACAAACTCGTCTTATGACAAGTGAAGACATTCAACTAAAAAGCTCAAAATAATTTTCTTAATTAAATTGGTATCATTTAGGTTTACATTTAAATAATAATCTTGCGTTTATTATTATTCGATTCCAAAATTTTAAAAGCTATCGCCAATCACAACTCGCGCACTTTCCACACTTGAGAAGTTATCAAATGATAATTTCAATAATTATCGCATGAGAATGATTCAGTACAATCCTGGCTGATAGTGTACCGCTGCAACCATCACCGACGCAAACTGGAACAGAGACTTAGCACCCGCCACTAAGTCAGTCTAAGCCACCGGTGGCTTATTAGAGAAAAGCCCATCGTGAAAGCTGGGCTGTCAACGGAGTTTGGTGGACATCCTTTGGAGGAAGTCAGAGTAGACGCGACAAAAAAGTTTGACAGTTTATTGATAATAATTATTATTCCTTCACGTGAGTTACGCCAGACTTTGCGTTTACTCCGACAGAGTAATCAGGAATCAGCAAAAAACGAGCCGAACAAAGTTTCCCAGAACACATCCACTGCAGCAACGATCTTAATTAGGAGAAACGAACTGCACCAGCAAAATGCCTGTAAGTTGCACTAATTTGACGTCTATGCTGGATTGAGGTCTCCAGTTAGCCTTTCGAACAAATGCGCAGAATCCGGAGATGGCAAGATCAATTATCAATCCGATTTAGGATGTTTTCGGGTGGAAAACTCGACACAAGATACATACTAATGCAATGTGTTTAGAAAGCTTTCAATTGATAACCAAAGAAAATTTAATAGATTACTAAGTTGAAAAGCAGGCCAAGTTCCAGTTGGAATGTAGTGCTTTGGACGAAAAATCTTGCGATGCACATACGAGAATGACTGATTCACCGAAACCGATTGCTCAACTGTTCGCAAGTTTGCAATGGTAAATATTATCATACAGTATTATAACACACTAGAGTCAGTTTTTACGCGAAGGATAAAGGCCGCGTGAATTAAAATAACGTAAAAAACTCGTAAATCCCAAAATATATCTGATTAAACCGCGGAAATCCCGAAATTCGAGGGAAAAAAAACCGCACGAATATCAATTCGTGTAAAAAAACGCGTGAAAAAAGACTTCAGTGTACTTCAGGTATGAAGCGTTGACTCTTCCTTGATCGAATGGTCCAAGAAAATTGAAAATCCATCAAGAAACGGCTGAGATATTATCGGTCAAAGTCTATCATATTTTCGTGACGTTTTTCGATGTTTTGCAATCGTAAAGTGTACCCCAATATAGAAAAGACAGACGTAGTTCTACGTCAAAAACGTGTACGGATCAGTGTTTCCTCAACGTGGATCAAATTGAAATAGTCGTGAAAGTGAAAACAAATTTTGGAAATAAAAATGGAAAGGGGTTTAGTACTAAGTAGAATTAAGTGTTATCGGCGCGGTAAAGCTGGATGCGACGAGTGAGCCTTAAATAAACAGAATGAATAAAAAAAAGTATACGTAAAGGCTATATGTTCGTTCCAAAAACGAACTTTTTATAGGAGGCCTATAGGAGGGTCTCCGCCATAGTGTTATATACCAGTCGACTCAGACTGTGTGTGTGTGTTATTTTTTTTTCTTCCTAAGCAATGGAGGGGGAATCTCATCAACAGACATCCTGGGTTGTCAAGAAAGTGCGGGATTTGGGACCACCTCCAATAGCAAATGAGGGAGGCAGGACTACATCCCCGACCCGCTAAACCGTTTTCCATTTCCGCCAAGCCCATCGTCCCTTCGGTACAATCAGAAAGTAATGTTTCAAAGGGGGGCCAGTGCACAACGCACCCTCGAGGTTAGCTGCGTGTCCTTGCAGCCAGTGTTGTAAAATGTCATTTGCATTCGTTTGTATAATTTTTTCAGAACTTTTTTTTCAGAAGTTAGCTATTAATTCTTGATGTATGACGAACTTGTAGCGCTTAAATGTGGCTAAAACTTTGTCTAACAAGACATTGCTGTAAATATGTAATCTGGGGCGTGGGAGGCAAAATGTCATTCAAAAGACATTATGTCAAATGACACGTGACATTTTTCACTCTCCAGCCTTAGATGTTATATTTAGAGCAATGTACCCTTGAACAAAAAAATAGCCCTACTCAAGCTTTATGAGTACATCTAAAATTATGATGTGAATTTTACTTCTGAAGAAAATTATTAACAAATTAGTCAAATGACATGCAGATGACATTTTACAAGCCTGCTTGCAGCATCGAACATCGTGACTCGCTTTTTAAAAGAACACCATGGTATCGTGCCAGCGCATTGCCGGCTTTCCAGTTGGCCTCACCACGCCTATGTCCTCGGAAGGTGGGAAGGGTCGACTTCGCCCCTGCTTCCCTCTGCACGACTGGTATCAAGAATGATGATCGGACTAGTCATCAACACGTCGAAGACGAAGTACATGATAGGAAGAGGTTCAAGAGAAGACAATGTGAGCCACCCACCGCGAGTTTGCATCGGTGGTGACGAAATCGAGGTGGTAGAAGAATTAGTGTACTTGGGCTCACTGGTGACCGCCGAAAATGATACCAGCAGAGAAATTCGGAGACGCTTAGTGGCTGGAAATCGTACATACTTTGGACTCCACAAGACGCTTCGATCGAAAAGAGTTCGCCGCCGTACCAAACTGACAATTTACAAAACGCTCATTAGACCGGTAGTCCTCTACGGACACGAGACCTGGACGATGCTCGTGGAGGACCAACGCGCACTTGGAATTTTCGAAAGAAAAGTGCTGCGTACCATCTATGGTGGGATGCAGATGGCGGACGGTACGTGGAGGAGGCGAATGAACCACGAGTTGCATCAGCTGTTGGGAGAACCATCCATCGTTCACACTGCGAAAATCGGACGACTGCGGTGGGCCGGGCACGTAGCCAGAATTTCGGACAGTAAACCGGTGAAAATGGTTCTCGACAACGATCCGACGGGCACAAGTAGGCGAGGTGCCCAGCGGGCACGGTTGATCGCAAGGTGGTAGATGACTTGCAGACCCTCCGTAGACTGCGTGGTTGGCGACGTGTAGCCATGGACCGAGCCGAATGGAGAAGACTCTTATATACCGCACAGGCCACTTCGGCTTTAGTCTGAATAAATGAAATGAAATGATGCCGCGTGCACCCCAAATTGACCTCTCTGCGATAGGGCTTGTTCGCCAACACAAAGAGAGACTTGCCGACGCGGTATCTACGCCTGCCTCAGCCTTGACGAGGACCTCTTTCCGTCCTCGGAATCCGCCCGGTTGACCGACGCCGCGAAAGCGACGATATCATGTTTTTTTTGTCTTTATTTAAGAGACTTGCAGCCCGAGGCTCGCTCGTCTCCGAGGACGATATCATGTTGTTCTTCGCGCGACCACTTGTTCGATAAAAGGTTTCGAGTTCCGAACTCTTGGACCACTTCTTATTTGCGCCTAAAATTGGCCGTTCCTCGAGTCCACGCGCCACCTTCTGTGTAGCTCCGAGACGATTTGGACGATAGCCGATAAAACGGCGTTCCAGCCAACTTCATCTTTACACATCCTCTGGACTAGGTTGTCCGGGGTAGTGTCCAGACCACATGTGGCAAGCATGTGGTCACGGATTGTGCGAAAAGGTGGACACACGAACAACACATGCTCCGCCGTTTCCTCTAAACCTGCGCACACCGGACACTCGGGCGAGACCGAGTGTCCGAACCGGTGTAGATACTGTCTGAAGCAACCATGGCCTGTAAGGACCTGGGTCAGGTGGAAAGTGATTTCCCCATGGCGTCTCTTGACCCACGTACCTATCTCCGGTATCAACCTATGTGTCCATCTACCCTTAGTTTATTTTTTTAATTTCGTCAACCGTCGTAGATTAGTACATAGAAATATACATAATTTTTCATTTCTTAATGCTAATATACATAAATTGTGAAATGTTTAACATATATTTATAATAAAAATTAACTAGAGATTAAATAGTGATATTAAGTTGCATTTCTTTACATTCAGTTCTAATTGGGTTTTCTTGCACCATATGTAGAATTTGTCTATTTCATTGCGGAATACATTGATGTCGACTTCATTTCATGAATGTTTTTCTGAATGAAGGAAATGTCGTTTACATACAAGATAAAAAGAAGAGGGCCCAAATGAGAGCCTTGAGGGACTCCCGAAGTGACTTGAATTGGTTTTGATTTGTGTCCATTAAATTTGATAATTTGTTGGCGGTCAGTCAGGTATGATTCAAGCCATTTCAGAAGTCGTGGTTCAATGCGATCGCTAATTGATGGCTAATTTTTTAATAAATACTGGTGGAATCGTTTCCGGGCCAGGTCCCTTCGAAGCATCCAAGTTCATTAGAGCGTCAAAAATTTCCTGGACTTGAATTTGATTTACACCAACATCTCTGAAAAATTCTGGATAAAACGCAAAATAATCGCGATCACGATCTTCTTCCGAAAATGTAGTATAGATGTCTTGGAAAAAATTGGCAAATAAATTACAGTTTTTTTTTCGAGCTATCGCCAACATTTTCGTCGAGGTGCATTACAGATGGAAAATTGTCTGATTTTAATTTTGTTTTTACGTAATCAAAAAAGTTCTTTGGACAGGACTTTATTTCAAGCTCAGTTTTTGAATTATATTTTTCAAGTGCATTACTGATGGCTAGATTCAGTTGGTTGCAGATTTCCAAATATTTCGCTAAGTTTCGATCACTCTCTTCTTTCTTGTAGATTTTATGTGCTTCTTGTTTGCGATTTTCCAAATTTTTTATTTGACTGTTGTACCAGATTGGACTTTTTGTATTTCTTTGTCGTCGTTTTTTCTTAAGTGGAATTTCTTGTTTAATTATTTGCTGCAAAATTTCGTTAAAAGTGTATGCAGCAGTATTGATGTTTCCCTCATTCCTTATAATTGACTGCCAATTAATACTATTTAATTTTTGTTTAATTCTTTCATAGTCTGCTGAATGGTATTCGAAGACTTCCTCGTACCCATAGTCGTTGGGTCTTTGGTGGGCGTGAATGATTAAAGAATTATTTATTAAAGAATATTCGATTGCTGTTTTTCACAATGGATTTAATGATTCAGTCACACAGAAATCTTCATATACGTTAGTTAATAAAACGTATATAAATCCAAATAGCATCCGTCCAAATAGCATTGCTGTCTGTTTTTTATATGGTTAATTTGATTAAGCCCAAATTTAGAGGTTGAATCGAAAATAAATTGCAATGTTTCATTGTCCCCAAAGACTGGGAGTAGAATACTTTCATTTTCAGAGTCCAGAATGAAATCGGCATTGCGTTGGTTAAAGTCACCATAGATGAGAGGCAAACACGTCTGTTTCACCTGCGATGTATGATTTCACTCAAACATGCTCAAATTCTTTAAATTTAGATGTAGGAATCTTTCTGAATTAAAGGTAGTCGAAATAGCTACAAGAACTCCCCCACCTGATTTTCTATTGGACTCATAAAAATTTCTGTCGTTTCGAAATACATTAAAGCCGCTTCCAAAAACTTCTTCACTTTTTACGCTTTCGTCCCAGCTAGTTTCGGTAGCCAAAATGGCCGAAAAAGACGTGCTCAAAATGTTTTTATAAATTTCCTTCATTTTAGCTGGACTTTTCATGCGATTGAAATTTTGACTTCGAATCGAAACTTCAGTCACATTCTGTTTAAATTCTGAAGAAGTTTTTGGCTGCCCGTCGGTGAAAGAAATAGTGCTACTTACTTCAGGCGAAGAAGGCGTCCTTACTTGCGAAAATTTCTGGGGGAAGGAGTGTGGAACCTGGTTGAGCTCTCTCTTAGCTGTTGCAAGCGATGTGTCCGTGCCAGGGCTGACAATCGTCATCGTCATAGCACGAAATGCCACAGTAGCGACGAGTTGCAGTGCCTTCATTACTACTCTACACATCGTCAATGACGCGCACGACGTTAGCTTTCGTCGTGTAACCAAATCGTCATGACGAAATCGAAGAACGAAGTCTTCATACCGTTATTCTTCAAGCGGCAGCTGCCATGCGAAGATTTTTACTAATCCTTTGTAATAATTAATTTGAAGCAACGTTTGACAGCGTTATGGATGTTATCGATACATTTATGTTACCAAAGTTCCTACTATTTGTTTATTTGAGACGTTATTATGTTTTTAACCAGTCCGTCTATAATGACGTGCAATCAATTGTGTGAAGAAGTGACGACGAAAATCGTCATAACTTTTGGGTGCGCGACTATCGTCGTGGTACGCATGCGGCGCGAAGAAAACGAATAGGTGTTGCGTCGTGCAATGTTATGACGAAGACTAATTTTTTTTCGCTTTCTTCATGCGACGAGAATGACTATTGTCAGCCCTGGTCCGTGCACTCGAAAGGTATTGGCGATAAGACTGCAGGTCTGCTGCGGCTTCAACTGGCCCAACTCCATATTCCCGATGTACTTCGGCGAATATGCGATAAAGGTGTTCAGGAGACGATAGTAGTCCTTCAGATGCAAGAAGCATCTTGATGCTGGTTGGCGACATTCCATCGATGCATACATTTGGGGGCTGGTCTTTCATGTACGCAAGATGCAACCGAACAACCCTCAGTCTGGCTTTTAGGAACCGCCCTTCTCGCGGTTTTCTGCATAACATTCTGTATTAAATTCTTCAAGATATGAATGAGTATCATAGTTCTTCACTGTAAGTTGTGCCATCCAACTGCAATTCACTTTTTTTGTTAAATATCTTGGCTGTGCATATGCACAGCATATGTTTCGAAATGGACAAATTGATATGAAATTTGCGAAAAAGAATCCACGTGTCTTGGAGGGACTCAGAACCTCAACCTCCTACTCTCTAGATAGGCGTGATAACCCCTACACAACAAGACCACTTAAAGGTCACGTTTGCGGAAAAGCCATCAGAATCCGAGTACCAACCTCCACCGCGGTTAGCTCTCTTTTTGCAAATTGAATATCTTTCGGATGCTTGATTTGCCCAATCTCCACATTTGCTTTACTGTTGTATATCCACAGCCAAGCGAGTGCACATTGTTTATTAAACGAGAGGATCGCACTCCATGCCCCCAGCAACGGACTGGGCGGGACGGTATAGAATGCGAATTCAATCGCACTCTGCTGTGCCAAAGGCTTGCTTGGCTAAAGCATTTGATGAGTTTGATTGCCTTTACGTAAACGGTCGCGTGTACTCAGACGACTAATGACGGTGAAAGACCGACACTTGATTACAATTAATTGCATATTATTCGGCAACTCGGCCGTACGAAAACCATTTTTTTGTTAAATATCTTGGCTGTGCATATGCACAGCATATGTTTCGAAATGGACAAATTGATATGAAATTTGCGAAAAAGAATCCACGTGTCTTGGAGGGACTCGAACCCTCAACCTCCTACTCTCTAGATAGGCGTGATAACCCCTACACAACAAGACCACTTAAAGGTCACGTTTGCGGAAAAGCCATCAGAATCCGAGTACCAACCTCCACCGCGGTTAGCTCGTACGGCCGAGTTGCCGAATAATATGCAATTAATTGTAATCAAGTGTCGGTCTTTCACCGTCATTAGTCGTCTGAGTACACGCGACCGTTTACGTAAAGGCAATCAAACTCATCAAATGCTTTAGCCAAGCAAGCCTTTGGCACAGCAGAGTGCGATTGAATTCGCATTCTATACCGTCCCGCCCAGTCCGTTGCTGGGGGCATGGAGTGCGATCCTCTCGTTTAATAAACAATGTGCACTCGCTTGGCTGTGGATATACAACAGTAAAGCAAATGTGGAGATTGGGCAAATCAAGCATCCGAAAGATATTCAATTTGCAAAAAGAGAGCTAACCGCGGTGGAGGTTGGTACTCGGATTCTGATGGCTTTTCCGCAAACGTGACCTTTAAGTGGTCTTGTTGTGTAGGGGTTATCACGCCTATCTAGAGAGTAGGAGGTTGAGGGTTCGAGTCCTCCAAGACACGTGGATTCTTTTCGCAAATTTCATATCAATTTGTCCATTTCGAAACATATGCTGTGCATATGCACAGCCAAGATATTTAACAAAAAAATGGTTTTCGTACGGCCGAGTTGCCGAATAATATGCAATTAATTGCAATTCACTGCTTTTGGATGTTTCTGCATACATTTTTGCATATAAACTTCCAGCGAGCTTAGCACCGCCCAAACGTTGACCGATTTGGCTGAAATTTTGTTCAGAGCATCAAGGCATCAAATAGAATCGAATAAGAGGGCGGCCCAATAAAAAAATTGAAAAAAGTTTTTCCCGTACTAATTTGAGTCACCCTAATAGGCATCATACCGGTGATGACGCAAAGTGCATCGTGCGACACGGTACGGTACGCGCTCGCAACTCTTAGGCACATGAGCCTATATGTACTTTCTAACTTCGTTCTGTAGCAGTTAATACGCAGGCCCCCCATACCTCAGTATGGACAGAGCGACGCTAGCCAGAAGCTTACGCTTGCTGGCATAAACTGCAGAGCTATTTCACATCATCCGGGACAACGCCACTATAGCTGTGGAGGCACACTTGCAGGCGTAATTGACGTGGCTACCAAAGGTGAGCTTATCGTCGATCATTACCCCCAAGAGTTTGATGGAGCGTTCAGAGGTGACCGTGCAGTTGCCTGCCCTTATCACCGCTTGTTGCTCCGACTTTCGGTTGTTAACAACAACCACCTCAGTCTTGGGGTGAGCCAGTTCTAACTTCCTGGAACTCATCCACTCCTCCACAATTGCGATCGAGTGGGCTGCAGTCAACTCCACCTCTTCGATCGATTCGCCGTAGACCTCCAGCGTAATATCGTCAGCGAAGCCGACGATTACCACGCCCACCGGGAACTTCAACCTCAAGACACCGTCGTACATGACACTGGACCCAGTATGGAACCTTGCGGAACCCCTGAGGTTATGTCAACGCACTTCCGACCCGCCTCCGTGTCGTATACCAGTACTCTATTCTGGAAGTAGCTTCCGAGAATCTTGTACAGGTACTCGGGAATTTCAAGACGCAGGAGCGCATCTGCAATAGCTGCCCAACTGGCACTATTGAAAGCATTGTTCACGTCGAGAGTCACTACTGCACAATAGCGAACTCCCCTCCTCTTACGCTGGATAGCTATCTCCGCGGATTTGGTAACCGACAAGATAGCGTCTACGGTCGACTTACACTTTCGGTAGCCAAACTGGTTACTCGATAGATCATCCGCACCCTCCGTGCGTATCAACAACCTGTTGAGGATGATCTTCTCGAGCACCTTCCCCGCCGTATCAAGCAGACATATTGGTCTATATGCCGACGGATCCCCCGGTGGTTTTCCCGCCTTTGGCAATAGGACCAAGCTCTGCCTTTTCCATGCTTCAGGGAAGACTCCCTCGTCCAGGCATCTCTGCATGACAGATCTGAACATCTCGGGAGCCTCAGCAATGGCCGCTTTGATGGCCAGGTTCGGAATACCATCCGGTCCTGGCGCCTTACCTACACTAAGGGACTGTGCAATCCCCGCAAGTTCCGCCACAGTTACTCTTCCCTCGTCGGCCACCCTGGCCCCTGGCAGCTCCACAAAGTGAGGCCAGGGACTTGGGTCATGACGTGGGAAGAGCCCCGCGATGATCCTCTCCAGCATCTCTGGAGACCGCTCTGTAGGGGCCATCGCCCCACGTGTCTTGGCCATTACGACCCTATAGCCGTCACCCCATGAATTCACGTTGGCACTTTGACACAGGCCCTCGAAGCAGGCTTTTTTTGCTTGATCTAATCTCAGTCTTCAGAGCGGCTCTAGCAGCCACGAACGCAACCCGTCGTTCAACACGCTCCTCTTCTGTGCGTGCTTGTTGCATCCGCCTCCGTGCCCGTAGGCAGGCGCGGCGCAGGTTCGCAATTGCTTGAGTCCACCAGTAAGCCGGTGGCCTCCCATTCCTAGGGTGGACTTTCCTAGGCATGGTGGCATCGCATGCACGCGAGAGTACTGTTACCAGCTGCTCGCCGCGCAGACCGAGAGTATTGTGCTCGCGGCGGAGCGCTTCCTCAAACACCTCGTCGTCGAAGTACGATGTCTTCCACATACGAGGGCTAGGCCTCGCCCCTTCTTCCGCCCGCTGAATGCTGGTCGTATAGTCGATACTGTAGCGAACCACCAGATGGTCGCTGTGAGTGTAGTCATCATCTACCCTCCAGTTCGAACTACTCGTTTGGCCAGGGCTCCAGAACGTAACGTTGATAATCGACTCGGCCCCGTTCCAGCTGTAGGTACTTTTGGTACCCACATTGGCCAAGTCCACATCCAACATGGCCAGTGATTCCAGCAGGATCTGTCTCCGTTGATTCGTGGAACGGCTTCCCCATTCCACGGTTCAAGCGTTGAAGTCCCCCGCTATCACCACCGGCCTACGCCCCATCAAGTTAGTCGTCAAACAATCCAGCATACGACTGAACTGCTCGATCGACCATCGAGGAGGCGTATAGCAGCTGCAGAAAAAGACCCCGTTGACTTTGGCAATGACGAAGCCCTCGTGTGTCGAAGACACCAACTCTTGGACTGGGTATTTCCCCGTTGTCCATATCGCCGCCATTTTAGAGCCATTGGTGACCCAATTAGCGTTCCTGGAGGGTACCCGGTAAGGATCCGTTATGATGGCGATATCCGTCCCCCATTCAGCAACTATCTGCCACAGCAGTTGCTGGGCTGCATCACAGTGGTTCAGGTTTAGCTGCGTTACCTGCACTGTGATTTTGCAGCACGCTTTAACGTCGGGCACTACGAACCCCCTATGGGGTGCTTGCTGTTCGCAGCTTTGCTGGAACAAATCACACAATTGGGAGGGTTCGTGCAGCATTGTGCCTTATGTTCCTCCAATCCGCGGGTGAGCGTCTCCACTTCACACTGTCGCCGCAGTGCCGCAGACTTCGGTGATCTCGTCCAGGTCTTTAACCCTTAGATTCACCTCCGCCCAAGTAGCACACGCAACATCTTCCAAAAAGCACCATGTTTCTATTCAGTTTCATTAAAGGCATTGGATAAACATTAAAGCACAAAAAAGTTGCATCAAGATGTCAAAAACGTTCGAGTTGTGATCAATGTTTCATTAACATTGCCATGCAGTACGTGTTTGACATTTGGAAACAAACAACCAAAGAATACTGCACTTTATGTTGCAAACACGAAACAAAATCATCAAGTTGCATATTTGTTACCATGTAACTTCAATGTGTCTTTCAAAATTTATGTGTTTGTTTAAATTAGGTTGCAGATAAGTTGAGTGTGTCCTCATGTTTAATTTAGCATCGTTCAACGTTTTGACAACTCACATTTTTTTCCGGTATGGTGCAATCAAGTAACAGGAAACCCGAGTACAAAACTTCATAATCGTATGGTTTTTAGCTCGAGGATCATCTTGCCCGTTCGGGTACGTCTTATTCGACGTACGTCGGCGCCGAGTTCACCGAGCTTGACGTCACTCCTCATCGCCTTCAAGACGTCCGAGTACTTAGCCTCGGCCGTCTTGATGACTAGGGCATCGCCCTTGGAGCGATTGGCGCCTACCCTAGACTTCTTGCTACCCGCATTCGCCTGGGCCTTCTTTTCGGCCCTTGACGTCTTCGGTTTCCTCTGGTTCTTGACCAGGGTCCAGGAGCCGTCATCCCCCTCTATTTCCCTGGTCTGGGGCGGCTGAGAGCTCTCAGCCTGCCGTAACCCCTTACCATCGTCTTTCCTGGGTGGACGGACATTTCCAGGTCCTTCCTCCTCCGGTTATGGATGTACCTGACCGGGGTTCAGCTTCCCAGCCCCACTACGCTTGTTCGGGGTAGTCACCCTCCGCGTTTTGGAGCAGCCCCCAGGGAGCTCATCCCCTGGAGACTGTCTCCCCCGTTTTTGTGTCTGCTCCGTTGGAGCAGTCACAAGCCTAGCCTTGAGCCTAGACCTGTGCGCCGCCGCGCCACGCCGCCGCCGCCGGTGGTTTTACTCGCGCCGCCGCCGCCGACGATTTTGGGTCGGCGCGCCGCCAATCATAATTTTGCCACGCCGATGACTAATCGCAATAAAAAAAATCAATTAACTTAAGCACGAGACACTGAAAACAACCTAATAATTAAAGTCGAAATACTTATCTGTGTAGAAATACAGCGTGGTGGAGTTAATTGGAATAGTACTAAACTAGTCTTATGACAGTTCATAAATGTTGTTAAGGTGGATCTCGTCAAAATTCAATTTCAAATCTACCTCAAGCGATGGTGTCTGTAAGTCGGTGTAGTGTAATACATTGGTTAATTAATAGGTTGGTTGATAAGTTTGAGAGTTTGAATGAGGCTTTATCTAGCATAATAATACAAAAAAATGTAAAACTGATCTTTAGAATGCGTTAAGTCATGGCCTCATTCAGTCGGGTACCTAAATTTGTAGGTGACTCGCAAAATAGCAATTACTTCAAAACATTCTCCGGAAATTCTTCCGGAACTTCTTGCAGGAATTTCTTTAAAAATGCCTCCATCTTTCCGAAAGAGTTTTAGTGGTTGCTTTTATTTGTGAATTTTTTTATTTCGAACATTCAATAAGTAACTACATCGCAAACAACTTCATTTTCAATAAATTTCCTGGAAGATCTCTCGAAAAAAAAAACTGGAGAAATCTTCAAAGGAAATCTCGGAGGTTTTTCGAATAATCTTTTAAAGAAGTCCCTGGAAGAATATCCGATGGAATTCCGGGCGGTATTTTTTTGATTCCCAAATACATTTTTGGAGGCGATTTTGAAGAAATTTGGGTTTAGTGCAGGAATTTCCTGAATGCATTTTCGAAAATAATTCTAAAGGAACTTCTAAAAGAGTTTTTGAAGGTTAAATACCTCCCTAAAGAATTCTTTAAGGAATTTCCAGAGGAATCCACAAAGGTATTTTTGAAGGATTTTATGATAGAATTCCCCAATGAATTCTCAAAGAAAATTACGAAGAAATTCCTGATAGGATTTTAAAGAAAATGCCTATTGGTATTTCTGATGTAATTCCTAGGTTTCTTTGGATTTTTTCCCAGTAATTTATTCGCAATTTCCTCCAGAGATTCCTTTGAAGATTCGTTAAGGTATTCCTTAGGAAATTGTTTCAAAAAGTTCTACAAAAACGAATTCCAGAAAGTTCTTCGGAAATTCTTTTGGATATTCCTTAAAATTTACCTCAGGAATTACGTCAGAATTTCCTCCACGTATTCCTTTGTTTAAAAAAAACCTTAGGAAATTCGTTAAGGTCCGTTGTTTTGGAAATTTCGTAGGAAATTGCTTTAGGAATTGCTTCATAAAATCCTTCAGCAATTCATTTATAGATTCCTTTGAAAATATGTTTAGTCTTTGGTAGTTTGCTTAGGAATTTCTACGGATTTTTTTTCGAAATTTACTGAAAAGATTCTTTTTAATTTTTCTGCGGGAATTCCTTCGGTTCCCTAAACTATTTTTGAAGTCGGTGCTACCGGGAAAAATTATAAAATACCTATACACATAATAAGCAAGGCCTGTGTGCCCAAATCTTTGTTCATTAAGACGAATAAACGAGTCTACATTTAGCATGCAAGCAAACAAGCCAGTTTGGTTATGTATTTCCTTGGTGTGATTTGTGGGAAGTCAGTTGTGGAATCAATAGTGAAGTTGGTCAAGTTCGGACGAAGTATTTTTACACTAAGTTCTTTCAAAAAATCCTTCAAAAATTTTGAAAGAAATGTCTCAATAAACTCTTTTTGTTATTTCCTCGGAGAGTCCTTTCTGAACCCTTTCAAAGATATTTTAAGCATTTTTTTCCGGAAATTGTTTTAGGAATTCTTTCGGAAACTATTTCATTCCTTAATAAATTTCCTAATGAAATCCTAAAAGAATATTGTATGGTTTTACCTGTGGTTTTACTAGAAGAATTTCCCAAAGAGCATCTTAATGGTTTTTGGAAAAATGCCTATATGAGTTCCCGCAGTTTCCATAGGGTTTTACAAAAGAATTTCTAAAGAAACGTCAATCCCTTCAGGAAATCCCACCAAGAACTTTTTTGTCATATTTTACCAACTTTTGAGAAAAATATTCAATTTGGTTGGTTATCGTGCCGCACCCTCACTCATTTTATTTATGTTTATCTATTGAGATTTGTGCATACAAGAACACAAGGTGGGGAGTAAACTGTTCATTGTGGTTGTAATAAGTGGATTCCATCGTGAATGTCCTTCCAGGATCCAAGAGTCATAGCAGGTGAACAAACTGCAAATTCTCTAAATATACTAGATATGCAGCCGCTTAAACATTGCCCAATTGTATATGTAACTGAAAGAATAGTACTTTTAGTAGTAGTAGTTTTTTTGTTAGGTGGTATTGGTGCTCTAAGCGTTACAAAATCGCTCCGTTTCAAATTGGAATAGTGTGTGAAACACTGCATGCAGCGACATTGCGAAGACAGTTGCTCATAGAGTGCGACAGTCACGTCGCGCATGGCTCAACTGAAATCAAATACCGCCATCGGGGGTGACAATGGCCTATCTTATTTTTCAAATATCACATATTCATCTCATTTCTCACTTCACACTATTCACTTCTCGCCTCTCACTTCTGACTTCCCGCGTCTCACTTTTCACTTCTCACTTCTCGCTCCCCACTTCTTACTTCTCACTTCTAATTTCTCATTTCTGCCTTCCCACTTCTCCCTTCTTGTTTCTCACTTCTTACATCTTACATATTACTTCTCACTTCTCCTTTCTCACTTCTGATTTCCCACATCTCACTTCTCACTATATACTTCTCACTTTTAAAAAATAATTTTCCACTGCTCACCTTTTACTTCTCACTACTCGCATATCATTACTTCACACTTTCCAAATCTCACATTTCACTACTCGCTACCGTTTTCTTACTTATCATTTCTCCCTTCCTATTTCTCACTTCTCACTTCGCACATCTCACTTCTCATGCAGTTTTTACTTATTCCTTCTCGCTTCTCATTTTTTGCTTCTCGCGTCACACCACTCGTTTCTTACTTCTCACTATTCACTTCTTACTCCTCACTTCTCACTTTACACTACTTTCTTCGCACTTCTCATTTTTCACTACGTACTTCCTAATTCTCTCTTCTCGCTTCTCACTTTTTCTATCCTAAATCTCACTTATCGTATCTAATTTCTCATTTGTCACTTCTCACTTGTCACTTCTCACTCTCCTCTTTTTACTTACCGCTTCTCAGTTTTCCCTTCTCACATCTCACATATTTATCTCATTACTCACTTCTCACTATTCACTTCTCTTCTCTCACTTGTCACTACTCATTTCTTCCTTCTTATTTCTCACTTCTCGCTTTCTCACTTCACTCTTCTAACTTCTCCCTCCTTGATTCTCATTTCTCACAAATTATTTCTCATTTCTCACTTATCACTTCTCACATCTCACAAATTATTTCTCACTTCTCATTTCTCACATATCACTTCTCAATTCTTATTTGTCACCTGTCACATCTCACGTCTCACTATTCACTTCTCGCTTCTCACTTATTACTTCTAACTTCTCACTTCCTCAATTCTCACTTCTCCCTTCTCCCTTCTCACTTCACACTTCACACTTCTCGCTTCTTACATCTTACTTCTCACAAGAAGGGAGTTGTTACTCACTTCTCACATATTACACCTTTTTTTCTCATTTCTCACTTCTCACTTCTCCCTTCTCACTTCTTATTCGGCCTAACGGCTGTGGCCAAATGACCTTCGGGACTGACGGCCTTCGCTCTAATGACCCAGCATCGTACCTCCATTAAATATTCTAAGTATTTTCCCTTGAAAGAATATTTTTATGAAAACCTCGTAAAATCCGAAATCCGCGGAAAAACGACTTTTGCAAAAATCGATAAAAAATCAACTTTTTACAATTTTCACGTGATTTCAAGACTTTTTCGAAAAATCGCGTAAATCCCAAAAACCGCGTAAAAAAAACGCGTAAATACCAAAATCCGCGTAAAAAAAGTCGCGTAAAAAAAACGAGTAAAAAGAGACCCCAGTGTAGTTAGAACCGTAGCCACCGAAGTCTCATTTTCAATACTGCTCAAGGGTTACGAAAAGTGAAGCAGGATTCGTTTTTAAATTTTGATTCATCAAAATCAGAGAAAAATAAAATAGTTTTAATTTAAATAACATTTTGAGATCAGGTACTTATTAGTTTCGCTGGTAATTTACTATGGAATGTGCTGTCTGATGATTGACAAACATAGAATATTACAAATTTAATCCACTGAAGTCGACTTTTATACGGGCGATTCCTACCGTGTGAATCAAATCCACGTGAATTCAAAAATCCAAAAAAATTTTAGCCAATGATTTTTTCATTCACGCCGGTTCACGCCGCCGCCGCCGCCGCCGATAAAAGCCGTGACGCCGCCGCCGCCGGGGCAAAAGTGACCACTACGCCGCCGCCGCCGATTATATGACCGGCGCACAGGTCTGAGCCTCAATCTGGGTAGACTTTGGCACAACAGTCTTCACTGGCACGCCCTCGGTCGATTCGACCTTGCCCGAGTCCGCGAATCCTTGAGCCTCAGTCTAGGTAGACTTCGACTCCACGGAATTTACGGATTTGCACTTGGCCGTCCCGACCGCCTTCTCCAGCTTGGCGTCCAACAATCGACTTTCGAAGTTTCAGCAAGCTCCCCTTGAAGTCCTTGCTGATATTATGCTTCGATGACGCAAAGTCGATGATAGCGTTCAGCTGTTCCGTCGCCACCTCGAAGGCCGAAATCCCATCGCGTTTGCGGTTCTTCGCCCTCACAAGCCATGGGCCGCCCATAAGAAGGAGAAGGTTAAGTGACCCACGCTGGCGCTGCGCACTGAGCTGCCGACTATTGCCTTTGGCCTCCTAGGCGGAGACCTGAAAAACCCACCTCTTGCGAAGGGGTTGTCGCCTACACTACTACCACTAATTGAAGAAGAATTGACTTGGTTTTCCATTTTGATCCCACGAGTTGCTCGGGAAAAGAGGTCCACCACCCCAGAGCCCAGCATGACGCGGTAAGGGACAATTAATGAGGAGGGTGCCCAGGTACCCCTACTCTGATTTTTCCGGTGGCTTTATACGGCAATGAAACATAGATGTTAAAGGAGGCTGATCGGAGAGCTTTCGGAGTGTTTGAGCGTAAGGTGCTGCGGACAATACTCGGCGGTAAACAAGAGAACGGTATCTGGCGGCGTCGGATTAATCACGAGTGTCACATGAATGACTCCACACGATCAAGGTGTATAAAGAGATGGATATTGTTAAGCTTGTACAACATGGCAGTATGCCGGAAGAACGTCAAGCGAAGATAATATTTAGTAGAGAACCCGGAATTGGTTCGTAGAAGGCCGCGTACACTATGGCTTTTTGCAGTTGAAGAGGACCTGAGGGCGCTCAACGTTCAGGCCGACTGGAAGCAATTGGCCCAGGATCGAGTCCAGTGGAGAAGGATACTTCATTCGGCGTAGGTTCATCGAAGAGCTGTAGCCCATCAAGTATCAAGTGAGTACCTGAGGCCTCACAATTTTGCAAGCTTTTCTTTATGATTAAGAAAATCTTAACTCCGCTGGTTTGGTGCATTGTTCCTGTTGCGACTCATTTGAAAATAAATTTGCAATTTCCGTAATAATGGAATATTTCGACGAAGGTTGGAAGGCATCAAATTCGATAGTACATACTCTACTATAGATACAGTGCGCGGGAAAGGGTTGAAATATTATAATACGATTGATACAAATTCTGTCTCAAATACTTACAAATCTTAAATGCAAGGTCAAAGTTCGGATTCAGCACATCTAATTGTGCAAAACTATGATTCTTACACAAAACTCGATAAGCAAAGCACGACCAAAGATTGCACCATAGAAATAAAACAATTAAACGAACTCCCATCCCGACTGGCTGACGAGTAATAAAAACATATCCATTTCGCACATTCATTTTTATTCCGGTTTGAGATGACCTTTCCTAACAATAACGAGGAAGTACACACAAGTCGGTTTTCAATAAATAGACCTTATTAATCTAATTTAAATAGACATCCATTCAATATATACACGCACTGTTAATCTCATTGACTGTCGCACCGTTCACACTTCGCACGCACGCTTAGACTTAATTCGTCTGCCGGCCCGGCGAGAGCAGAGGAATGAACAACCTCTTCAACGGATCCATCCTCATTGGCTGCCAGTCGTTCTGCGGTCCCGTGTCGAAGCTGCGCTCGGTGTTGTCTTCCGCAGTTTCACTCCCGGTTTCGGCACTGTGCTCAATTTCACTATCGATGTCGTTCGACAGCTCATCGTCCTCGTTCGGAAGTTCCGCAGTAGTAGGAGCGGCGGTGGTTGTTGTGGGCAGCGGGCGACGTCGACGGTGTACATTGTTGGAAGAAGTTACCTTCGGGACACCGCATTGTGCGTAGATACGACCGCAGTCCTGATAGCTCTTGGGATGTTCATCGTTTTCCTCTCGATAGTTGTGGAAAACGTCGCGTCTGAAACAAGAGGGGGAAGGCGCATGGAAGAAACATAGTTTGATAGTACGTGATTAGGTGAATTGTCTTTGGAATTGTTATACTGGGGATCAATATTGCAAAATGTCATTCGCATTCATTTAACAAGTTTTCCGCGAACTTTTTCAGAAGATAAATTTTAATTCATGTACTTCTAGTGACATACTTCTTCTGACATACTTCTAGTGGACATGATCCTATAACATTGTTTGATAGGCCATAGCTTTGAATCGGCAAGTTTAGGCAAAATGCATGTCAAATAACACGTGACTGAAATTTAGAGCGTACTGTTGGACAATATATTATTCACGTGTGAATCGCTAAAAATCATGTACCTATCGCTCTATAGGCGTAAGGCGAAATGATTCTTACAACAAAGAGATATTTTATCGCCGTAAACATTTTGAGGTGACAAACCACAAATAACAAGTTGTGTGTGCTATAACTCTGATCTGCGATGGATCTATAATAATTTGAACCGAAATTAAGAATAATGATAAAATTAATAATCTTTGCATATCAAAGAATATTGTGGCCAAATTTCATGAAATTTGGTCAACAAAAACCCCCCTGACAATAATAGAACAAAACCTGCTAAAGCCGTCATTTCCCCTATTTATTTTTTAGTATTCTAAATAATTTACGGTTAAGTAAGAAAACCTCGCAATTCAGATCTGGCTTATTAGGACATCTTAAGGATTTTGAGATTCTGATGAGCTTTACGAATTACTGCTAATAGCAAAATATATTTTGTTTCTTTCATTTTTTCATTTTTTTGAAACCTGTTTTTGATGAGTAAAAAAAATCCCCAGATTGTCTCTCTCCTTGCGATGATATTGGGACGAATTTTGGTCATCATATGTTTTAATTAAAGTAGAAGAAGCGAAGTTGGCTGTGATCGAAAGTGGACGCATTTTTTCTGTCAAAGATGTTTCTCTTCTCTTTTAATTTTTCGTTTAGTGTGATTTATGATAGTTTTTCATACGAAGAAAATGCTCTGGGGAAATTTGTCTTTTGCGTATGCAAACCTAATCAAGCAATAAGAAATTTCACAAGCACTATCCTGGAAGAAGATTTTCGGAATCATTGCCAGCTTTCCGATGAAAAAATGCCTCCCAAGCTTGCGTGTGGACCTGTAGATATGAAGCCAATTCAACAAGTATTCTCAAGATTGGAATCAAGACTCGTGCAGTTGCAGTTGATGTATCTTCTGAGGCTTTCCGTTGTGTTTGTTCAAGTGTTCGGACTTTCGCTCAAATCCTTAAGTATAATTTTATTTGTACTTTTTGCACATACTTTTGTAGGGATGGTAGTATACAGTTCAGATGCAATTGTAATCAAAAGTTTTGAGTCCTGGTCAACTATTTGGTTTACAGTGATTCAAAGATTCGAAAGGCAGAGCTTCTTCTAAATAGTCCTGGTCATAAGATGAGTTCATATCATCTGATTTGTTTTCAAAATATGATTGCGTCTTTGTATATGCGTGCTTTGGCCTTAGCGACGAGGTCGCCTTCAATGTCTCGTACTTGCAAAGCACTGCAGATGGCGTTATTGTTGAGATCAGGGTTTGTATCTGGAGGGCTGCAATCGACTGATGGAATAGAATGGGATGGTTCTGACTCATTTTATAACCAGCAGTGAAGATGTTTTTCGACTTTTTCCTCGGCTCAGATGATAATTTCCTTTAATTCATTTTACATTTTCCATACAACAATATTTTTATTTTACGATGGCTTGGAACACAATGGGTGTTCTGCCGAGACTCTACGCCAATATGGAATTGACATGTAACCAGCAGTGTTTCGTTATACTAATCGGGAAAACTGTTGTCAGCAAGTGTATCGATTGTTCATAAAAAAAAGTCTTCTTCAGCTAAAAATTTAGCTAAGGTAGCTTAAATTATTTGTAAGAGGATATTTTTAAAATTTCGTCCAAATTTTCATTATTCATCCGCACTTTCACGGGAAATTCTTCCGAAACACTATGCGCAACCCTTCTGAATTTCCACGGATATTTGTTCTGAATTGTTACGAGAAGATCTTATCAATATCGATGGAAAATTCTTCATAATTGCCATATTATTTTTTTTCCGATTTGCAATGAATTTTTTTTTTGAGGTTCCCCTGTTCCCATAGATCATAAAATTTTAATAATAATTCCTATAATCCTAACTCATGCACTCAGGATGATTTGAATACGATAAGTTCAAATGGATTTTATTGATTACACTTTTTATGTTCTCCTGAACATCAGACCATATATACATGAAAATCTTTTCGAATGTAATCTGAATTACATAATTCTTATGTATTTTCGAATATAAAACTATTAAAAATTTCTCCAGAAGGAATTCCAAATATTTTCATATTTCAGTGTTTGTTTTATTAGTTCAAATAAATGCTACAAATCTGTTTTTGTCAAATCAAATGCTTAGACATTAATCGTATTTACATACTGTTATTAATCGTAGCAGTGTCGTGTTAAAATTTTCTTTTCCAAATATTTTTACAGAAATCTAAATGTGAAAAGATTTTCGGGAAAGTTACAGCTCAGGATATAATGAAGACTCGATTTCAAGAATTTCTAGGATGTATTCTCAAGAATTCTATAGAATTGCAGCGGTATCAACAGTAAAACACGTGCACTGCATTCTGTTGGATTTGTAAGAGGTTGGAACCCTTGTATACGATGGAATTACTGATAGACGGCATTTGCGGGGCGGAATGGCCAATCGTTCAAGCTGCGGATCTGGTGAGTCCGTTCCATAATAGTATTACATGAAACTGATTTTACTAAATACGCGCTAGGATCAAAGATATATATCCACGATGAATATCATTGATATACATTTTAAATCCAGGAAGCGTAAATACGTTGCATATCTATTCAAAAATATATGTATAATGAATTCAACTAAATGCGCGCTGGATTCAAACTATATTATATATGTTTTGAATTCGGAAGTTTGATTATGATACCTTCATCCATTTGATAAACGGTAGCATAATCAGGCGGGGCTTATTGTTAGTGATAGTGACCTCGGAGTGGACATGAAATACCAGGCACTCTGAAATGGGTCACTGGAGCTGCAGTAGAGCTAACACTTTCTAACTCCCGGATTAAATCTGACTGTTTTAACAGACAGCTTTCCTCCATAACATCACTGCCAGACAGTGGGGGTTAGTTTGTACACACACACACACACACACACATACACACATATGTTTTAATTATAGTAATATTATACGTGTTTCGTGCTCAAATTACATAAGCCTCATTGCTTTCCATATTGGGGCTTGAGATGGTCTGGATATGAATGTGCATTAAGGTGGCTCAAAAAACACTTTTTCAAATTTTTTGATGGGCCGACCTCTTATTCGGTTCTATTTGATGTCCTGATGCTCTGGACCAAATTTCAACCAAATCGGCCAACGTTTTGACGGTGCTAAACTCGTTGGAAGTTTATATGGGAAAATGTATGCAGAAAAATCGAAAAACAGTGATTTGCAGTTGGACGATACAATTTACGATGAAGAACTATGGTACTAATTCAGTTCTTGTAGAATTAAATACAGAATGTTATGCTGAAAACCGCGAGAAGATTAGAGTTTGAAGTTGCTTGAAGCGTACAAGCATGTTTGAAGTTCATGCGAGCCTACAAGCATATTTTTCACTTCGGAGGTTTTTATGGGGCATGACTTGAAATATATTACCGTGGGGGACCGAAATCCGTACAGCACCGAAGTCCATCCACTGTACTGCCCATGTTCGCATATTTGTAACATTTGCATTTTGGTTGATTTTGTAAATCGTTATTCAATCCTCCCCACAAACTCAATCATTTCCAATTCCAGCTTACCACAGATAAGCAAGATAGTAAAGCCTATTTTACTGTTGTGGAATTAGATGCAGTAAATTGAGCTTTCTGAACGATTCACAGGCTTTTTACAAAATGAACAAAAATGCGAGTGTTACAAATATGCGATCATGGGCAGTGTATGAGATATCAATACCTACATTGAAGGGAGCTTAGGGTAGTTCATTTATAAATATTTTATCTTATTCTGTTCATATGCTTGTCATTAACCCTCTAGTGCCTAAGACCGCCTTTAGACGGGGTATTTTGATTATTTTTTTTTGTAAATTTCAATTGATCAGATTTCAAACGTTGTTGGTGTTGATCAATAATTTAAACTTCAATGCATGTTTGAATGTGGTTTAAAGTCAATTTTCAAAGTTCTACACATTTATAAAAAAATATTGAAAATTGAGTAATACTTTGTTCTTCAGTGTTTTCGCTCGTGTACCTTTGAAGAGTGAAATATTTGTAGTTTAGTATTTTTCGACAATCAACCTCATTCAATAGAAGGTTATAGTGGTGAATGTTACGCTCTAAAATATAAAACGGAAAATAAAAAATTAACTCTGAGAATTTAAAAATTGCAATAAGTCAGCATTGGATAGGAATTTTCAAACTCTAAATATGTTGCAAAATCAAAAAAGATCAATAGATTCAAGAAACCATTTGATTCGATGAAAAACTTGAAAAACAAAATTCTGAAAGTGTAAAATTGATGAAATCGAGAATTAACATTTTTTATTGCCCAAACCGTATTTAGATCGATTTTAGAAAGCAAAATAGTGATTTTGAGCGAAAACAAAAATTTGGGTTGTAGAGGGTTAAGCTTTTTGCATATTAAAATGAGAGGAAACGCAGAGTTTCAAGTGCCATTTGCAGATTTCGATTCAGGAGGTTGATTTAGTCCATTATTTTATCATTTTTTTCGCAGCTTTTAATGCTTAAAGGGGCCCTCCTTAGCCGTGTGGTAAGATGCACGGCTTCAAAGCAAAACCATGCTGAGGGTGGCTGGGTTCGATTTATGGTGCCAGTCTAGACAATTTTCGGATTGGAAACTGTCTCGACTTTCCTTTAGCATTAGCTAAAGTGCTGTTTTGACCTATCTAGTGTTTTTTTTTTCAATCATTCTATAAAGCACGAGAAAAGTATCACCACAGCTGGAAGGATCAATTTATTTTTTTAAATACAAATGCTTTTCTTCAGCAGAGGCCGTCTTCAGAGTTGTTTTCGACATATCATTGGGCCACCGGAGCGTATATGAAACATAAACATGTTCGTTGTTGTTTCGTAGAGATAGGTTTAATGCAGGCATTTTCGTCTTTTCGTCATAGTCTTGAAAACCAATATTTATTTATCATCAGACTAAGGCCGGAGTGGCCTGTGCTGCACATAAAAGACTTCTCCATTCAGCTCGGTTCATGGCTGCACTTCGCCAACCACGCAGTCTGCGGAGGGTCCGCAAGTCGTCCTCCACCTGATCGATCCACCTTGCCCGCTGTGCACCTCGCCTTCTTGTTCCCGTCGGATCGTTGTCGAGAACCATTTTCACCGGATTACTGTCCGACATTCTGGCTACGTGCCCGGCCCACCGCAGTCTTCCGATTTTCGCGGTGTGAACGATGGATGGTTCTCCCAACAGCTGATGCAACTCGTGGTTCATTCGCCTCCTCCACGTACCGTCCGCCATCTGCAACCCACCATAGATGGTACGCAACACTTTCCTTTCGAAAACTCCCAGTGCGCGTTGGTCCTCCACGAGCATCGTCCAGGTCTCGTGTCCGTAGAGAACTACCGGTCTTATAAGCGTTTTGTAGATTGTCAGTTTGGTACGGCGGCGAACTCTATTCGATCGAAGCGTCTTGCGGAGTCCAAAGTACGTACGATTTCCAGCCACTATGCGTCTCCGAATTTCTCTGCTGGTATCGTTATCGGCGGTCACCAGTGAGCCCAAGTACACGAATTCTTCAACCACCTCGATTTCGTCACCACCGATAGAAACTCGTGGTGGGTGGCTCTGATTGACCTCTCTTGAGCCTCTTCCTATCATGTACTTCGTCTTCGACGTGTTGATGACTAGTCCAATCCGTTTAGCTTCGCTTTTCAGTCTGATGTAGGCTTCCTCCATCCTCTCAAAGTTACGTGCCATGATATCAATGTCGTCGGCGAAACCAAATAACTGGACGGACTTCGTGAAAATCGTACCACTCGTGTCAATCCCTGCCCTTCGTATTACTCCTCCAAAGCGATGTTGAATAGCAGACACGAAAGACCATCACCTTGCCGTAACCCTCTACGGGTTTCGAAGGGACTCGAGAATGCCCCTGAAACTCGAACTACGCACATCACCCGATCCATCGTCGCCTTGATCAACCGTATCAGTTTATCCGGAAATCCGTTTTCGTGCATTAGCTGCCATAGCTGGTCCCGATCGATTGTATCATATGCGGCTTTGAAGTCGATAAATAGATGATGTGTGGGCACGTTGTATTCGCGGCATTTCTGCAATACCTGACGTATGGCGAACACCTGGTCTGTGGTAGAGCGTTCACCCATAAATCCCGCCTGGTACTGCCCCACGAACTCTCTTGCAATTGGTGTTAGTCGAGGGCATAAAATTTGGGAGAGTACCTTGTAGGCGGCGTTCAGCAATGTGATTGCGCGGTAGTTGCTACAATCCAGCTTATCGCCCTTTTTGTAGATGGGACACACGACACCTTCCATCCACTCCTGCGGCAGAACCTCATCCTCCCAAACCTTTGTAATCACCCAATGCAGCGCTCTAGCCAGTGCTTCACCACCGTGTTTAAACAGCTCTCCTGGTAGTTGGTCAACTCCAGGGGCTTTGTTGTTTTTCAGCCGGCCGATCTCCTCCTGGATTTCCTGGAGATTCGGAGCCGGAAGTCGCATGTCCTGCGCGCGTGCTCCTAGGTTCATTACCATACCGCCACCGTTGTCTGCCATATCGCCATTCAGGTGCTCTTCGTAGTGCTGCTGCCACCTTTGAATCACCTCACGCTCGTTCGTAAGAAGGTTCCCGTTTATGTCCTTACACATATCGGGCTGTGGCACGTGGCCCTTACGTGAACGGTTCAACTTCTCATAGAACTTTCGTGCGTTATTAGCGCGGTACAGTTCCTCCGTCTCTTCACGGTCTCGATCTTCCTGCTGGCGCTTTTTCCTCCGGAAAATCGAGTTTTGTCTGTTCCGCGCCCGTTTGTATCGTGCCTCGTTCGCCCTCGTGCGGTGTTGCAGCAATCTCGCCCATGCTGCATTCTTCTCCTCAACTAACTGCTCACATTCGCCGTCATACCAGTCGTTTCTCTGATCCGGAGCCACCGTGCCTAGTGCAGCGGTTGCGGTGCTTCAATGGCGGATCGAATATCTCTCCAGCCATCTTCAAGAGATGCTGCGCCTAGCTGCTCTTCCGTTGGGAGTGCCACTTCCAGCTGCTGCGCGTAGTCTTGGGCTAGTCTACCGTCTTGTAGCCGCCCAATGTTAAGCCGCGGCGGACGACTCCGACGCGTGTTGATCACCGTCGAGAGTTTTGAGCGCAGACATACTGCGACGAGGTAGTGGTCGGATTCAATATTCGCACTGCGGTAAGTGCGTACGTTCGTGATGTCGGAGAAGAATTTACCGTCGATTAGAACGTGGTCGATTTGGTTTTCCGTTACTTGATTAGGTGATTTCCATGTGGCCTTGTGGATATTCTTACGGGGAAGAAAGTGCTTCGGACTACCATTCCGCGGGAGGCTGCAAAGTTTATGCATCGTTGGCCGTTGTCGTTCGATACGGTATGCAGACTATCCGGTCCGATGACCGGTCTATACATTTCCTCCTTCCTACCTGAGCGTTCATGTCACCGATGACGATTTTGACGTCCCGCAGTGGGCATCCATCGTATGTCTGCTCCAGCTGCGCATAGAACGCTTCTTTCTCGTCGTCGGATCTCCCTTCGTGTGGGCAGTGCACGTTGATGATGCTATAGTTGAAGAAACGGCCTTTTATCCTCAGCTTGCACATCCTTGCGTTGATTGGCTGCCACCCAATCACGCGTTGGCGCATCTTTCCCAGCACTATGAAGCCGGTTCCCAGCTCGTTGGTGGTGCCACAGCTTTGGTAGAAGGTAGCCGCTCGATGCCCGCTTTTCCACACTTTCTGTCCTGTCCAGCAGATTTCCTGCAGCGCTACGACATCGAAGTTGCGGGGATGTAATTCATCGTAGATTATCCTATCGCAACCGGCGAAGCCTAGCGACTTGCAGTTCCATGTTCCAAGCTTCCAATCGTGATCCTTTATTCGTCGCCTAGGTCGTTGCCGATTGTATCGAGTCGTATTATCTTCTATGTCGTTCGTAATAGTTGTTTTTAAAGGCGGCTTATTGGGCCTGCGCAAACCTCCTGTCTCACCGGAGGGCCATCGTGTCAGGGCTGTTTAGCGTCCCACCTAACACCAGGACTTGGGCTTGAAAACCAATATAAGAGACACTTTTTCCCAAACTCATCCGTACCAAATCGTAAGCTCAGGAAAAACGTTCTGCTATAGTGGAGTTCTAGCTAATGGACGTTGCTTTCGTTCGTTTTGGTCCCTACAACGATGGACGAAAATACCTGCCGTGTCCCTATGAGTATTGTATTGTATTTTTAGCAGTTTGGATGTAGCTTTTGTATATACATTGTATACATTGTTGTTACGATTTAATTACTTTAAAGAATCGCCGTTTTGAAAACTATTGCTGATTCTTTAAATAATAATTAAAATACTAGTACCTGAGCAGGAAAGCCGTCCTCGATAACAGAAGTAAGTATGAACTTGGCTTGCATAAAAAGTATAATACCAAAAACTAGTATGCAACATACTGTCGGCATAACATGCTTAGGTATGCATTTTAATATCAACTGAATAATAATGTTATGCATTTCGTATAACTGAGTATGTTATGCCTGAAGTATTTGACATATTAACTTTTGGTATAGGTATTATTGAGTTGGGGTCTCCAGTAGCCTTGCGAGCAAAGGCGTAGGATTGCCAATCCGGAGATGGCGAGTTCGGTTCTCTGTCCGGTCTAGGATGTTTTCAGGTTGGAAACATTATCGACATAGTGTATCCATTGTACTTGCCACACAAGATACATAATCATGCAATGGCAGGCATAGAAAAGCTTGAGGAAACGCTAATAGAATACTAAGTTGAAAAGCAGGCCCAGTTCCAGTTGGAATATAGAGCCATTGAAGAAAATAGAAGAAGAAGATTATTGAGTTATTCTCCTGCTCGGGTATCGATTTTTGACAAAATCAATAAATTTTTGTAAATATTGATTTAATACAAAAAATTCTGCTGGGGCAAGTGTGCGCAGTTTATTTCAGCGTTCAAACATGTTTTTTGCCAAGATTTCTGTCAAAGTTGCTGAAAATCATCGACTAATTTGCCGAAAATCAAGTAAAAAATGTCATTTTTTTTCAAGAACAGCATTTTTTTTTTATTGTTTAATAAATAAAAGCCCTGTTGTGGCGATTAAATCGCTAATTCGGCACATTCTAACATTGGCGTAACTAGCCCTGATGCCTTGGGTTGGGGCTGGGGGGGGTTGGGGGTTTGGCTATAGCAGCTTTATTTTGAGCTTCCTATCAAAAATTCTCGAACATTCTACCACCTCATTGAGTTATTTTAGTTATAATATGATAAATACACTCCAGCCACCTAAGGCAATTGCGGATCAATCACACTGATCCATATTTATTCTCTTTTCTCTTATAGCCCTCAGGGTCGGAGTGTGTTGGCTATTGCGTGTAGTGTAGTAGCACTCGGCTTTGTCCCGAACACTCAGAGGACAATATGTGACGGATCGCCCCGTTAGGTTCCCACCGGTAATAAGTGGATATTTTTGCATATTCCATAAACATTCTATCTATCTCGAATGAAAAAAATGTAACATTCCTCCAAGGATTCCAATGAGTATCCTTTTGTGATTCCCACGGAAATGTTCCTCTAAGGAATCCTCTAAGCATACCGAAGGGAATCACCAGGGATTCTGAAGGCAATCCACCACGGATTCCGCAGGAATGTTCCAGGGAGTCCGAAGGAAATATTCCAGGGATTCCAAATCCTCCCGGGATGTCGACGGAAATCTTCCAGGAATTTCGACGGGAATATTCCAGGAAAAACGCGCATAAAACCGGTAGTCCTCTACGGATATGAAACTTGGACCAGGCTTGAGAAGGACTAGCATCGGAGTATTCGAGAGACGGGTGTTTAGGACATATTTAGTGGTGTGCAAGAAAACGGTGTGTGACGGCATAGGATGAACCACAAGTAAATCGTTGGGAGGGACTTTGAATCAATCTTCCAGGGATGTTGAAGCAAATCGTTGAGGGATTCCGAAGCTAACCGTCGATGTATTCCGAAGCGAATCGTCGAATGGTTCCGAAGCAATTCAACGAGCCAGCCGTCTGAAACCAATCGTCACCACATGTCTTTGACTGCTGGCGAAGTACCACGACTGTTGTTGTTCGTGTCAAGCTTACTTTGATGCTTTCATATCAATTAGATATTGCCTTTTCATATTCATCGTCATAAATGGTCGTGGTTCAGCCAAACCGCACCAAGCGACTTTTTGACTGACTTGTAATATTTTGTTCGCACAAGAAACACGGGAATCCTTTCATATCAATTCATACGTATACTTGATGTATGATATCCTCAGTTATGGGGTTGGGGGATATTTGATACGATTTGCGATCAATTAAACCCACTAAACGAAAGCTTCGGCAGAAAGATAGGTGATTTTTTGTTGGCGATTGGTGTGTTTTGACAGCACCCCGACCAAATAATAAAACAAGCTCATTTGCCTTCCACTCATTTCATTATGATAGGGTATGGGAGATAACACTTTTGTCTTCAAACTTTTTCAGTAATTCATTATGCTATATGTAAAAAATTGATATCACTCCTAAATAACTTTTCAATCCTAGGGGGCTCTTTTTTTTCTAGGAAGGGTTAAGCCACCCCCCCCATTCTAATTTATATTTTGTCCGATCAATATAAAAAAAATTGGTTTAGTTCTTGAATAGGAATTCTATTTTGCCTCAACTTAATCATCAGGAAAATGCAACTGAGGAACTTATGAGTGTACGATTTTCTTGTGATGTTATTATGGTTCACTCGAAAATTTCGTAATGCTAAAATTGAAAATTTTCAATATCCACTCTTCTCGTACCGTTTTTTGTATGGAATATTTTTTTAATGAGTATGAGCCATAATGCTCTGTTAATGTTGCTCTATATCAGCGGTTCTCAACCGTTTTCTAGAGAGGTACCCCTTCAAACTTTTGCATTAATTGAGGTACCCCCTCTTGAAAGTAGGCTTCAAGTCTTTTGAAGGAATAATTCCGAGCCCTTACAAGGGAGGCTTCCGAGCCTCTTAAAAGAAGCTTCTGAATCTCTTGCTTCTGAGGATGAGGATGCTACTGAGCCTTTTTAACCTTTTGTCTGTGCTCTGGGGTCAATATGACCCCAGGCCACTTTGAGTGGGTGCCATTTTTTTAGTTTTCAACCGATTCTCCTAATTTTTGGTAGTTTGGTAAAACTCGCCGAGATCTGTCTCTTAGGTGCAAATTCGCTTGAAAAATCTTGAAAATTTGCGCTACAGTGTACTTTTTTCAAAAAACTTACGTTGTCTGTGCTCTGGGGACAAATTGACCCCAAATTGAAATTGCTATAACTTTTTTAATGTTTGACGCCATTTTAACAAATTTTAAATTTGTGGGATAAGGATATTTACACTGAGGAGAATTCTATATATCGGAATATCTTGAGTAGTCTAAAATAATGAATTCAAATATACCGCCACCTGGCGGCCAAGTTTTAAACTTATCAACGGCTCATGCCAAAGTACACGCCTTCCTGCATAACCTTTTTTAAAAAAGGTGCAGTTAAAAATGGGTAGGATTTTCAGATATAAGTAAAACAATCATGAAAAATCACTGTTTTGTACCCTTGTTCACTAACTCCCGTCCCCGCAATGTACCCGCCCACCAATAGTCAATCTTTAGTTACGACCTGAAAGATGATTAAATTATCTTTCGAAACAGCCCCAAAAATCCAAAATCGCCCAAACAATAAAAAAGTTATAGCAATTTCAATTTGGGGTCAATTTGACCCCAGAGCACAGACAACGTAAGTTTTTTTGAGCACAGACAGAAGGTTAAAGAAGAATTGAGATCTTCTTGAAAGAAGGCTTTCGAGCCTTATTAAATGAGTTTCCCGAGCATTTTGAAAGAAGGCTGCTGCTCCTCTTAAAAGGAGGCTTCTGAGCCTCTTGAAAGAAGCTTCTGAATCTCTCGAAAATATGCTTCCACACCTTTTGATGAAAGGCTTCTGAGCCTCTTGTAGAGAGGCTTCCGAGCCTCTTGAACGGTGGCTTTGGAGCTACTTAAAAGAAGGCTTCCTTTGCATCTTTAAAGGGTGCTTCTGAACCTCTTGGAAGGAGGTTTCCGAGCCTCTTGAAAGGAGGCTTCCAAGCCTCTTGAAAGGAGGCTTGCGAGCCTCTTGAAAGGAGGCTTCCGAGCCTCTTGAAAGGAGGCTTCCGAGCCTCTTGAAAGGAGGCTTCCGTGCCTCTTGAAAGGAGACTTCCGAGCCTCTTGAAAGGAGGCCTCCGGGTCTCTTGAAAGGAGGCTTCCGAGCCTCTTGAAAGGAGGCTTCCAAGCATCTTGAAAGAAGGCTTCCGAGCCTCTTAAAACGAGGCATCCGGGCCTCTTGCAAGGAGACACAGGTCTCTTGAAAGGAAGCTTTCGAACCTTTCGAAAGAAGGCTTCTGAACATCTTGAAAGGAGGCATTCGTGCTGCTTTGAACACAACTTCCGTTAAGCGTAGAAAGATGCTTCTAAACCTCATGCAACGAAGCAACTAAACTTTTTTGAAAAAAAAAGCCTACATGCCTCTCAAACGGAGGCTCCCAAACCTTTAGATTCTAAATTTCTGTTTAAAAACATGTTTCTAACATATTATTCAACATTTTGTTTAGATCAGATAGATTACATAAAAGATTTTTTAAATTTTCTCGTTCAACATTTATCCATTTGATGTATTGTTCCGCAGCCCTTCCTATTCTGTTCTAGTTGAGGAGACAAAATTTTGAAATAAAAAAATCACAATTATCAAAACTTTATCAATAAGCTCCGATTAGAATTGTAATACAGGGGTTAGACAAAAAGGTTGAGATAGGCAAAATTTTCTCGAAGTTCAAGTCAGCACAACTTTGCGTAGAATGATCCGATTTTGATAAAATTTAGACCATCGGACGCGGAAACTCTTCTAGTATACTATCCCTTTGCAAAACCTGAGATTGGTTCTTGGCCACCGCAGATGTTTCGGGGTTTCTTAAGGTACGTTTAAGATGCATTTTTCCACTGCTTGTTATTTTATTGGACGTTTATTTTCATCATGTTTTATGCTTTGTCCAGACTAGAACTTATATGCCGACCAATGGTGGCTGTAGATCGATAATCCATGAAAACTACGCAGAGATATGGCCATTTCCGTAAAAAAGGTCCCGGTAACATGAAGAAATGATAACAGATCGGAATAATGCAAATATGAGTATCTAATTTCATGGCTTTGCGAGACGATGATTACAGAAACATTTCCAAAATGATAGTGTCCACTGCCACCCTTATAGCAGGTTCCAAGGGCCTTTCAGGAGGAGCTGGTTTTGGCATCATCTGGAACCATGCATATATGGGTTTCAAAATACATGTTTTCCCAAGACGATGAATATAGGATCTTCACTAAAGATATATTTTGAGGACTATTAGACTCTCTGGCCAATTTGTAACAGGTTCCGGATGTTCTGCGAAAGTGACATTTATTCAGGGTGTATGGCCAATCCGGTACCGTTTTCACGAAAATGGTCATATCTCTGCGTAAAGGATTTTGAATCTGCAGCCAGCATTGGTCAGCATATTAGTTCTAGTTTCTGGGAAAATATAAAACAAGATGGCAGTAAACGTCCAATAAAATGACAAACAGAAGAAAAAAATGCATTTGTAACATACTCTCGGAAAACCCAGAACATCTCCGGTGGCCAAGGACCTATCTCAGATTTTGAGGAGATGAGGATAGTATACTTGAAGTGTTTCCGCGTCCGATGGAAGTTATGCTGATTTGAACTTTGATTAAATTTTGCCTACCTCAACCTTTTTGTCTAACCCCTGTACGTCCGCCATTATGCATTTTTATCCGAGGTACCCACTAGGGCCAGCGAAGGTACCCCCAGGGGTACATGTACTCCAGGTTGAGAACCACTGCTCTATATAGTTCTTCGAGTTTTTCTTTTTACTGACATTTAGCAAGACAGTTCAATGGATATGTATCACAAATGTAATTCCGTGATATTTTTTCTCTGTTAAATTACTTTCAAGGGTTTTTAAGGCATTTTCATAAGCTGTAGCAAAATTAGCTTTTGTACAGGGCATAGGAAATATCATAAAAAACATGAGTTCTTAGATGACCAGCTGAACTGCAACTGTTTCGTAAGTCCTTACTACTGATATGATAATGAAGCTATCATTTGCAATTCTATTGTCTTTCTTATAGTGTAGTTGAGCATTGTGTTTTGAATAAAAAATGAATAATTTTCAGAAAAAAACACAAATTGTAAGAATTTTGTCCTCCTCTAATGCTTTTTTTAAAATTTAATATTAAGTTTATCACTGCGAAAGGATTACTATTCTATACAAATAAAGTCATGAGTTAAAAAAGTAGGCTCTTTTAGTAGAATGTCTTCAGGTGTCATACTGCGAGCTTAATATTACAGTCAAACCTCCATGAGTGGATGTTCTATGACTCGATATCGACTCATGGAAGCAAATTATGCCATATTACAACATATTTTCTGGGTTACTGTGATGGTTCTTTCAAACAGCTTTCCAAGGGGTTTCTCAAAATTTCCAGGAGTCGATGGCCCCTACAATATCGACTCATTGGAGTTTGACTGTATTTCAGTACTATGCTACGAAAGTTGAGTATTAAACTCCTCTTAGTTATAAGTTTGTCAACGACGAATTACGGAACAAATTTATCAACAGGCTAAATAATGATTTTCAAATTACAGCGATTAGTGTACTTTAACAGTCATCGTCTTTGTATCTTTATCTTTGTATTAGTATTACGAGTTTGTTTTCGCTATGTTTATATATAAAGCACAATTTGCACAAACATTGAAAAAGCAATCAGTTGTTCTATTAATTCTACTAGGTACAAAGAGTATTTTCTGTTACTTTGTGCTTTTGTTACACAATTTTGGAACTCTTATTATTGCATTAACATTTTCATGGATATTGCATGTTTGCTCGAAACGAATAAAGGTTATTTAAGGAGTAATATATATTTTTTAAAGTTTACCCTTTTCAATTGTTTCTCTTGATTGAAAAGGTACATAGATTTGCCAAATTAGGTAAAATTTCATAACAAATTTAATTTTTCTGGGTTCTGAGATGATTATTGCTTTCCCTGGTCTAATTTTGGATGAAAAGAAAATTTTTTTTTGCCCAGCTTGCGATGTATGGACGGTTGATCGGGAACTTAAGTAGCGTTTTTTTTAATTGACTTAATTAGCTTAATTAGCGTTTTTTTTTTATTGACTTTTAATTTAAAAAATCGATTTTTTTCATCTTAGGACTCAATTTGGATTTTTTTGAATATTTTAATTCGAAAACTTGCGAAAGAAACCCAGCTTTGCCCGCACTCTACATCAATTTCCGTTTGTTTGTTTTGTTTTCCTCAACAGCTAATCCAAAATTGTATTTTAATGATTTTTTTTACACACGTTTTGAAATCCTTCAATGTGAACAAAATTAAGATTAAACATGGATTCCAGTAGACGTTTCTAAAGGAATCGATTTATCCATCTCAATCAAATCTGTGCCGTGAGTCTAAAAATGCGGTCAGAATAGTTATCTTAGCATTCATGTTGCGTTTTTAATAGTACCAAAGTCAATTTTGAAAATCTGAAAATTATTTTTTCAGGAAACGTTACAGCGAAGCAAATTTGAAAAATTACTTTTCGCTGTTGTCTGTAGCTTACTTTTGGAGATTAATGTGTAAATTTTAGAATTCTCACAAGAAGCCATGATTTATAATTCAATTGGTAATTATCATAAACCTGATTGTAATTTCTCAAAACATTTAGATTAGAAATATGGATGTTGTTGATATATTTCCGGGATATGTAGAGTAACTGTTTTTTATCTCTTCGCCCCTACATTCATCTTATCAAAAACAAAGCAAAGATTTTTAAAAATTTTGCTATTTTTTAGCATTGAGCATGCATGTTAACAAAAAAAATGTTACCGTGAGATGAAAACGAGACCAGTTCCCCTGTCCTCCTTGTCTCTACTAATTTTCATTGAAGCTAGAATTATAAACAACTTCAAAATGTTTGAATTCTGTTTAAAGTTTAAAGGTTCCTCCAAACACACGCGATGCGACAATCGCGATACGAATCTATTGCTGGACGACTGCGATTCTGTCGCCGTTGGTATGGAAGCGTAAATAGAACTTTGCCTGCAGCGACCAAACGATAAAATTGCTGCGACTAGTTGTCGCCGTCACGGCGATGAAATCGCTTAGGTTTGGGGAAGCCTTAAAGTGATTCTTTTTAATGTTTTGATAAAAGTTTTTCAAAACACATAAGAAAGGAGAAAATTTTATTTTAGTTCTATTTGAACTTATTGAGAATTAGGCTACTCTGCCCATGATCTCATAGTTGACGTAATAACCATTCAAAATTTCAGCGAATTTGACTTGACTTGACGTTTACTTGGGTAATTCAACTGCTGTAATATCGATACAATGCATGTTTCAAACCTCATTTAAGTGTCTACGGGTTAAAATGTTGCAGATTTGCGCTGTTTGTCGCTCAATCATCCAAAATGCACGCGAAAGTGCAATGGTTGTTACGTCAACTATGGAATCATGAGCAGTACTAAATACGTTGAAAACATAAAATCGCCTTTTGCCTTAAGAACAATCGCGATTTTAAGCAGTCTAGTTTACTGCCAAATCACAAGACTTAACTTTCTGAATCGAAAAAGCTACGCTACGCAGGGGGATCTAATCGTTAAAAACAATCGTTCGCAAGGTTCGAGTCTTATTGTGGCATTGAAGTTACTTACCCCATCGCTCGGGTGGCGAACAGAATGAACGGATTTTTGCGGGCGTGGAAATCAAACTCGCAAACGAATCGCTTACGGCATGCTCTGGATGTCACTCCGAGGAAGCGGAATGCCATATCGGTGAGCTGATCGGTCCAGTAAACTCTATCGGAGGGGTGAAATGGCCACTGTTAATGTGTTGATTAGAACGAATGAATTTCAACTCTTACTCATTGTTCAGCAATTCTTCATCATCCGGTACGCCGACGTCACGCTTTCCTCGTCGATTTGGTGGAAGGTATGCATTGGACGACGGAGCGGGTGGAGGCGCAGAGCCCGATGACGAAGAGGATATGCTTGGTGGAAGATACGAGTTTGAAATGCTCTCGATTGGTGGATACGAGAAGGACGGAGACGAGTAACTAATTGGTTCCGGTCCGGGATAGCTGGAGATTATGTCTGGTCCTGATCCGTGGTAATCGGTAATATCACCGGAATAATCACCAAAGAACGGCGGTGGGCTATCAGATACGATCGAGTGCCCACAAAAGCCACCGGGCCAGATTTTGTGTCCAAAGAAGTAAATTCCAGCTAAAAAAATTGCCAACACCACAACCTTGGTGTTAAACATTACTATTGTGGACAAAACGTTAGAAAGCAAGGGAGCCACTAAAAAAGAAACAAATATGTTTAGCACAGTTCTTTTCTGAAAATGTTTGATAATTTCTCACATGCTTTGATTAGGAATTTATAAAAACGTTTTCGAGTACGGCCCTCTTCCACATCAGCAGTTAAAGCCTTTTCATTTAGTGTAGCATTTTCTTCTTGTGCCACTTCGGCAGTCACCACCATCGCACTCAACATTAGAATCAGCGTCACCCTCTTCCACGTGGGAATCATTTTCACTATAACTGTTACACACAGTCCTTGACACACCTCTTTCGGAAAAAGCACAAAACACAGCACTGAATGGGAGCTCTCGCTGGGTATATCGTTTTATATGTTGACTGGTCTCCTAACCGTTGACAAAACCCGAGGAAGGAGAGGTGCTAATTCAGGGTGATAACCAGATATTATCAGACATAACGTAGACGCCGATTGTGGTGACCATGACGATTTGCTGGTCATTGTGGCAACGAAAGCGGAATTGAGCGGTTCGAATACATCGGGCATAAATCTGGGTGAGCGACCTCAAAGTATGTTCTTTAGAACATTCGCAAATCGACTACGATCGAAAGATTTACGTAATGGAAAATGGAAGCTTTGGATGATTATATTATTTGCAACCTATTGCGCTCAATTGCGGCCACTAGATTTGTTGTAAAACTGCTTAATCTACCATTTGTCCTATGCACCTACGAGCTGGGTGGTCTAGTGGCTACCACTTCTACCAGGAGGAGGTGGTCGTGGGTTCAATTCGAGGCTCATCCCTTTCCTACTTTGTATTTCTATCTTCTGTGTTTCACGTTCTACAGAATCGATTCCTATTGTTATAACCTCACACTAACTATTCCAAAAAACCTCCCGTGGAATCTATGAGAGGTTGTAAAGTTCTCTGCATCTCTCTTAAGTAGGTGTCCAACTAACCATCCGTTACCTTCCTCAGCATTCGCAAGGACGTGGCCAGGACAGAACTCGACTATTGGAGGGTGCATTGCTTCCATCTAAGCGACAGTGATTAGTCCCAAATCAATAATAGTGGTAACGGATGAAATATATGTGGTATCGTAACCCGCCTAACATTTCTTTTCTTTCCTCGTTGCCTCGCAAATTTCGGGTTTAAGTTGATTGATCAAGAAGATTATCTGGAGATCCTACATTACTTTGGAAAGAAGAATCACTCTGGGAATTCTAAAAAAATCTGGGAATTCAGCAAAATTTGTAAATCTTGGGTTGATTTCTCTAGATTTTCTATACCACTACTTCGAAAATCGTCTATAACTTCTTTGCAAATTCTTGATATTTATTCCAGGAATTCTGTAGGACTCTTTTCAAAAATTGCTCCAAGAATTCTCCAGAAACTTCTTCTAGAATATCTAATTAATTTCTCCAAGATTTCCTTCAGGACTACCATGATAAATGTCACCAAACGTCTATTCTTGATTTTATTCAGAAATTAATTTTATTCAGAAATTAATATTTTGTCCGGGAAGTCCTGTGTAATTCCTAGTAAAAATACTTAGCACAAAAGGCTGCATTATGCCTTCCTCAGTATGGAAATAAAAATCGGGTCTTAAAGCAAAATCATACTGTGGGTTCAATTTATAGCACTTGGAAGTTTTTGGACTTTCCTATGCATCTGGGCATCATCGAGCTAGTCTTATGACAAAGGAATGCAAAACTGGTGAATAAGCTGAAAAATCTCGTAGTCAATAACTGTGAAACTAACTCAACGGAATTTCTCATCCAGAAATTTCGGGAAATGTCTTATTCATTTCTCAGAACTCCTGGATTAGGAAATTCCAAAAATTCCCCGAAAATGTGGAAGAAGAATCTCCTCAGAATTCTCGAATAAAAGTTTCATTGAAATTTTTGACAATGGAACGCCGCAGAAGTTCAGTACAAAGAATTCCTTAGAAGAGAGGGGGGATGTTAGGTTGGGTTCTCTAGAATTTTTTGAGGAAGAAATATCCATAATTCCTGAAGGGAAGTCCTCAGAGCTCCTGCCCTAGTAACATTTTGATTTTATGCTGACCCGTAACGCTGGGTAGACACCTTGAGGTGGTGTATTACGGGGTATGATCTACCACGGTTACATTGCCAGCTACAGGCAAATCCTGACCCAACGAATACCTTCCTTATTATCGCACTTCGTGGTACTTATGAGGGTGTCGCTAAGTCGATGGCCTCTCGTTAAGTAAGTACCACTTCAACACTTCCTTCCTCTCCCTAGTTACGGTGAAGATGGGCGTGGTCAGGAGTAGTAATCCTCATGCTTTTGTTTTTATTGTTTAAGATTGGAATCAAGGACCACTCCACTTCTTGATTTCTGATAGTGTGGAAAGAAAGTGTGGAAAGCAGGCATCGAACGACTACCTTCTACCAAAGCTGTGGCACCAACAAGCTGGGAACCGGCTTCATATTGCTGGGCAAGATGCGCCAACGCGTGATTGGGTGGCAGCCAATCAATGCAAGGATGTGCAAGCTGAGGAAAAAAGGCCGTTTCTTCAACTATAGCATCATTAACGTGCACTGCCCACACGAAGGGAGAATCGACAACAAGAAAGAAGCGTTCTACGCACAGCTCACATTGGAACAACTCAGAAAAAAGACGGTCAAAACCTCATTGTGGCGTTTAATACAGATTTAGATCCATGATTTTTTCAAAGAATGTGTTCAAAAAGCTGACCGACAAAATCTAGAGCGTGAAATCCACTATTATGTTTTAATGCGATACCCGAGCAAAACAAATTTTTTCTACAATATTGTCTTTGTTCGGGTTTTTGATAATGTTTTAGAATATTGTGTTTTGAGATATTTTGTTGAAGATACTGTATGTTTTTCTCCTAATTTTAAGTGTTGACCCGTTTTTTTTTTTTTTTTTTTGACTAATTTTATTTGCTAATTATCTAATACATGCATTCATCTCTTAGACTAGGTGTTCCGTGTTTTCTTAACACTATCATCCTTATTTGCTATGTTACGCTTTTAGTTATTATTAATACATTTCAATTGCCTCTAGCAGTTCCTCTGGTTGAATTGAACCATGTAGGAATTACAATGTTTTCTACTTAAACTAAACTTAACCTCAGTACATTCAAAGTTAATTGCCTATATGCCGGGTATTAAGCCACCCGGAGTGGAAATTAATTACTATGTCTGAAACTTGATTATGCATATGTACAACATGTGATAGATTTAGTTCGGAAAAGGTATTGGAGGGTAACCGCCCCTTCGGTGGGGTTTGATCCCACGACCCCAGTTCGCATGACAGGTGCTTTCCCTACTAAGCTACGAAGGACCTCCGTCGTCCACCGCAGCTTAGCGGGTACTGATGAAACCAAATTCCCAGCACCAGGTACCAGCCGATCTCTCGCAATACATTTTTCAGAACTAACTCTCTCAAATGTATTTTTGTACACATCATGTCAACCAAGTAGGATGAGTATTTAATATTGTCCGGCTCCTACACACTTGCTTCATCAGCAACGGCGCTCAATGAAGTAGGGTTGTGTGAGGTTGTGCCAGTTTGGTCGTCAGATCCCAACACGACCACACAAGCGAAGAGAGATCGCCACTCGAGATCAGTACATTCAAAGTTAATTGCCTATATGCCGGGTATTAAGCCACCCGGAGTGGAAATTAATTACTATGTCTGAAACTTGATTATGCATATGTACAACATGTGATAGATTTAGTTCGGAAAAGGTATTGGATGATGAAGCAAGTGTGTAGGAGCCGGACAATATTAAATACTCATCCTACTTGGTTGACATGATGTGTACAAAAATACATTTGAGAGAGTTAGTTCTGAAAATGTGAGAGATCGGCTGGTACCTGGTGCTGGGAATTTGGTTTCATCAGTACCCGCTAAGCTGCGGTGGACGACGGAGGTCCTTCGTAGCTTAGTAGGGAAAGCACCTGTCATGCGAACTGGGGTCGTGGGATCAAACCCCACCGAAGGGGCGGTTACCCTCCAATACCTTTTCCGAACTAAATCTATCACATGTTGTACATATGCATAATCAAGTTTCAGACATAGTAATTAATTTCCACTCCGGTGGCTTAATACCCGGCATATAGGCAATTAACTTTGAATGTACTGATCTCGAGTGGCGATCTCTCTTCGCTTGTGTGGTCGTGTTGGGATCTGACGACCAAACTGGCACAACCTCACACAACCCTACTTCATTGAGCGCCGTTGCTGATGAAGCAAGTGTGTAGGAGCCGGACAATATTAAATACTCATCCTACTTGGTTGACATGATGTGTACAAAAATACATTTGAGAGAGTTAGTTCTGAAAATGTATTGCGAGAGATCGGCTGGTACCTGGTGCTGGGAATTTGGTTTCATCAGTACCCGCTAAGCTGCGGTGGACGACGGAGGTCCTTCGTAGCTTAGTAGGGAAAGCACCTGTCATGCGAACTGGGGTCGTGGGATCAAACCCCACCGAAGGGGCGGTTACCCTCCAATACCTTTTCCGAACTAAATCTATCACATGTTGTACATATGCATAATCAAGTTTTAGACTTAACCTATTTTATACTAAGGGTACAAGGAGTTAATCGTTGCAATAGAAGATTGCAACGATTTTTGTCTAAAATTGGAAATTATTTTGTTGGACATTTGTTGCAATGTCTCAATATTAGAAATTCTATGAAGTTCATTGGTACTATACCACGGAGGCAACTTCAGAATCATTTTCAAAATTTTATTTTGAATCCTCTGGAGTGCCTTCTTTCTGGTATTGCAGCAACTAGTCCATATTGGCACAGCATACAACATGGCAGGTCTAAAATTTGTTTGTAAATCAAAAGTTTGTTCTTAAGACAAAGTTTTGATTTTCTGTTTATAAGTGGATATAGGCACTTAATATATTTGTTACATTTGGCTTGAAGGCCTTCAATGTGATTTTAAAAGTTAATTTTTGATCTAGCAGAAGTCCTAAATATTTAGCTTCGCTGGACCAATTAATTGGAACACCATTCATAGTGACAATATGTCTGCTAGAAGGTTTCAAATACGAAGCTCTCGGCTTATGTGGGAAAATTATAAGCTGAGTTTTGGAAGCATTCGGGGAAATTTTCCATTTTTGCAAGTAAGTGGAGAAAATATCCAAACTTTTTTGCAATCTACTACAAATGACACGAAGGCTTCGCCCTTTGGCTGAAAGGCCCGTGTCATCTGCAAACAAAGATTTTTGACACCCTGGTGGTAAATCAGGTAAGTCAGAAGTAAAAATGTTATACAATATGGGCCCCAGTATGCTGCCTTGGGGACACTAGCCCTTACAGGTAATCTATCAGATTTAGTATTCTGATAGTTTACCTGCAGTGAGCGATCTGATAAATAATTTTGGATCAGTTTAATGATGTACAGAGGAAAATTAAAATTCATCAATTTTACAATCAAACCTTCATGCCAAACACTGTCAAATGCTTTCTCTATATCAAGAAGAGCAACTCCAGTCGAATATCCTTCAGATTTGTTGAGCCGAATTAAGTTCGTAACTCTTAATAACTGATGAGTGGTTGAATGCCCATGGCGAAAACCAAATTGCTCATCAGCAAAAATAGAATTGTCATTAATATGAACCATCATTCTATTTAAAATAATCTTTTCAAACAGTTTGCTTATTGAAGAAAGCAAACTGATTGGGCAATAACTAGAAGCCTCAGCTGGATTTTGTCCGGCTTCAAAATTTGAACAACTTTGGCGTTTTTCCATTTATCTGGGAAATATGCCAATTGAAAACATTTGTTAAATAAATTAACCAAAATGATAAAGAGCTCTCAGGAAGTTTTTTGATAAGTATGTAGAAAATACCATCATCACCCGGGGCTTTCATATTTTTAAATTTTCTAGTAATAGATCTCACTTCATCCAAATTGGTTCCCAACGAAGGGTCAAAAACAATCTCTTGATTGAGAATGTCTTCGAAGCTCCGTGTAACCTGATCCTCAATTGGACTAGTGAGACCTAGACTAAAATTATGGGCACTCTCGAACTGCTGAGCAAGTTTTTGAGCCTTTTCGCCATTTGTTAATAAAATTTTATTTCCCTCTTTAAGCGCTGGAATTGGCTTTTGAGGTTTTTAAGAATTTTGTTAATTTCCAAAAGGGTTTCGAACTGGGATCCAACTTCGAGACATTATTCTCAAAGTTGGTATTTCTCAGAATAGCGAAACGTTTTTTAATTTCATTTTGCAAATCTCGCCAAATAACTTTCAACGCGGGATCGCGAGTTCTTTGGTATTGCCTTCTTCTCACATTTTTAAGACGGATCAGTAGCTGAAGATCGTCGTCAATAATAATGGAGTTGAATTTAATTTCACATTTAGGAATTGCAATGCCTCTGGCTTCGACAATTAAATTTGTCAAAGATACGAGAGCATTATCAATATCACTTTTGGTATCGAGAGGAATATCAACATCAAAATTCCTATCGATATACGTTTTATATAAATCCCAATCAGCTCTATGATAATTAAAAGTAGAGCTGATTGGATTATAAATGGCTTCTTGTGAGATTTCAAATGTCACAGGAAGGTGATCAGAGTCAAAGTCAGCATGAGTTACCAATTGGCCACACAGCTGACTTGAATCCGTTAAAACTAAATCAATTGTAGAAGGATTTCGACTGGAAGAAAAACAAGTTGGTCCATTGGGATATTGAATAGTATAATATCCCGCAGAACAATCTTCAAATAAAATTTTACCATTGGAATTGCTTTGAGCATTATTCCATGAACGGTGTTTGGCATTGAAGTCACCAATTACGAAGAATTTTGATTTGTTGCGAGTCAGAATTTGAAGATCAGCTTTCAACAAATTCTTTTGCTGCCCATTGCATTGAAAAGGCAAGTAGGCTGCAATGAGGGAAAATTTTCCAAAATTTATTTCAACAGAAACTCCCAAGGTTTCAAAAACTTTGGTTTCAAACGAAGAAAATAATTTATGTTTGATACGTCTATTAATGACAATGGCGACCCCACCACAGGCGCTGTCAAGACGATCATTTCTGTAGATAAAATAGTTTGGATCTCTTTTAATGGAGAGTCCTGGTTTTAAATACGTTTCAGTTATAATGGCAATATGCACATTATGAACTGAAAGGAAGTTGAATAATTCATCTTCCTTACCCTTTAGAGAGCGGGCATTCCAATTTAGAACTTTCACACAATTATTTGGATCCATTGAAACGGAGTCCGATAACAATTTTTGTGTGTACTTTATACCAACCTGAACAGCTTCAGGAATGGTATTTGCTTTGAACATTGCATCAATCATGTGATGCAATTGTTCAGTTAAAAAATCAAAATCGGAAGCAGTCATGCTACCTGAATCGGCAACATTACCGTTATTTTGCGTTGGGACATGGGTATAAACCTCATTTTGAGAAGAGAAATTTGGTCTACCAGCAGCGATGTTTGCATACGTAGGTACATTGGAAAAATTGGAATTTACTGAAGTGCTTGCTACCCGTTGACGAGCGGCAAAATTTGTTTGTGAATTGTGGTGGGTATGAATTGCTCGACCGGTAACCGGTTTAGAAATTTGAGCGTTTGAAAAATTTCTACCCGTCGAATCTGGGATCCGATTGGAATTTCCCGTCATCAATTTTGCACGGGAATTCAAAACTTTTGCGTGAAGGGCATTCCCAGAAATTGGATTTATGATTGCCCCCACAGTTTGCGCACTTAAATTTATTGGAATCTTCTCTCACAGGACATGCGTCCTTGGCGTGAGAGGTTCCACCACAAATCATGCATTTAGCATCCATGTGACAATGTTTGGTTCCATGACCCCACTTTTGGCACTTACGGCACTGGGTGGGGTTTTGGAAATTTCCCCCAGGCCTGCGGAAATGTTCCCATGTAACACGGACATGGGACATAATACAGGCCTTTTCCAAACTTTTCATATTATTTAGTTAACATTAACAATAAAATTCATGAGAAATAGTGGGAAGTACCAGAGTGGGATTTCTTTTTCATCTTAATTACTTGGACTGGTGAAAATCCAAGTAATTGAGAAATTTCAATTTTAATCTCATCCAGTGATTTGTCATCACTGGGGAGACCTTTCAAGACGACTTTGAACAATCGCTCAGTTTTGTCGTCGTATGTGAAGAATTTATGGCGCTTCTCAGTTAAATAGTGAAGAAGACGTTTGCGATCGTCAAAGGATCCCGGCAAAACGCGGCAGTCACCCTTCCTAGCAATCTGAAATGAAACCTTGATCCCCTGAAGGTTACTCAAAATCTCATTCCGGAAGCCAGAAAACTCGGCAACAGATACCACAATTGGCGGAATCCTTTGCTTTTTCGCATGAATCGAATCACCTGGGCTAGAGGTAGATTCGATTTGCTCAATTTCATAATTTTCATTAATCAAATCGAACTGATTGCTCAGTTCGATTGGAGAAGAATTATTTCCGATATTAGAGTTAGAAGGAATATCTGAATTCTCCAGCTTCCTTCTATTTTTTCCGCGCTTGGGCAGGACGGTCTTGAAACCTTGTTTCTTTGAAGGAAGTGGAGAATTCAGAGACTCCCCCTTCCTCTTGTTTTTGTTAATACTCATTGCTGAGCGTGGAGACGTGACCTTCTAAGAGGTTTTTTCCCAGAACGGTGTCCCTGCAGGATTACCACCGCTTGACGGAATTTTACTTCCGCAAACGGGTCCAACGTAAAACGAAGGCACGGGTCCTTGCAAAGATCGTAACGGGATCAGTGGGTACAAATAGCGCTAAGAAGCACCGTTGAAATTAAAATAGCTTCGGGTAGTATTAAAAACTTCCTTCCGCAAAGAGAGAAAGAACCGCACAGCACGAAAGCACGATGCGGTCTGAAGTGTTGAATCGTTTTCTTCGATATTGCAGTCTTAAACTAATATAAAAATCGGGTTTCAATATTTCGAAACTAAATATACAACGTTTTAACGCGTTTTGTATCACAAAACATTAAACAGAACTGACAAACGCTAATCTCAAGATAATATGGCCTTTTTTGTTGACATTTCTATCAAATGGAACACATTTATCGGAAAAATAGGTCAATTTCATGAAAAAAATATCACCCTTATTGGCACATTTTGGCAGCTAGATTTACGTTATTCAGAAAGCTAATTTTATATAGAAGAAGCCAGTGGCTAAAGCTCAGTTGGGTCTGAATGCTCATTGATTTTTGTACCAATTTTTTAAAGTGTTATTTTCGAAAAAAAAATAGGCTGTGTTTCACCTGTATCCAGTTTGTACTAAAATTAGTACTAAAAATGCTATAGCTCCCGCTCACAAAGAGCATTCTCCTTCCCTTAAGATATGTTAGATAGAAATATGCGCTCAAACATGATAAGTAAGTAAAATATAAGTAAACTGATTTTCTTGTTTCAATTTAATTTGACTTTAATTGATTATTAAGCAGTTATTTCCGCATTATCGATTAACGGTAAGGTGCAAGTATCTAAACCAATAAGGTATTATACGGACACAGTACCGAATTTCGGCTATATCTCTATATTCGAGCATTTATTAAAAATATTTTCGAAGTTTTGGCGAGGTTTTAGCTCTCATAAAGATACACTTATTATTTAGCCAAATTTACTTCTAAAACCGATCGATTTTGTTTGAAAACAATGTTTTTTAAAAGTTGGCTAAATTAGGCACTGAATTATTAACAAAGAGTACGCTCACCCTACTTATAGAAATAATAAATAGATCCACAATTAGGCCGATGAAATGAGTATATAATGAGAAAGAGAAATATTTATCGAAAACTACACTATAAAAATTAGAACTAAAATCAGTGAGCCTCATCAGACCCAACTGAGCTTTGGCCACTGGCTTCTTTTATACAAAATCAGCTTTTAGAATAACGGAATTCTAGCTGCAAAAATGTGACTATAAGGCTGATATTTAATCAAGAAATTAGCCTATTTTTTCGATAAAACCGTTCTATTTGACTGAAATTCCAAACAGAAAGACCATATTATCTGAAAACGATCGTATATTAGTGCCATTTTTGATTTTGTGATATAAAACGTATTGATATGTTGTATATTTATTTTAAAAATACTGAAAATCTAATTTTAATAGGAGTTTTGGACAGCAGTATCGAAAAACAACGATTCAACCTTTAAAATTAGAAAGAAAACATACAGTATCTTTAGCAAAATTTCTCAGAACACAATATTCTAAAATATTGTCAAAAACCTGAACAAAAAACAATAGTAGAAAAAAATTCTTTTTTTGCTCGGGTATCGCATTAAAACATAATAGTGGATTTCACGCTCTAGATTTTGTCGGGCAGCTTTTTGAACACATTCTATGGAAAAATCATGGATCTAAATCTGTATTAAACGCCACAATGAGGTTTTGACCGTCTTTTTTCTGAGTTGTTCCAATGTGAGCTGGAGCAAACATACTCCATTGCGGGACGTCAAAATCGTCATCGGCGACATGAACGCTCAGGTAGGAAGGGAGGAAATGTATAGACCGGTCATAGGACCGGATAGTCTGCATATCGCATCAAACTACAACGGCCAATGACGCATAAACTTTGCAGCCTCCCGCGGAATGGTAGTCCGAAGCGCCTTCTATCCCCGCAAAAATATCCACAAGGCCACATGGAGACCACCTAACTAAGAAACGGAAAACCAAATCGACCACGTTCTAATCGACGGTAAATTCTTCTCCGACATCACGAACGTCCGCACTTACCGCAGTGCGAATATTGAATCCGACCACTACCTCGTTGCAGTATGTCTGCGCTCAAAACTCTCGACGGTGTACAAGATGCGTCGGAGTCGGTGGTGTACAAGATGCGGCTACAAGACGGTAGACTAGCCCAAGAGTACGCGCAGCAGATGAAAGTGGCACTCCCAACGGAAGAGCAGCTAGGCGCAGCGTCTCTTGAAGATGGCTGGAGAGATATTCGATCCGCCATGGGAAACGACTGGTATGACGGCGAATGTGAGCAGAGATTGCTGCAATACCGCATGAGGGTGAACGAGGCACGATATAAACGGGCGCGGAACAGACAAAACTCGATTTTTCGGAGGAAAAAGCGCCAGCAGGAAGATCGAGACCGTGATGAGACGGTGCAACTGTTTCGCGCTAATAACGCACGAATGTTCTATGAGAAGTTAGACTGTTCACGTAAGGGCCACGTGCCACAGCCCAATATGTCTTAGGACACAAATGGGAACCTTCTTACGAACGAGCGTGAGGTAATCCAATAGTGACAGCAGCACTACGAAGAGCACCTGAATGGCGATGTTGTAGACAACGGTGGCAGTATGGTAATGAAGCTGGGAGCACGCACGCAGGACATACGACTTCCGGCTCCGAAACTCCAGGAAATCCAGAAGGAGATCGGCCGGCTGAAAAATAACAAAGCCCCTGGAGTTGACCAACTACCAGGAGATCTGTTTGAACATGGTGGCGAGGCACTGACTAGAGCGCTGCACTGGGTAATTACTATAGATAGTGGAATATATAGATGAGCGAAGATAAATCCCCTGTCTCCAAACGAACTGTCAAACGTGTCTCCAAACGAGCATGACGTCACGATTTCAATGGAAACGTTAAGGGCTGTGACGTCATATGCGCGTGTGCACGGGCAAAAAAATCGACTCAGCCATGCTTTCACTCATCTATAGATTCTACTATCTATAGTAATTACCAAGGTTTGGGAGGATGAGGATGGATGGAGGATGAGGATGGATGGAGGATGGAAGGTGTCGTGTGTCCCATCTACAAAAAGAGCGATAAGCTGAATTGTAGCAACTACCGCGCAATCACATTATGTCGCCGACTAACACCAATGGCAAGAGTGTTCGTGGGGCAGTACCTGGCGGGATTTATGGGTCAACGCTCTACCACAGATCAGGTGTTCGCCGTACGTCAGGTATTGCAGAAATGCCGCGCTTCACTTTTCAGAAATGATTGAAAATTCCAATTTCCATTAGGGGGGTCCCGTAGCGTAGTTGGTTACACGTTCACCTTACAAGCGGACGGTCATGGGTTCGATTCCCTTCACCAAACCCTCGTCAGTCGCCGGATCCGCAGCCCATACGGTGGCGTTCTGGGATACACGTCTTACCGTCAGGGCTGCCTGATGACGACTGAGAACTTGTTCTTCTCGGAGGCATTCCTTCAACGTTACCCGGATAAAGGCAACCGAACAATGCAACAATGGACTCACGATGAGGATGGACTGGCATTGACAACAATAATGAGTAATGGAAATCTAAAAATAGATTCTGTGTGAATTCTGTACAGCAGAATATCACAGTAAATCTCGGCACAGTAGCGGTTAAGTAACACAGAGTGCCTAACAAATAAAGAATGGAATAAAAAAATTGTCTTGCCGCCACCCCTAAATCACCTCCAAATTGCCTGAAATTTGCCAGGACTCCAAAATCATCAAAAAGAAGCTGATAGACATATGGGAGTTGGAATATGGGATTTTGAAATTTGAACTACTCTCTGCCTGCACATAATCTATTTATCGACTTTGAAGCCGTATATGATACAATCGATCGGGACCAGCTATGGCAGCTAATGCACGAAAACGGATTTCGGAACGGATGGATCGGGTGATGTGCGTAGTTCGAGTTTCAGAGGCATTCTCGAGTCCCTTCGAAACGCGCAGAGGGTTACGGCAAGGTGATGGTCTTTCGTATCTGCTATTCAACATCGCTTTGGAGGGAGTAATACGGAGGGCAGGGATTGACACGAGTGGTACGATTTTCACGAAGTCTGTCCAGTTATTTGGTTTCGCCGACGACATTGATATTATGGCAGGTAACTTTGAGAGGATGGAAGAAGCCTACATCTGACTGAAAAGCGAAGCTAAACGGATTGGACTAGTCATCAACATGTTGAAGACGAAGTACATGATAGGAAGACGCTCGAGAGAGGACAACGTAAGCCACCCACCACGAGTTTGTATTGGTGGTAACGAAATCGAGGTGGTTGAAGAATTCGTGTACTTGGGCTCACTGGTGACCTTCGATAACGATACCAGAAATTCGGAGACGCATCATGGCAGGGAATCGTACGTTCTTTGGACTCCGCAAAACGCTCCGATCGAATAGAGTTCGCCGCCGTACCAAACTGACTATCTACAAAACGATTATTAGACCGGTAGTCCTCTACGGTCACGAGACCTGGACGATGCTCGTGGAAGACTAACGCGCACTGGAAATTTTCGAAAGGGAAGTGCTGCGTACCATCTATGGTGGGGTGCAGATGACGGACCGCAGACTGCGTGGTTGGCAACGTGCAGCCGAGCTGAATGGAGAATACTTTTATGTACAGCACAGGCCAGTCCGGCCTTAGTCTGGTAATAAATAAATAAATAAATTTTAAAATTTAACCTCCCCTTACCAACTCTTTTAAATCTTATCGCTTTATGTTTCCTGTATTCTTTTAATTACTTTTTGTCTTTTTTCTAAAGATATTAATCCTGTATTTCTGTATATTTTTGAACGACTTTACAAAAGTAAATATCGTTAAATTAATGATTTCGTGTGTGTTACTTCTACGTGAAGTTAAACGATTTACAATGATATGGAAATGCTAATATCATCTTCCAAACTTGGACGTACATGTTCATGATAGCATTAGAGGCGGTATAAATTGATATTCTTCCTCCGCCTTAGGATACGGGAGGCATGAAGGAAGGTCGGATATGTGCCATCACAAATATTGCCTCCGCTCGCTTTCAAATCGACTTCTATAAAAACATTCTTCATGCCTGCCGTATCCTAACGGAACTATCAATTCTATACTTTCGCCTCTAATGCTATCATGAACATGTACGTCCAAGTTTGGAAGATGATATTAGCATTTCCATATCATTGTAAATATCGTTGTTTAATCATGCTAAAACGAAAAGCCAAAACAAACCCAAAACCTTTTACCACAGATAACAGATATTGAGGCTGGCATCCGAAACGTGTGTAAACATCGGCAACCGTTAATTCAAATGTATTTTAAATTTGGACCGCGTTTAGCAATCGATTGGAGATGGCGCAAGGATCGTTGTTATTGAATACGCAGCCCGAATGCGGCTGTCAAATCCATTGGCTGCGTTCGACGGTTGTTAATCAGCTGCGTTCGTATGTACTGCTGCAATCAGTTGAATAGATGGCAGTAGTGGGCCAACGTATATCAATTCAAAAGTTTACACAGGATTTTCAATAAAATTTGTTCTAGCTTAAATATCTGTTATCTGTGCTTTTACTTAACCTTTTGTCTGCGCTCTGGGGTGGGTCCGCGACGTTAGGCATAAGTACGTTAGGCATAATGGACGCTAGGCATAATCCTGCCTTCTTTATGTCATGGGCTGTTCTTTAGGTTATTTTATGTCTAAAGTCGATTATGCCTAACGTACTTATGCCTAACGTGGCTGCCATTTTTTTAGTTTTGAGAGGCTGCCATTTTTTTAGTTTTCAACCGATTCTCCTAATTTTTGGTAGATTGGTAAAACTCGCCAAGATCTGTTCCCTAGGTGTCCTCTAGGTTCTCGAAAAATCTCCAAAATAAGTGCAGGAGTTTACTTTTATTAAAAAACTTACGTTGTCTGTGCTCTGGGGTCATATTTTTCAAAAAATTCGGCAAAATTTTTCAGAATGTCTAGGACTACAAAGGACTCAGTGCAATAAGCATCTCTTCCAATAGGTGACGCTAGTGAGCAGTTATATTTGAGTATATTGTTCCATGTGAGATCTGATGAATTTTGATGCGTAGTATTTTTGGCAAACATGAATGTTGTTGTTGGCCAAACAATAAAAAACTTATAGCAATTTCAATTTGAGTTCAATATGACCTCAGAGCCCAGAGGCCCTCCTTAGCCGTGCGGTAAGACGCGTGGCTACAAAGCAAGACCATGCTGAGGGTGGCTGGGTTCGATTCCCGGTGCCGGTCTAGACAATTTTCGGATTGGAAATTGTCTCGACTTCCCTGGGCAGAACAGTATCATCGTGTTAGCCTCATGATATACGAATGCAGAAATGGTAACTTGGCTTAGAAACCTCGCAGTTAATAACTGTGGAAGTGCTTATGAACACTAAGCTGCGAGGCGGCAAAGTCCCAGTGGGGGATGTAATGCCAATGAAGAAGAAGAATAAGATGACCCCAGACAACGTAAGTTTTTTTTGAGCACAGACAGAAGGTTAAACATTTATGCATAGTAATATTATGATGGACAAGATAATTAGGAAATAATAAATAATTTATTTAAAAAATTATATTTACAGCTTGATGAATTATGATTTTCTTAGTTAAACAAAAACAATAATCAATTATTATCGCTTGGGGTCTGTTGGAATCAGCTTGCTTGCTTTTATCACAGTCTCGCTATCGGCTCCACTCGAAGGCAGCGTACATTTGCTGTACATTTTCTTGCATTCACTTCTTCGCTTGGGAACCTTTCCACGATATTTCCTGAACAAGTCGTGTTTGTAGTTTGTTCCGATTTTCGTTTTAGTTCTCGCTGCAGTATCGAAATCCATCTCGCAAATTACCAATCGCCGACAATCTTCGTTCTTGACGTCGAACAAATCAAAAGCAAACTCAACGTAGCTTCGGTCGTGTTCTTTGTGTTCGTAGTTTCCGCTCAAGTCTCGTTTGTGACGATCCCAAAACTTGTACCAAGGCTTAGAATCGTGGCAGTCGTAATCGTATTTCTGCTCTAGATAATCGGGTGCAACTTCTTTACCTGCATCTTTCTTCTTCTTCCAATAGTAGCCATCTCCGAACGCGTAAACAGCTGCCATTCCAATGGCGATTTTGAGCTTTATCATGATCACCGTTGCAACGTCGCTGAACCAAGGCCACCCTGGAAGTTGATGAATGGAAGAGATTAAAATCTATACGACTCAGGATAAACATATGCGCTAACTCACAGTAATAGACGTCGTTGTACCAATAGGATTCTGCTGACTGTAGTCTGCCTTCAAATTGCACCAGTTCATTAGCATTTTTCGTTAGATTCTTCGCACTTCCGGTGCTAATCAGAACAAAAGCTATCAACGCTGCTGCCAATTTTCTGTAGGTGGTCATCTTGGGCAAGGTGCAGCTAAACTGAATCTCCGCCGATGCTTCGCCGGTAAAAGCACGTTGAACTAACATTTTAGTCACCTCGTTTGCTTCCTCTTCCTGAAATGTGTTAATCAACAGCGCACATAAACAAATGCCAGTTCACGTAATATGCGGAATGCTTCATCAACACCCGGCGAACTGCTCCGATTTCGATCTTTCGAGATATGACACAATATCTCACTGGAGCGGAAATGGGCTTTAAATCCCCAACTCGGTTGTTGTTTACGTCGTCATTTTATTTATGTCTCAACGCTTGGGCAAGGCGAGCATCTTGCGGTCCTCGGACATCCGACAACGATGACGACCTACACGACTGGCTACGACAGCAATTAACACTTCCGTTCTTCCGTTGCGTGAACGATAACACTTTCGTTTTCTTTGCATAACTCGTCTATAGTCTATCGATAGGTATGACATGATTTTTTTGATTGGCAGGTCGTGCGGTGGTATGGCCTAAGACGAGAAGATGCTCTGGGGTATTAGCGAAGTCAATTAGAGGTTGTTGACTTGCATCATATGCTACCGATGATACCTTCCGAATCAGGGCGGAAGGAAGTGTGATGTTTGTTACGGATGTGGATTTGAGATGAAAAATTCACAGCAAGCGTCGGTTATGTGAATCATTACAAGCAGCTTTTTTATTGTATGATGCTGATGAAATATAACATCATCTTACGTCTGTTGATATAAAATAACGTAATATAGGCAAATCATCGTTACGCGATACTAAACGGGTAACATATTTCTGCAAAAGTTGGGAAAACATTTAAAATTCATACATAATGAATCAGCTGCATCCAGCTGGTTTCATACCACTGGACGAACATAGAGTTGAAAAAAACATCAAAAAATGGACTGCGTGAATTTTGTATGGTTTGGAGTCATGCATAAATCCTTCTCTCTTAATATTGGCAGCCTTTTCTAGTACATCGAACACAACACTAAGTGTATAAGTCTTATTGTTTTTGGAGATTCTGCCTACAAGTGCATTACATAAACAATAAATTTGTGTGTAACGATGAACCAAAGAGTTATTATTTGTACAAATTATCTGTTTTGTTTTTGATATGCAACTTATTTAACTCATGATCAATCAAGAAATCAGTTGCGAGTCAGTTTGCGACGTCAGTGGACCGGAAATGAAACATTCTGTGTTTCTGAAACTGGAGAGTGGCTTTAACAAGACTATTGCCAGAGCTTTTAATGCAATACACATGAACAAGCAGCTATTTAAAAGCTGTTTAGCGACAGATGATTAGCGACAAAGCTTTTTAATTATTCCAGTGCTTAAGGTCACTCCTGATAGAATCCAAGTTTCAAAGTGCTCACGTTTTCGGGGGCACACCACTCGATACGGAGGCGGCGGACAACTCTCATGCGTCGCAGCATGACAGTTGTGCGTTGCTTCCGTATCGAGTGGTGTGCCCCCGAAAACGCGAGCACTTTGAAACTTGGATTCTGTCAGGAGTGACCTTAACAGGTTTTGCTAGACTACTGGGCTTTGAAATCGTTAGAAAAGGGATTGATAGTAGTAACGGTAGTAAAATAGGAAGGATAAGAACCCCTCAGCTGATTTTTTTAAATTCTATAGTGTTTGAGCAGAGGAAAGAGACCCGAATCCCGAGTTGGTGTACCCAGGCTGCCGGGTCAGTGGAGGGAATGGAGGTAGGGGGGGTTAGGAATTACAATCTTGGATGAAAGCATGGAAAATCCGAGTACCTCGGATTGTGGGCCTTATTCTCGGAGTTGTATTTAGATGCGACGAATCCTTTAAACAGATGAAAGCGGTAATGGTAGGGGTATCATCCGTAAGGCATCTCCCCACCAGTGGATCGTTAGATGTAAGGTTCAAAGAACATATTGCAGAAGTAAGTAAGGCTAAGAGGGAAACTGATAAGGGATTAAATTATGAGTTTAGGTCTAAGGTAGCTGAACATGTATATCAGGGAAATCATTCAATTACGACATCAAACATTAAAATTTTAAGAAATGTCTCTTCTCCGTGGAAACTTGATGTTGCTGAGAGCTTGAAAATCTACCGACAGGTACAAACGCGGTTGTTGAATAAAGATCAAGGAAATGGTAGCTCCTGGCTCTTCAAGTTTATACCTAAGCATTAAGCGCAACAAGCGAGTAGAAGTAAGCACCGTACGAAATGTAACTAGATAAGTACCTAGATAAATTATTATACCTACGCATAGTATAAATAGTGTAAGTTGCGATCATTTTCTTCAAGTCGAGTCAAGTACGAGACACTGGAGACGGCCTTACTGTTGAGGTCGAAATACGTATCTGTCAAGATACAATTAAGTGGTGGAATTCAATGGGATTGTTTAAACTCGTCTTATGACAGGTGAAAACATTCCACTAAAAAGCTCAAAATAATTTTCTTATCGGATCTCATACGTTTCCCTGGGACACTGGCACAGAAGTGTTCATAGTTCAACCGAGTTGTAAACACTACATACTTCGCAAAGTGCCCGGAACTGGCTACCACCAAGTTTGTGTGAAAGCCATGTATGTTGCGTAGGGTGCGGCTAACTTTTCGAATGTTTCCGAAACCTGGAATTCGTGTGCCCAAACGCTTTTTTATGGCAAAAAAGAGTAGCCTCAGAATTTCAGGCCAAAATATTGAAGTTTAGAGGTCGCGCAAAGGCCTTTAAGGTGATTTTTTGACCATCAAGTTTAGACTTTCATAAAAATAATCATAACTTTGGCAATTTTCATCCGATTTACAATCTATTATGATTAATCTCTTCAGTATTAAATTTATGAAAACTTTGTGGAATATGATATTCCTTGAAATCAGCTCAAAATGTTGGTAATATAATTTTGATAAAAAATTCTTCTTTTTTCAGGAAAATCAGTTTTACAAACGCTCTAACTTTGTCAAATATCAGCCGAATCCGGATATTTTTATATAGAATCAAAGAGAAATTTGTATTATAATTTCTAAAATTTTCTTGGAACAAACAAGTTTTTAAAACCATTATTTGTCAATGTTTTAGACCAATTTTTCTATTAAACAAGGACGTCACATAGTAGGCCATAATTTTATTATAAAGTTAAAATGCTTCGAATTTCAATTTACTTCCGCTATATATTCACTTATGTATCATCAGATACGTATTTCGTTTTCTACTTGAAAACTTCTTTCAAATAAAAACGAAATACGTATCTGATGATACATAAGTGAATATAGCGGAAGTAAATGGAAATTCGAAGTATTTTAACCTTGTAAACATTTTCTCCTAAGACGCTCAATATTAATTATTTCTTCATAATTTTATTATTTTTATAGTACAATTTGAATATAATAGTTCCTTCTCATATGGAATTATACCGTAGTCGTATAGAACTGATTAAGTAAATCTGAAAGTCTCGATAATAAAGACAAAAAAAAACTGATTAAGTACAGTAAATTAGCAGAAAACTGGATTTTCTGTAGGAATTTCAATATGCTTTACTGTTTTGAAGTTTTTACAATGTTATATGATATAATGAAATGTTGTTTACAATGATGATTATAGCACGAGTGTAATTTTGAAACGGGTTAATTGTAATTATAAATATTTGAATTATAATCACGCTGTAGTCTGATTTTCTTTATACATTTTTGGAAGATGGATTTTAGTATCATATTGATTATGTTGCGAAGACCGTAAACGTCATTGGTTTAGATTAATGCATGAGTTTTCCATAAATTTGTTTTGTTTGAAGAACTTAGTGTTAATAGGTAACGGTATCAATCATATCCACGTTCTATTTGTAGCTGTACGAAGAACAGTAAATAATTATGCTGGAAGGCTCGATTTACTCATGGTAAATTCGGGACAGTAGATTCATAATAGTTGTACCTTAATCAAAAAATTTTACTGATCTACAATGTAGTTCGGCAATGTTTTGATCAGTGACTACGATTTTAATAGACTATTATGAGCAACGGTTTGTTAAGAATGTTCTCCGTTTGAAAAAGTAATTTTGACATATATTTTATAGGAAGAATTCTATCAATTTAAAATTGATTGTGGTACGTAGACCGTTAATAATGAGTTATCCTCATTTAATAATGTAAATGTAATCGCTGAAACATGTAGGTGTTCGAAGAACTTAAAAGTCTAAGAAACCACAAATCTCATTTAATGCACCTTTAAATCTTCATGGAATTGGCTAAAATTGTCCCCGAGATTTCTTTCAAGCTGCCCATTAAAATGTAGGGGTGACACTTCGAATCTGGAATACTTGAAAATATTACACAGGTCTACTAATTTTTAACTGATTGAAGAACGGTAAATTATTATGCGGGTAAGCTCTCTTTCTAAAAAAGCTTTCATTATGGCATAACATTGTTAATACGTCAAACAATAAAACATAATGAAATTCTTACAGGTAATGCAGTTTTCTAGTAAATTTACTATGCTAAAACAGTTTTATACGACAATGGTATAATTTCATATGAAAAGAAACTATAAAATTTGCTGAAACTAAAATGTGCTATAAAAACAATAAAATTATGACCTACTATGGGGCGTCAGTGTTCAATAAAAAAATTGGTTTGCAGTATTTGGTCTAAAACATTGCCAAATAATGTTTTTAGAAACTCAGCTTGTTCTATGGAAAATTAGAATACAAATTTCTCTTTGATTTCATATAAAAATATCCGGATTCGGCTGATATTTGACAAAGTTAGAACGTTCATAAAACTGATTTTCACTAAAAAAGAAGAAATTTTCATCAAAATCTGCATATTACCAATATTTGGAGCTGATTTCAAGAAATATGATGTTCCACGAAGTTTTCATAAATTTAATACTGAAGAGATTAATTACAAAAATTGTAAATCGGATGAAAATTGCCAAAGTTATGATTATTTTTATGGAAGCCTCAACCATGACCATCCATGACCATGACCATCGACCAGTGACCAGAGAAGGGAAAAATCAAATTTTCAAAAAATCGAGGGTGATGAGCACTCACACGCGATAACACATTTAAATTATCAGTTGATAAAAACTCGCCAGCGAGTGTGAATCGTTTGAAAATCGTATCTTAATTTGAAACATTTACCGTTACTTTTTGAACGCATTTTTCTTTCTAACACTAAACCACAAAGCCAAACAGAAGATTTAACGAGACTGTTGACATTTATCTAGTATTAATAAGGTTTAAATTTGAATGATAATTCTATGTTTATTATCGTTTGATACCCTCATTTGAGAAGATATCACCGGCGACAACTCGCCTACTGTTTTCATCTGAAAATTTTTCACGTGACAACTGCAATCATTATCGCCTGAGAATGATTCAGCACAACACTGCCAGTGACCATCAACAAAAAATCAACTTAAAGGCCTTTGCGCGACATCTAAACATCAATTTTTTGGCCTGAAATTCTGAGGCTACTTTTTTTTTTGCCATAAAAAAGCGTTTAAGTACACGAATTCTAGGTTTCGGAAACATTCGAAAAATAAGCCGCACCCTAATGTTGCGGTTCCAATGTTTTCCTTATGGACGTTTTACTATACGCCAGTAAGACAGACGATGCAAAACGCTGGCCGTGGTATCAGCAAGCAGATCCGTCGTGGCGTTGCCAGACATTCCACAGTGGCCCGGGTTTCTTTACCAAATGTCGTGTTCTGCTGCATATTTGCAACAATGCTGTGCATCATCTGACTGAATCGGTCAAGAAAGATCGTTTTTCTTGATGGATAAGTAGCAGCGTTGAAGACCGTAGTTGCTCCGGCAGGAAAAATGCTGAGATGTCCGGGAGGCTATCCGAAATCATCAGGTTTCTCCCTATGACCCCGATACCAAGTTCATGACCTGAAACCAACCCATCCATATATTCGTGGTTCGTAGTTTCTGAATTCTCCGTGTAAAAGCTCGGCCACTGACGTTCTCTCTGCGGCCCTCTGCGGAAATTGTGAGCTATGGAGCTGTATATTGTGGCTGTAGATGAGTGCCAGTTCCTCGCTCCATAACAGTGGACTCGTGCCACTAAGGGGAGACCGACACTGCCCATCGTGCGTAGCATCCAATCCCTTTGAACTATGACCTCCGGATGTTGTTGTGGCGAATGAGACGGCTTTGCTGTAGATAGCCACCAGCACCAGCAAGTAATGGCAAGATGCCTGTCTCGGCACAAACAGACTGGACGTTGACGACAGAGCATCGAAGAAGTTACGGTGGGTGAGTTCCAGGCTGTATAGAAGGCAACTATCAATGTAGCCTGACCAATTCGTAGCCAGAGCGCTCTGTTGTTGGCCCTGTGTGGTTTGGACATGATTCAGTCTAGTTTTGCAGCTCACCTTGACTCTACGAAAATGCGGCAAAAAACTCGGACTCCAACTTTATGCTCGAACTAGATAGTTGATGTCTCCCCCTGCAAACATGCCCGCGGTCATATTTAGTGGCGGTCATGGTCATAGGAGGCCAAACATACCATTAATAGTGACAGGGAAGATCGTAACTATCAACTTTGGTGTACGCCAGTTTCCTCCTGATATTGTGTTACCAATATTAGGGTTGTGTGAACAGCAAACCTTGCACATGGTTCACAATATCTTACATAATCCTACTGCACTACATAATATCATTCTTAGTACAGAACCTAGGTCTTATATCACTAGACAGGCTTTTCATCTCACACAACCTCGTGCGTATTCTAATTTTGGGCAAAAACGTTTTTCCTTCATTAAACCTGCCAGATTTAATATTCTCCCTAGAAATCTTCAGGAAGTAACAAACTGTTCATGTCGCTGCGCGAACAAAATTAGTTCATCATAAAATCAATCACGCCGTTGCACCCAGCATTGCAACGCGTTGGTCTAAGCCATACCGATGTTGATGTCATATTAAGAAACTGTAAGTGATAAGTAGAACGGAAAAAGGCATAACTAATTTACATAAGGACAACTAGGAACGAATATCGCACACAGATTAGGCGATAAACACGCCCACGCGTAGGCGCATGTGGCAATAAACATTTTTCCTTTCTCTTTCGTCCTGCCAGAATGCAGTCCTTTGGCAGGAACGATACAAATGTTTTTCAATCCTAAGAAGCTAATGTTATGCAATCAAAGAAGATAAGCCGCGCCTTAAATTGTGAGCCCTTCCCGATCTGGCCGTAAGAGCAAGCGAAATAGAATCGATTAAGGATAATTACCAGATCTGGATGAGCGTTAGTTAATAAGCTCAATACTATTATACAAGTGGTAGATCACCACACATTCAAGAGTTACATTAGGCGCAACGTGGAAGATCACCACACATTGAAGAATAGTTGTAATGAGTGAAATAGAAAATATTCGTAGATTAATCACTAATGCCCAAAAGAGAGCAAAAATGTGACCCAAATATTTCTAAATTGTAAATCACTAATGTATCATGTAGAAGTAAGACCCTTACCCCTGTGAATGTTTCAAATAAAATTAAGTTCGATGTTTTACTCCTGATTCTTTAATTAGAATTTCGAAACTCCGGTCTTCAACTTCCCTGCTTGACTCGAAAACGTCTCTCCGTAAAGGAGAAACAAGTCTTAGATGGTTTGGTTCCTTGGATCGAAACAAGTTGCTCTGTAACAGGAGTAACAAGTAGTTCCTAGGAAAAGTAACTTCGTGGTGTTTATTTGTGAAAGGACATCTCCCTAACCGGAGAAAGAAGAAGCTCCTGTACCCAGAAAATTAGTGACAGTCCAGCGAGGTCGTCACAACCCGGTTCCTTGGATCGAAAAGGTCTCCCTAACAGGAGAAACAAGTAGTTTCGAGGAATCACCAAGCCGGCGTGCATTTGCGAAAAACGTCTCCTCACACGGAGAAATAAGTAGCTCTTACACCCGAAACTCCAGTGACGACTGCGTCGACTTCGTCACAGTTCTTCTTTCAAAACTAAAGCAAAAACTTATTTAAAACACCAAATTTCAAATTCATTAATCTAATCTTCAGCATGTTTTTTGTCTTCCTTTTTCGTAAAGCGTCATCAAACAAATAGATATTTTTGTTCCTAATTTAAATTTGATTTTATAGTCATATTTATTAATTATTAATAGTAGTAAAAATGCTGCTTTATCCACTAGAAGCATTTCTAGGATATTTTTTCTTGTTCGTATTTCTCCTTATTTGTTGTTTATTTACTTATTTATTCTTAGCCACGTAGTAGTTTGTTAAGTATCCTCTTTATTTTTTTATGTGTTGCCAGTGGCTGAGAATTGAGTGTCCATTACCAGGGGGCTCAATTCGAGCTTTTTGGTGTGGGGGAGAGCGGAGGGTCACTCAAATACAAAAAAAGCTCTCGAAGCCTGATTTCCAGTGAGCATTTGGGACGAGCCCTAAGAACACTCCGGACGAAAACTAGAATGTTACCGGAAAATCCCTACATACTAACCTGCTGGAGAACAAAAGGCATCCATGTCCAGTTAAAAGTCCTCAAGAAGATAAGCGTGTTTGCCCACCACGCAGACGCCCTGTAGGATGGCTCCTGCCGTATGTTTCGAGTTTCACCCGTAGTTGGCGGTTCACCAAGCTCTCAACGACCTTGGACACGATGGGCCGATATTTCGAAACGTCCCGGGAAAAGGCGCTGTTTTTCTGGATTGGGATGGAGAGATTTCGCCGCCACTTCTTCGGGAAGTTTTGGTCAGATCATTTGACTTTGTGGGTAAATCTGGAAATAGGATTTTGTGGTAAGGGTAGGTTTTTAAGCATGGGGTACTAGACCTAAAGGGGCCCTCCTTAGCCGTGCGGTAAGACGCGCGGCTACAAAGCAAGACCATGCTGAGGGTGGCTGGGTTCGATTCCCGGTGCCGGTCTAGGCAATTTTCGGAGTGGAAATTGTCTCGACTTCCCTGGGCATAAAAGTATCATCGTGTTAGCCTCATGATATACGAATGCAAAAATGGTAACTTGGCTTAGAAACCTCGCAGTTAATAACTGTGGAAGTGCTTAATGAACACTAAGCTGCGAGGCGGCTCTGTCCCAGTGTGGGGATGGATTGCCAATAAGAAGAAGAAGAAGAAGTACTAGACCTGCTCACTGTTTTCCCACTGACGACCAACTGGCACAACCTCTCACAACCCTACTTCATTGAGCGCAGTTGCTGATGAAGCAAGTGTGTAGGAGCCAGACAATACTAAACACTCGTCCTACTTGGTTGGCATTTGTACAAAAATACATGTGAGAGAGTTGAGTTAGTTCTGAAGAATAGATTCCGAGAGTTCGGTTACGTGCCAGGTGCTGAGAATTTGGTTTCATCAGTACCTGCGAAGCTGCGAACGACGGAGGTCCTTCGTAGCTTAGTAGGGAAAGCATCTGTCTAGCGTACTTTTTTCGTGGGATCAAACCGCACCGAAGAAAGTGGTGACGTTATATTTATTTTATATACCAGAGCGCGTTGGTCCTCCACGAGCATCGTCCAGGTCTCGTGTCCGTAGAGGACTACCGGTCTAATAAGGGTTTTGTAGATAGTTAGTTTTGGTACGGCGGCGAATTCCGGAATTTGTCAAATTCCGGAACCCGGCAGCTTATTTTAATATCAGAAAGCCACATAAATAATAAGCAGAAACAGAAATTATTTAAGATGACATTGAATATTTTGCATCATATTCACCTGTTTTCATCTAACTCACAGGTGGTATAAGGAGAGAAACTATTTTGATTGCACTCTATTTTTGTTACCATTCCGCATTAACGAATACTTGTTTCTAGTATATGATTGCAAAATAAAGATAGTTCGGATGAAATGAAATGGAGTACGATTTGGTAGTGATATTTTAGTTTTTTGATACACTTTTTTGATGCCCGAGAAATGCAAAAAATAAATATTTTATATTTTATATCAGTATAAACTACATGGTTTAATTTCGTATCACAGTATATCATAGCAGATGTATTATTCATTAGTCAACCATAGCTCGGCCAAGATCCAGAACTGAAATGAAAGAAAAGCAAATTATCTCATCATTTTCTGGTCTATGCATCATCGAACTACCATTCAATTTTACCTGTAATAAACTTTATTTTGACCACATCCTTCGCAATTGTACGGTGATACATCTTCTTCCTTGTCCCTGAACTCTGGCCATATTCCCATCAGGAGGAAAATTTTCAGAAACACCAACATGTAGTAAAACCCTATTTTAAACCATGTCAATTGTGCTCTGAAAAACTGCTGTGGGTATCCTGTTTAAAAAAAAGGAGTTACCTGATATTCTGCCAACAATGGTATTTTTGTCTCATATGAATATTGAGATTTGAGACAAACATGCCATTGAAGGAAGCATCGTTCTTCTCAAAATTTGTAACGTGCTGAAAAACTTACCGATTTCATTGTACCAATCGCCGCGTGGTTCACCTATGGCCCTGGCCTGTGTTGGACTCGATGGAGTGGCACGGTGGCCCACTATCGCCAGCACTGCATTTTCACTGCTCACTAGGAGTAGAAAGACGACCACAGCCACATGGATGATATTCATTGTTAAACTGTCCTCGGGTCCGGGATGAATGTGAACTGATCGGAAACTGGCCAAACTGAAACATCCTTCGTATAAAAGTAGGTGGCTGCTACATCGTGCAGGTGTTAATTGTGTTATGATGGCACGTGAGAAGCCGGGTCAAAAGTGGGCCATAACATTTGATCAGTTCATTTGAGGTACTTGAGGGAGAAGCATCATCATGATGAAGCTTGTTGAATCGATTTTAGTAGCTGGAATACTGTTGGCGTTAGCCGAAAAATCTCTCGCTCAGAGCACGATAATCCACACCGGTGACGGACTTTGTAAGTGTTTCATAAAAGATATTTATTAAAATTCAACCAAGTTGGCAGCTTAATTTTGATTATGCACATCATAGTTCCCCTTTGGTGGAGTTGGAGCACATACGTATGGGGGTTCATCAAGCTTGGTTACATTTTTGCCGGACTGCTCGCTCTATATGTATATCGGCACTGGACAAACGAGTCAGATTTTGATAGTGGAAGTTATTAGTAAGTTGTTCAAAAATGCAACAAATATATACATATTTGACATTTTATTTCATTTCAGTACTAAACAAAATTATCAATATAAAATGAAATTTCGGTCGGATGATATTAATTTGGATGACATAATAATGAATTTTGGATTGAAGTTTAAGTGAGAAAATTGGTTTTTGTTTTTATGATATGAGCTGTGATAATTACTACGAAATAAATTATTTTTGAAATATGCCCTCAGTTGTATGTTATAGCAGAAATTGAATAAAAGAAAACCAATTTTGAAACGAAAATTATTTTAAGCTTTTAGTGGAATGTTTTTACTTGTCATAAGACGAGTTTGTACTATTTCATTTGATTGCACTACTTTATTGTTTTTATTGTCTCATACTTGACTCGACTTCAAGAAGGACCTCGACATGTTGAGGTCGAAATACGTATCTATCAAAGGTACAATAAAATGGTGGAATTAAATGGAATAGTACAAACTCGTCTTATGACAAGCCAATTTTGAACTCGTCTTTTGACGAACAAATTGGTACTTGGGATTAGTATCTTTTCCTAGGAATGGAATGTTAGTTCAACATCTACTAGTGAAGATGCAGGGAACCCATACTACCTTCATAGATGTCTCGGGAAGGAATTTGTGTTAGTGGGTAAGGTGAATAATAGGGAACTCCATTCGACAATATAGAGCGTTTGTCAATAATAGTAGATGCTGAAACATTATTAAAATATATTCATTATTTTACTTCCGTACCGTCCAAAGCAGAACAAAGTAACCCTAATTTTGCAAATGTTTCGCATCATATACAAAACTATGCTAGATTTGAAATTAAACTTTCGTGAACATTACAGCCACGTCATCAACAAAGCTAATTGGAATTTAGGATCTTCTTCTTCTTCTTACTGGCATTACATCCCCACACTGGGACAGAGCCGCCTCGCAGCTTAGTGTTCATTAAGCACTTCCACAGTTATTAACTGCGAGGTTTCTAAGCCAAGTTACCATTTTTGCATTCGTATATCATGAGGCTAACACGATGATACTTTTATGCCCAGGGAAGTCGAGACAATTTCCAATCCAAAAATTGCCTAGACCGGCACCGGGAATCGAACCCAGCTACCCTCAGCATGGTCTTGCTTTGCAGCCGCGCGTCTTACCGCACGGCTAAGGAGGAATTTAGGATTCATCTTCCGAATTTCTTCGGAGCTCCGTGATTCATACTGCCTGAGGTCACTCTACTTTAGCTTAGTTCGATCTATACTCTATGGGTTCTTGTTCATAACGTCTGGATCGAAAGAATTGAGAAAATTCAATCAAGTTCTTTAAGTACGCGCAACAAATCGGGAAGAAAATTGTCCCTCGGTTCCCTTAAAAAACGGAGATTTTTAAGGCTTCAACAACACAGGACAGATTATGCACAGAACGATTTTTTTCAAATTTTCTTTTAATTTTTTTTTTAACAAATGTGTATTCATGTAGGCACACGTTCAATCGCACACTTATTCATTTGTTTTTGATTTGATTTGTATTGGATTTCGGTTAGATTTGGATTGTTTTTTCGATGGGATTTGAATTGTTTGGATTTGAATTATATTTAGATTGAATTTGAATTGGATTTTAATTGAATTTGGATTGGGTTCGGATTGTATGTGGATTTGATTTGTATTGGTTTTGGATTTGGAGTGCATTCCGATTAGATTTGGATTTGATTTCCATTTGATTTGGATTTGATTGAGATTCGATTTGTATTGCATTTCGGTTCGATTTTAATTGAATTTCGATTATATTTGGATTCCTACTGGATATAGATTTTATTTTGATTCGATTTCGATTGGATTAGGAATAGGATTGTTTTTTTTTTGTGAATTTTGATTGGAATTGAATGAGATTTTGATTAGGTTTGGATTGAATTTGGTTGTGAATTTATTATTTTATAGATTACAAGCTTTCTGAAATAAAAAAAATATTTTTTTTACAGTATTGAATTTTGACCATCGCTACATCTACTTTGATCATTTGAATGGTGCTTCGCAGACCTTGCGTTTTAGAAATCCTCGTTCAACAAACTGGGATCTTTACACAGAGTTGCTCTCTACCAAATTTCATGGATATCTACCTTCTATGGAAACTCCTACCGACTTGGACGCAGATGCAGTTGATACTACAACGTTGCACATCGTGGAAGCTTTCGAAGAAGCTTGCCCTTTACGTTCTGTAAAAACCTCAAGAGGAACCCCTTGGTGGAGTTCCGATTTGACTAAGCTAAGGAAGCAGTGCAGAAGGAGTTGGAACAGACGCCATTCAGCAGGGACGGATTCTTTCAAGTTGGCTCGCAAAGCTTACAAGAAGGCTCTACGATCCGGCTGGAAAAACCTTTGTGTAAATGTTTCCAATTTGAGTGAAGCCAGTCGATTGAATAAAATTCTTGCGAGGTAAAAAGATTTCCAAGTTTGCGAAATTCGCAAGCCAATTGGCGACTACACTTCTTCTGATGAAGAATCGTTAGAGCACTTATTTGATACGCACTTCCCTGGATGTGTCGATTTAACATCTTCGGATGTTCCTGATGTCTTTTCATGTAGCTATGGGTCTTGGGCTCAAGCACGTAGAATCATAACTACTGAATCGATTCAATGGGCACTTAACAGTTTTGCTCCCTACAAATCTGCAGGGGAGGATGGGATTTATCCCGTTCTACTTCAGAGAGGTTTTGAGCATATCAAACATGTTTTGAAAAAGTTTTTAGTATATTCCCATATCCTGGCGGGATGTCACTGTAAAGTTTATCCCAAAAGGAGGACGTGCTTCGTATGAAGAAGCGAAGAGTTTTAGACCCATCAGTCTGACCTCATTTCTTCTGAAATGCTTAGAACGTATTATCGATCATCACATTCGTGATGACTGTTTGGCAAACATGCCTCTTCATGTTAATCAACATGCTTACCAATCTGGAAAGTCCACCGTGACTCTTCTACACAAGGTTGTGTACGATATCGAGAAAGCATTCGCTCAAAAGCAATCGTGCTTGGGTGCTTTCTTAGATATTGAAGGTGCTTTCGACAACGTGTCTTTCGATGCAATATTATAACCCGTACGTTGTCATGGGCTACCTAATATAATTACCAAATGAATTCACCAGGTTCTTAAAAACCGACATCTCTACTCGACATGACGTCAAGCAGCGATTAGGAAATTAAGTGTCTGCGGATGCCCTCAAGGTGGAGTATTATCTCCACTTTTGTGGAATATCGTTGCAGATAAGCTATTGAGATTACTCAATAATAGCGGTTTTCCTACCTATGGATTTGCCAACGATTATCTAACATTGATAGTGGGTTTGTGCATTACTACCTTATTCGATCTGATGCAAAACGCTCGTCAGGTAGTTGAAAGTTGGTGTCGCCAATATGGCCTTTCGGTCAATCCGAATAAAACATCTATTGTTCTTTTCACGGAAAAACGTAACCGTAATGGTATTCGTCCATTACATCTTTTTGGTTCTGAAATCAATGTAACTGACCAAGTAAAGTATGTGGGTCTAATTTTGGATTCCTGGACTCCTAACATTGAGTTCAGAATCAAAAAGGCGTGTATGGCTTTCGGCCAATGCCGACGAACCTTTGGTAAAACTTGGGGTCTTAAACCCAAATATATCAAATGGATTTACATAACAGTTTTACGACCAATTTTGGCTTATGGATGTCTTGTGTGGTGGCAAAAGGGGGAAGTGAGGACAATTCAGTCTAAATTAGGCCATCTTCAAAGGATGTGCCTAATGGCAATGACTGGTGCGTTCTCTTCAACTCCCACGGCTACTCTCGAAGTTCTCTTCGACGTGACCCCACTATACATACATCTCAAACAAGGAGTATTTTCTTGTACTTACCGTCTCGGTTTTATGGAAGAGAATCCTGTAAACCGCAGTTCAACACACACTTCGTTGTTACCGCTTATGGTTAATTGGGACAAAATTTTCCTTGCTCCAAGTGATCTCACACACGTTAGTAGTTTTCCTTCAATTCCTTCAATATTTTCAACACAATTCCCCTCGCGGGATGAGTGGACATCTGGCTATATGGAGAGAAGTATGTCGGTCAGCATTGTTTGTTACACTGACGGCTCCCTCCTCGAAAACAGAGCAGGTGCAGGCGTCTATTCGCGTGAGCTGAGATTGGAACAGTCACACTCACTGGGTACACACTGCACTGTCTTTCAAGCAGAAATATTTGCCATCATGTGTGTACTGCAGCAACGCATTATGGGCAAAGTAATATACTTCTGTTCAGATAGCCAAGCAGCTATTAAAGCTCTCGTCTCGGTCAACCAAGCAACACCTCTTGTTTCTCAGTGAGTAACAACAACTGTGGTGTGACTTACTAAAGGTCTGACTTATGCACAACGCGTCGTATTTGGAACTCCTTTGTGACGCAAAAAGCGCAAGAGGTGGAGTCTATTTGCAACATCTTGCGGCTACAATGAAAATAAAAACACAAAAACCAACCGGGAATCGAACCATGGACCTTGAGATTTGCAACCTTCTACTATAACCATCACACCAACAATTCTATTTGGAGATTCTGCTACAAGTGCGCTACATAAACAACAAAGTCATTTGTAACTTCATTGTACCTTATACGGAACATGCAGAGGACTGTCAAAAATAAAATACTGCTCAGCTGAGCTCAAAGTGTTTTGCAACATATCAGAAACATTGTCGTAACAGCAATAAACCGAAGTGTTATTTTTTCTGCAACTTATCTGTTTTGTTTCTGATATGAAACACATCGAATTTTAAACCACCCAAGAAGTCAGATGGGTAGAATATTGCGACGCCACCTTAACGGAAATGAAACATTGTGATTTTCTGAAACAGGGAAGTGGCTTTAATGTGACTCGATGTATTGCCAGTGCCTTCAATGCAATTTATTAGGAACAAACACCTATTTGAAAGATGTTGCGCGTGCTGCTTGGGTTAAGGTCGAAGTTAGTAATCGCATGTCGAACTCAAATTGAGGAACTGAATTCAGTTAATACTTTACACCTTATATGGGTACCTGGTAGGCTGACCATACGTACCGTATTTAACGGGACAGTCCCGTTTTTTAGACCTTATTGGGCTGTCCCGTCGTAATCTAAAAAATCCTCAATTTGTCCCATTTTTTCATTGATTCTGCCAAAGAGCTGCAAAATGGAATTAAAATTTGGCCAATTTCATTAGTGAATTGAACGAAACCGGTAACTCGGTAAATAAGTATGATCTGAAAATCAGGTTACGCTTCAATAAAACGAAGCGCAGGGACAGACATTCTAATTTCCCGATTTAGTTCATTTTCCGATTTTTTTTAAATCTTGCAAAGAAGGTTAATTCTATTTTTTTAATTCTGCTTTACCACATATTTTTCAATCGTTTGATTATTTCGAAACATTAAGAATCATTCAAAGTCTTTCTGAATAATTCAGAATATTTCGAATTCATCCACATCCAGCTCGATGTCTCTTTGAAAAATTACTTTGATCCAGTTGTTTGAATTTCACTAAGAACGGAGTTTAAGCGCATGTTGCTGTTTGAATGTTAGAAGCCATTAAGCCCACGAAAAAAAGTTTTATACAAGCCTCAGAAGATTTATTGAAATCTGAGGAACCACAAAAATCCAAAAACCCACTTGAAACCTGATCGATAGAGAATTCTGAGCTCCCAAAAAGATTATTTGACAATCATGTGATTTCTTGGCAGTTTGCATTCAATCGATAGATGCATAACCATTTCTGAAAGTTGATATAAAATCCAAGTAGTTAGCAATAATTGATTGAAACCATTGAGAAATTTTTACAAATTTGTCAAATGTCAGTTTCTTGGAAGGCCTTAATAATCTTGGAAAAGTAATGTTTGTCCTGAAAAGTGAAAAAAAATCTCATATTATGTGAGTATTCTCCACAAGAACTTTTCAAGTCCTGATTAAATATTTTAGAATTGATTATATGCCACCGCAAGCAAACTGGTCCACATTGGAATGGATTTATTATCAACATGGGACGGTTATGCTTTCATCGGCAGTATAGGTAGAATGTGCATCGATTTCTCATCACCAGAACAGTTGCCCAAATCGGAGACAAGCTCGGTGGTCGCTAACCGCACGGCAACGAAGCCCACTATAAGCAGGAGGTTGTGGGCTCGATCGCAGGTTCGTCTCTTTCCTATTCTGCATGTGTTTCGTATTCCACCAAAACGATTCCTACTGCTATGCCTTCCTAACAATTTATTGTAAAACCCTTGTGGCACCTGTTTGGATACGCTATTTATTTCGCAGCAACTTTTCGGAGTAGCTCAAAAACTATAAGAAGTAATTACATTTTTTACACAGTTTTTAAAGTTACATGATTATTCCTACTCACTCAAATAGTTTCTCACTTCCTTACGAATCCGAATCCTTGCTGATCCTATTTCCGTTCGTTCCATCGCTATTTTTTTACTCCTGCTATTTTATTCAACTCTTTAATTAAGATTTTACTATTTTTCATTTCAGGTACTTACAACTATGCCGTATAAACTACCGTCAGTATACGGTTGAGTGCACTGTTATGTTCTGCCTTTGCGTTGAGTGTGGTACAAACTAGATAGATGTAATCTAGGTCATTCATCATCTTATTTTATATATATTTTTTACTTAAAGGTAATTCAATTTGTTTTGAAAGTTAAGTTCACTAAACTACAATTTTTGCTTTGCTAACACTACTAAATTTCACGAAGATTGATAATAATTGTTGCGCAATATACAACAGTATCGAGATTTTTTTTGTTTCTTTTTCTTTCATACATGTTCCTCGTGATATGCTTTGACCTCTTCCTAAAACACTCCTTAAATAGGAAGGGTTTGGCCATTATGCTGACACCGGCTACTGTCGCCCAGCGGTGTGAATAGCACCTATGGGGCGTCGTAGAGTTCTCTTCGGCGAATTTCTTCAATAGTTGTCTTTCTCCTAAAATATTCGCAAGTACGTGGCCAAGATCTCGACTGTTGGACTGTTGGTGCCACTGTGGTAACGGATTCCTGTGGAGATGCTACTCTCTTACAACAGTCTAGGGTTGTAACACCTTCAAATTTATGTGAATCGCTTAATGCTAACGTTATCATCAGAGTTTTTGCCCAAATTGCCCGTTCCTAATTGTCCTACCCACGACTCGGAACGTGAATACGCCTCTGAAGTTCTCAAGCGTCGATGGGCATTGTGGCACATTTCCATAAAGTTTTTGAATAATTCTTATGTCCATTTGCCTCAGTGTGCTTTGTTTTTGATGAACACTTTTATTTATTAGTTAAAATATATTTATTATTTTTTCATTTTTTCAATTTAATTGCCTTAGACACTATACACCATTTCCTAGTAAAATAATAATACCGGACTCAATGTGAACGCACTGGAATTTTTGCTGCGATGTACCAATTAAACTGCAAGACGAGCTCGGTGGTCTAGTGGCTACCGCTTCTGCCTCATAAGCAGGAGGTTGTGAGTTCAATTCCAGGCTCGTCCTTTTCTTACTTTGTATTTCTGTCTTAGTTTTTTTCTGTTTTTTACGTTCTACCAAAACAATTTCCTACTGTTATAACCTCCCCCACACAATCCCAAAACCTCCCGTGGCACCTATGAAAGGTCATAGAGTTCTTTGCATCTTTCTTAAGTAGGTGTCCAACTAACCATCCTTCCCCTTCCCAGCATTCGCAAGGACGTGGCCAGGACAAATCTTGACTATTGGAGAGTGCATTGCTTGTATCTAAGAGATAAGTGATTAGTCCCAAATCAATATCTGTGGTAACGGATGAAAGTGATCCTATCTCATACAATAGTCTTGGCTTGTACCACCTACTAATTTGTGCGAAATGTTCAATGCTAATGCTAATGCTAATAGATGTACCAATTAAACTGCAAGAGCAGCAGCCAATAACAGCTACCGCAGATACGAATCCGACGAGAATCTTCACAGTCCCCAAAATGGCAACAGTTGGGCATTGCGGCCACAGTTTCGATGGAAGTAAAGCAGGATGAGAAGTAACTTTGATGTCTTATTGGATATACTTGCCACGCTCTGTTCAAACCTGGATCTGTTGAAGAACTAATCTGATGAGCACGTTCCAATTATTTACTTTAATTTCATTAATTTAATTAACACGATTATAGTTCGCTCTACTAAACAAATATAACTGATCAAAATGCTTGCCAATATTAAAACGAAAATAAAACAATTATTTTAAAATTTCAACAATTTGTTCGTTTAATAAATAAATAATTTATGTTACATATTTATTCAGTCTTATTTTTAAAATTAGTTCGCTTTAGACGCAAGTTTTCCTATCCCCAGAAATGTTTGTGTGGTTGTGAAGGACTTCTGCAATTGAAAGATTAAACATTAAAAAAAAACATACCCTTGTTTTGTACTTCCATGAACTTACCCATAACTTTCCACATAACCATCAATTACAACAGGTTTTTGGTTCGCGGCATTTTCGCTTGTTTGCTTGTTGTACACAACTGCTCCCTGAATTGCTGTGGTACCGAAGGTGAACATCAAGAGTCCCAAGATGGCTGTATATTTAAGCACCATTATCATCGGACCTTGCCACAAGCGAAACCCTGCAGTACCAGTGATACATAATTCTGTTCATTTCTTTACTTTATGTGGAAATTTGCCAACTTACACATTTGCCCGTAGTAAGCTTCCACAGCCTGTGAAGCTCGAGCACTTACTTCCTTCAAATCGGCCGAAGATAGATCACGGTCTCCCTTCCTGCTGAAACCGTAGGCAACACCTGTAACGTAGCACACAACGAGAATGGTCAGAATAGCCTTCACCTCGACGCACAGCCTAACGGTCCTGATCATTGTCACTGCTCTGAATCACGAAATTATACTAAAAGCAAATTTTGACCACAAGATTTGGTTTTATAATGCGACCAACTGGTCAAATGGTTTCGTTGATTAGTACCAATTAGCATGGCGGAATCGTGGGTCAACCTTTGCGCCACTTCCACCTATAAATACTGCCAATGTTTATTTCCTGTCGATTTAGTGCAGTTCAGCTTGTTGATGTGTAATATTCAGGAGGGAGCAGCCAGCATGGCTAACCGAAGGACAGTGATTGCGCTGCTGGTGGTTGTGATGGTGGCATTGTGCACGGTAGTGACGGCCGATACTGCAGTGGAGTCACCACGGATAGCTGAATCGCCGGATCGGGAGCAAAGTCGTCAGGTTGATGGTAGTAAATGTGAGTGGTCCGATGAATTGGTTTATGCTGGAATAAATTAAAATATTTTTCTTGATGATCATTTGTTTTACTTTTACAGATTGGTTACATGGTGGATGGGGCTGGGGATGGGGTTGGGGTATTGCAGCGTATGTGCTGGCGATCGTCAAAGGTTCCATCCTGTTGGGTTTGTTCGTCATCTGGGCCTTTTTCAAGGGATTCGGAGGAAAGAAACATGGAGGAGGCTGTGCTCCGATCATCATTCGTGAATCGCCACCGCCAAGCTATGAACATCACCATCATCCCTGGGACCGCAACTCGGTTGTGTACTCAAGATCCAAACGCTCGCCGGACTATATGGACTCGGAACTGTACTGGACCGATTTGGTCACAGATATGGGATTGAGTTTTCTGGGAGTGCATTCAAAAGATTGTAGAAAACGATTTGTTTGTGAAGTAAGTGTGCGGGAGAAACATGATCCGATACTGAAATTTGCAACGTCGGTATTTGGAGTGGATATCTTTAGAAGATATCGTTCCAACGACAATAATAATGCCACCACGTTTGAAGATTGTTCCAATTTATACTCGAAGTGTAAGCTCGGGGGTCCTTCTATTTCTTTCAACGTTCTGACCCAACCGATAAATTTACTACAAGACCTCGACACCGGTGACGGAGATCAGATCGATTATTCTCCGACCAGCGAAGAAACGTCTCACGATGTGGACGACTTGGATGAAGCAACTGAAGAACCTACAACTACCACAACAGAGCCACCAAAAAGGAAAAGCTTCAATAAACGAAAACGGTATTTCAAATCTGCCTAATCAGTCGCTTCTACGCAGAGAGAAGTTGTTGTACCAAAGACTGATGCCAAAGGTGGCGATTCCGAAGAAATTGTTACTGTATAAGCATCGATACGTGTGGTTAAAGAATGACCGTGTGAATGATTTGTAAAAAACACAAATGAAATAAACTTATTTATTTAAAAAACCTGAATGATATTTGAAATAACTATTTTTTTTATCCGAAAATCATGCCACCAGTATTGAGACTATTTTTTAAATTTCATTTCTCATATAAAGTCTTCGTTTATTTTTTTATTGGTCAACTATGTGTATAACAAAATAAATAATGAATTATTTGATACCAACACAACTCATGATTGCATGTTTCCATCATTTGCAGACTTGTAAAAAATGTATTTGCAGACTTGTAAAAAAGGAGGGGCCCTCCTTAGCCTTGCGTTAAGACGCACGGCTACAAAGCAAGACCATGCTGAGGGTGGCTGGGTTCGATTCCCGGTGCCGGTCTAGGCAATTTTCGGATTGGAAATTGTCTCGACTTCCCTGGGCATAAAAGCATCATCGTACTAGCCTCATGATAATACGAATGCAAAAATGGTAACCTGGCTTAGAAACCTCGCAGTTAATAACTGTGGAAGTGCTTAATGAACACTAAGCTGCGAGGCGGCTCTGTCCCAATGTGGGGATGCAATGCCAATAAGAAGAAGAAGAAAAAAATGTATTTGCTTTAGCAGATCGGTAAAAAATGTATTTGCTTTAGCTGACTTGTCTTTATTTTGTTTTGAGAAATTCGATAAAAAAAACTTTTAAGTATATATGTAACTCAATGAGTAGTGTGTCGTCAAAATCATTTCAATGGATTAAGAAAAATAATTTTGCGCTTTTTAGTGTAATGTCTTCACTTGTCATAAGACGAGTTTGTACAATCCCATTGAATTCCACCGCTTAATTGTATCTTGACAGATACGTATTTCGACCTCAACAGTAAGGCCGTCTTCAGTGTCTCGTACTTGACTCGACTTAGTCGAGTATCTGTCAAGATACAATTAAGTGGTGGAATTCAATTGGATTGTACAAACTCGTCTTATGACAAGTGATTTCAATGGATGTTTTGGTCACCTCGTTTTTATCGCATAATATATTATATGTTTTAGCGCAACGAAGATGCAGCAGCAGTGGCCCGGCCACTTTATTTTAAACATTTTTTTTAGGTCTCACAGACTGAAAAAACAGAACAATTCGACATACATGTATTCAATTTCAAATTGTAGCTAAAAATGCGAAGCTTCTCCAAAACAAATATGCATTCGGAAAGATCTGGTATCATGTGATAAAGTCTGCTTTATGGTGAAAACCAACCTTGCATTGCGCCTAGCTTCGTCAAAGCTGTAAATTGGTTTTCCATGGAGACGCATGGTAGCCCAGATGAAACAGATCCAAATATGCCATAAATCCTATATCATATTGTTAACTTTTCTATGGAACTCAAAACATGGCTGTTCTAACTGAAGAAGTTTCTAAATTACAAAAATGGATTTAGGTTGAAATTGTAATGAGAAAATTGAAATATCACCTTGTCATAAGACGAGTGTGTGCTATTCCGTTTAATTCCACTTATTTATTGTGCTTTTGACAGATATGTATTTCTACCTCAACAGTAAGGCCGTCTTCAGTGTCTCGTACTTGACTAGGCAATATCATACACATTTCGGTAGACCTTCTTTTTGATATTTGAGCTCCTGTTCGTGGTATTCTGAGCTATATTTTGATCAACGACTTTTTTAAACAGACTTCAGTTGATGGGAATTTAGGAAAAGGTGGGTAAACTTGACCTTCCTGTTTATTCTGGGCTGACCGGTTGAATTTTCGATACTTTTTGAAAACATGAATAGGTCTACTGGGGAGGGATCATCAAGCCTCTGGACATGGATCCTGCTGACCCTGCCCTCAAGTATTTCTAGAAAATTTCTCCCAGAAATTACTCTACAGCTCCTTAAGACATTGTCCCGAAAATTTATTTGGGATTTTCGTTCAGAAATACCAATAGGGATTTCTTGGGAAATACGTTCGAAAATCCTCCGTAAATTTCCATTGGCACTCCATCAAAAATTCTTTTAGAAATTACTAGGAAGTTTATTTTAGAATTTCTTCGAGTGTTTTATGAACTCATTTGAACATTTCTTTAGGGATTCCTTTACCTATTGCTTCGGAAAATCCATCGGAAATAGAATTCTTCCAGAAATTTCTTCGGAAATAATTTCGGGTATTCCTTAACGAAATTGCTCCAGTCATTTCTATGGAAGTTCCTTGATACTTTCCTTGGGAATTTCGTTTAGTAATTCTTCCAAAAAATTCCTCTCGGAGTTTCTTTGGAATTCTTTTTTTTAAATTTTCATAAAAAATTCCTTCATGAATTCTTTCGGGAAGCTATTCAGAGATTCTTTCGAAAATTTCTTCATAAATGTCCTTAACCCTTTCCCTCCCACGACTTCAAGGATTTCAATAGGAAGGAATAATCTTTAAGAATTGTTTATCAATAGTTAATTGATTGTTTTCAATAGTTTAACTATTCGTTCTCAAAATTGATTATATTTGCAGTCTTATGGAACCATAAAAATGTGCCAAATATTGCTTTTTGTTGAAACATTTCGATGAAGGTTAGAAGGTTACAGATATCATGGGTGGAAGAGGGTTGAAGAATTCTTCAAATATTGCTTAAAGAATTTGTTCAAGAATTTCTTCAGTATTTGTTTTGAAAAATCCTTCAAGAAATTTGGTGAAAACCCATTTGTAAAATCCTTTGAAAACTCTTTTAGGACAGGGTTCTCAAACTTTTTCTTGTGAGGTGCCCCTTCCAACTTTTGCATTAATTTAGGTGCCCCTATTTTTTTTATCACAGAAGCGTAACTATCACAGAAGCGAAGACTAACAGGATATGTGGCTCTCCATTATTCACATGGTTTTTATCCAAAAATTGTTTAAATTTTTTGTTATTCCGGAAGCTTTCAAATTCAATACTTACCAATTCAGTTTATACGTCAAGCTTCCTACAAGACTTTGTGGATTTTCATAAGCTTCCGATCCTCTTGAATGAAGGCTTCCGTGCCTTTTGAAAGAAGGATTCCGAGCCTGTTGGAAGGCTGCTTCCGAGCAGTTTGCATGGTGGTCTCTGAGCTTCTTGAAAGGAGACTTCCGAGCCTTTTGAACGAAGGAATCGGAGCCTCTTGAAATTAGCCTTCCAAACCTGTTGCATGAATGCTTCCGAGCCGTATGAAAAGTGGTCTCTGAGCTTCTTGAAAGGAAGCATTCGAGCCGCTTCAAAGAAGGCTTCCGAGTCTCTTGAAATGAGCCTGTTGAAAATATGCTTCCGAGCCGTATGAAAAGTGGTCTCTGAGCTTCTTGAAAGGATGTTTTCGAGTTTCTTGAAAAGAGGCTCCCGAACCTTTTGGGTCTTGCAGACCTTTAGATTTTAGTTGAAAATCATATTATTCAACATTTTTTGTCTCAATCTGATATATTTCATTAGATTTTCAAAATTTGCTCCTTCGTTGATTTGTTCTTCTCGCCTTTTGTCCCACTGCTTTTCATACATTGTGCTGGTTGTTGTTGGTAGGATTAACTAGGTTTCAAGTTACTAATCGTCATGCTTATTACTAATTTATAAATAAGTTTTAATTGGAATTGTAATGTATCCGCCATTACGCATTTTTGTTAGAGGTACCCCCTGGGGCCAGTGAAGGTACCCCTAAGGAAACATGTACCCCAGGTTGATAACCGCTGCTCTAGGAATTCTTTCTGATTTTTTTAAAGGAATTCTTTCGGAAATTTCGTAAGCGAACCCTTCACATTTATTCAAAGAAATGAGTTTATTCGAGAATTTATCTTGCAATTGTTTTCGAAATTTATTTAAAAAATCCAGAAATTCGTTCGGTAACTCATCTGGAAAACTTCTTCAGGAAAAAGTTGGATGATTCCACCAAGAATTTCTTTGTCATTTGTTTGTGCTTGACTTACGGTTAGCAGCAATTTAGTGATCCCTTCGAAAAATCCTTCAGAGGCTCCTCCTGGAAACCCCACGAAAATTCCTTTAGTAAAACCATACATTCCTAAAAGAACTTCCAACGGAATTTCTATAGGACCTTCGGGATGAATACTCATAGAGTGATTGGGTTTTGTTTTCCCATATATTTAGTTGATTTTTCCATATACATTTTATGCTCGTTCCATGTCATCCGCGAAGCAAATAAATTGACTGGATCTGTTGAAAATCGTACCCCGGCTGTTACACCCGGCTCTCCGCATGACACCTTCTAGCGCAATGCTGAACAACAGGCACGAAAGTCCATCGCCTTGTCTTAGTCGCCGGCGCGATTCGAACGAACTGGAGTGTTCGCCCGAAATCTTCAAACAGTTTTGCACACCATCCACCGTTGCTTTGATCAGTCTGGTAAGCTTCCCAGGGAAGCTGTTCTCGTCCATAATTTTCCATAGCTCTACGCGGTCTATACTGTCGTATGCCGCCTTGAAATCAACGAACAGATGGTACCTGGTATTCACGGCATTTTTTAAGGATTTGCCGTACAGTAAAGATCTGGTCCGTTGTCGAGCGGCCGTCAACGAAGCCGGCTTGATAGCTTCCCACGAACTCGTTCACTAATGGTGACTGGTAGCTGTTCAGTTTCCCAGATTCTGACTATCAGTTTGTGCAGGCAAGTGGCCAGCTTTTCCGGAGCTATCTTGATGAGCTCAGCTCCGATACCATCCTTACCAGCTGCTTTATTGGTCTTTAGCTGTTGAATGACATTCTTAACTTCGCTCAAGATGGGGGCTGGTTGGCTTCCATCGTCCGCTGAACTGACGTAGTCATCTCCTCCGCTGCCTTGACTTTCATTGCCTGTACTCTCAGTGCCATTCAGATGTTCCTCGTAGTGCTGCTTCCACCTTTCGATCACCACACGTTCGTCCGTCAAGATGCTCCCATCCTTATCCCGGCACATTTCGGCTCGCGGCACGAAGCCTTTGCGGGATGCGTTGAGCTTCTGATAGAACTTGCGTGTATCTTGAGAACGGCACAGCTGTTCCATCTCCTCGCACTCCGCTTCTTCCAGGTGGCGTTTCTTCTCCTGAAAAAGGCGGGTCTGCTGTCTCCGCTTCCGTCTATAACGTTCCACGTTCTGCCGGGTACCTTGCTGCAGCGCGACCGCCCGCGCTGCGTCCTTCTCCTCCAGAATCTGTCTGCACTCTTCGTCGAACCAATCGTTCCGTCGACTTCGACCCATATACCCGACGTTGTTCTCCGCTTTGACTGTATTCCAGCAGTCCTCAAGAGGGGCCCCATCGAGCTCACCCTCTTCCGGCAACGCTGCCTCGAGATGCTGCGCGTATGCAGTGGCGACATCAGGTTGCTTCAGTCCCTCTAGGTCGTACCGCGGCGGTCGTCGGTACCGAACATTGTTGATGACGGATAGTTTTGGGCGCAGTTTAACCATCACCAGATAGTGGTCAGAGTCGATGTTAGCGCCACGATATGTCCTGACGTCGATAATGTCGGAGAAGTGCCGTCCATCAATCAGAACGTGGTCGATTTGTGATTCTGTCTGCAGTGGCGATCTCCAGGTGTACCGATACGGGAGGCTGTGTTGGAAGTAGGTGCTGCGAATGACCATATTCTTGGAGGCGGCGAAATCAATTAGTCGTAGGCCGTTTTCGTTCGTCAGCCGGTGAGCGCTGAACTTTCCAATAGTCGGTCTAAACTCCTCCTCTTGGCCAACCTGAGCGTTCAAAACTCCTATGATGATTTTGACGTCGTGGCTTGGGCAGCTGTCGTACTCACGTTCCAGCTGCGCGTAGAATGCGTCCTTATCATCATCAGTGCTTCCGGAGTGTGGGCTATGGACGTTGATTATGCTGAAGTTGAAGAACCGGCCTTTGATCCTCAACCTGCACATTCTCTCGTTGATCGGCCACCACCCGATCACGCGCCTTTGCATGTCGCCCATCACTATGAAAGCTGTTCCCAGCTCGTGTGTGCTGCCGCAGCTCTGGTAGATGGTATGATTACCTCTAAACGTTCGCACCATTGATCCCTTCCAACAAACCTCCTGCAGCGCTACGATGCCGAATCCACGGTCCTTGAGCACATCGGCGAGTATGCGTGTGCTCCCGATGAAGTTGAGAGATTTGCAGTTCCACGAACCGAGTTTCCAATCGCTAGTCCCTTTTCGTCGCAGTGGTCTTCGCCGATGGTTCCGGTCCGTACTCTCTTGTTGATTGTTCGTTGCTTATGATTTTTTAAAGGCTGGCTTGCAGGGCCTGACACCAAACCCCCTACATTTCCGGAGGACCATTCCTCCTTATTTCCGGTGGACCATGGTGCACAGTTTCACTTAGAGTCCCTCGCTGGCACTCGGACGATGATCAGCCGCCCCTAACATGGAGAACAGACGCTGTTGTGAGCCGATCCTGACATGGAGAACAGACGCTCAATAAGATTTGCACCTCCGGAGAGGAGCAAACCCCCCCTTCCCTGTCAGCATACGACCATAGTTCCCACCGGGGTTGGTTACCCGATCTTCCCTAAGGTTGCTCGTATCCCGGCCAGCACCGCGGGGAGGTAGGGATAGGAGTTGCTGGGTAAGAGGCTAAGGACCGCGAGATGGGGTCTATTTTATTCCTTCAGGTACGCGAAGTACCAATGGTACGCTTTACCCAGCATTTGCCGTGCCTATTAAGTTTAACTATTCGTTCTCAAAATTGATTATATTTGCAGTCTTATGGAACCAGAAAAATGTTCCAAATATTGCTTTTTGTTGTTGAAACATTTCGATGAAGGTTAGAAGGTGCAAAATTTGATAGCGCTCTAGAGATACTATGAGTGGAAGAGGGTTGAAGAATTCTTCAAATATTGCTTAAAGAATTTGTTTGTTGAAAATTTCTTAGAATTTGTTTTGAAAATTTCTTCAAGAAATTTGTTGGAAACCCATTTGGAAAATCCTTTGAAAACTCCTTTAGGACAGGGTTCTCAACCTTTTTCTTGTGAGGTGCCCCTTCCAACTTTTGCATTAATTTAGGTACCCCCTATTTTTATCATCGAAGCGTAACTCAAAACTGACCTTAGGACTAACAGGATATATGGCTCTCCATTATTCACATGGTTTTTATCCAAAAATTGTCTAAAATTTTTGTTATTCCGGGAAGCTTTCCAATTCAATACTTACATATTCAGTTTATACGTCAAGCTTCCTACAAGACTTTATGGATTTTCATAAGCTTCCGATCCTCTTGAATGAAGGCTTCCGTGCCTTTTGAAAGAAGGATTCCGAGCCTGTTGGAAGGCTGCTTCCGAGCAGTTTGAATGGTGGTCTCTGAGTTTCTTGAAAGGAGACTTCCGAGCCTTTTGAACGAAGGAATCGAAGCCTCTTGAAATTAGCCTTCCAAACCTGTTGCATGAATGCTTCCGAGCCGTATGAAAAGTGGTCTCTGAGCTTCTTGAAAGGATGTTTCCGAGTTTCTTGAAAAGAGGCTTCCGAACCTTTTGGGTCTTGCAAACCTTTAGATTTTAGTTGAAAGTCATATTATTCAACATTTTTTGTCTCAATCAGATATATTTCATTAGATTTTTAAAATTTGCTCCTTCGTTGATTTGTTCTTCTCGCCTTTTGTCCCACTGCTTTTCATACATTGTGCTGGTTGTGGTTGGTAGGCTTAACTAGGTTTCAAGTTACTAATCGTCATGCTTATTACTAATTTATTATTAAGTTTTAATTGGAATTGTAATGTATCCGCCATTACGCATTTTTGTTAGAGGTACCACCTGGGGCCAGTGAAGGTACCCCTAGGGGTACATGTACCCCAGGTTGAGAACCGCTGCTCTAGGATTTTTTTCTGATTTTTTTTTTAAACGAATTCTTTCGGAAATTTTGTAAGCGAACCCTTCACATTTTTTCAAAGAAATGATTTTATTCGAGAATTTATCTTGCAATCGCCTTCGAAGTTTATTTCAAAAATCCAGAAATTCGTTCGGGAACTCATCTGGGAATCTTCTCCAGGAAAAAAATTCTTTGTCATCCATATACAAATGTGCTTGACAGGGTTCGGATTTCTCACTCACTCACCCGACAACAGATCACTCCACCATGCATTTTATCCGGATAAATTACAATGCGATAAACTCCGGCACAAGCGATGGTTCGTAAAATTGTTATCCTTCTTCCCATGTTTCGCGAAAATGTTGTGTGAGAATACTTCCTCACAGGGGGACCATGAAAAATCACACTCCTCTAAATGGAATAATCGCAGGTTTTTATTCATATGAGTGAGAATTCCGAAGCCTGGTGCTTGACTTACGGTTAGCGGCAATTTAGTGATCTCTTCGAAAAATCCTTCAGAGGCTCCTCCTGGAAACCCCACGAAAATTCCTTTAGTAAAACCATACATTACTAAAAGAATTTCCGACGGAATTTCTATAGGATCTTCGGGATGAATACTCATAGAGTGATTAGGTTTTGTTTTACCATATATTTAGTTGATTTTTTCATATACATTTTATGCACGTTGAGCAGCCACTTGGGCTTGACGGATCTGGCTGAAATTTTCACATTAGCTTGTGGGAGAAAAAGTTCAAAATTTCAGGGGGAATCAGCGTCGAAAAAAATATTTTTATTTTTTGCATGTGTAAAAGTGTGGCCTACATTAATGTATAAACTTTTTGACACACCCAAAAAACAAATCCTCAAAAAGCGATCTAGAGTGCGACGTTGCAATTAAACAAACGAGTAACAGTTAGATAGAAAAAAGCACAAGCGAGATCGGGCAGGTTCGACTATTTATTGTATAAAATCTTGGGATTATACAATTCTGCAAGATTTTAATTTAAAAATTGAAAACTCTTTTTATACAGACACTGTATTAAAATAATACAAAATTGTGAAATGTCAATACAATGGTTGTAATGAAATTCTAAAGAATTGTTCATGCCAAAACATGATACAGTTTCTGTAAGGTTCTTTTGCAGAACTGTATTAAAATTCGCTCGTTGGGCGCACTTGTTGGAACTTATCATGCCGTTTTTCCGCAAGTTGCATTCGATGTATATTTTGGTCCCATTATTCGATATTGAAAATTGCATGCCGGAATGATTTAGAAATCATTGTTTTGCCATTCTCGTACGTACGAGTAGGGGAAGAGGCCCCAAAACGCCCCCCCGATGCAAAACGCCTTTTGTGGTTTCCCTCATATTTACCGTCATTAATATGTCCGTAACAAAACTAGATCTAAAATTATGTAGGATAGGCGAAGAAAGTTTCAAAATAGTGCATGGGAAGGTCGGAAAAACCGAAAATTTCCACATTTTAAAGAAACATCTAACATTTTGGCGAGGCAAAACGCCCTAGTGGCAATAACCTACAAAGTACTTGCGTCTCCACGGACTATCCATACTAGAATGCTGATTCGCCGACGCGTGGTACTTTGTTCCCTGGGAGCCGCCAGCTGAAAGGCGTTTTGCCTCATGAGTTTTCCGGCAACAAAATATCACCACTTTTTTGAAATGTGAATATTATCAATATGATTGAGATTTTTGACAATTTTTGAATGGCATCAACTAGCTATCTTGTTTAACTGATGCATAATGTAAAAATACCCATGAATAGCGTTACAAGTAAGACAATAGAGCAGTGTTTGCTTAGCTAGGGCATATTGCCCCCCCTTCCCCTAAAGACTATTCGCCCCAAAAACACACTTTTTTTTTATAGGAAGCCATGAGAGTCTATAATAATCAGACAATGAGACCCCTAGTCTTATATAGCAATCGACTCAGTTCGACAAATTGAGCTGATGTGTGTGTATGTGCCCATTTTCAGGCACTTATCTTAAACCGATGGAATCCTGTCTCTTTTTTTTCTATTGAAAATTGTCCATATCGGACTATGGGATCAACAGTAATGGCCAAAACGATTTAGTGATCTCTTCGAAGACACTTAACTGGGGAGACTGGAGAGACTTGATCCCCTTTTTTGATCTCCGATGTATCACAGCTAAAAATAAATAAACATACGCGATTTCCACACAGACTCTCTGAGAAATCTAGTAATTAACTTTACTGATGTATGACAGTCCTTAAATTATTGTTGTTATTGATACACAATCGATTTTTTGGAGTGCTGTCAGAAATCGACTTTTAAAATATTCGGGGGAAATTGATCCCTCTCCAAGAACTTGCTTTGATAAAATTAGGAAGGTGCCCTCAGATTTTTCAATATTTTTCCTTCAAAATACGCGAAATTTTCTAATTGCTGTGCGTATACTTACTTGGCCATCTGCGAGTTGTGGGGCTTGCCTAGGATGTGGTGGGGTTTGACAGTGGGCCCTGTTAAACCTCTATAAAAAGCTGCATGTATCCGCAAGTAGGCCCCACCAAAGCGACCGTGTGCCGCTCAAAGCGCACAAGCCCAAGTCCTGGTGTTAGGTGGGACGCTAAACAGCCCTGACACGACGGCCCTCCGACGAGACAGGAGGTTTGCGCTGGCCCAATAAGCCGCCTAGAAAACCAATCATTACGAACAATATAAGAGATAATGCGACTCGATATAATCGGCAAAGACCTAGGCAACGAATACAGGATCACGATTGGAAGCTTGGAACATGGAATTGCAAGTCGCTAGGTTTCGCAGGTTGCGACAGGATGATCTACGATGAATTACATCCCCGCAACTTCGACGTCGTGGCGCTGCAGGAGATTTGCTGGACAGGACAGAAAGTGTGGAAATGCGGGCATCGAGCGGCTACCTTCTACCAAAGCTGTGGCACCACCAACGAGCTGGGAACCGGCTTCATAGTGCTGGGTAAGATGCGCCAACGCGTGATTGGGTGGCAGCCAATCAACGCAAGGATGTGCAAGCTGAGGATTAAAGGCCGTTTCTTCAACTATAGCATCATCAACGTGCACTGCCCACACGAAGGGAGACCCGACGACGAGAAAGAAGCGTTCTACGCACAGCTGGAGCAGACATACGATGGATGCCCACTGCGGGACGTTAAAATCGTCATCGGTGACATGAACGCACAGGTAGGAAGGGAGGAATGTATAGACCGGTCATCGGACCGGATAGTCTGCACACCGTATCGAATGACAACGGCCAACGATGCATAAACTTCGCAGCCTCCCGCGGAATGGTAGTCCGAAGCACCTTCTTTCCCCGCAAAAATATCCACAAGGCCACATGGAGATCACCTAACCAAGAAACGGAAAACCAAATCGACCACGTTCTAATTGACGGTAAATTCTTCTCCGACATCACGAACGTCCGCACTTACCGCAGTGCGAATATTGAATCCGACCACTACCTCGTTGCAGTATGCCTGCGCTCAAAACTCTCGACGGTGTACAACACGCGTCGAAGTCGGACGCCGCGGCTTAACATTGGGCGGCTACAAGATGGTAGACTAGCCCAAGAATACGCGCAGCAGCTGGAAGTGGCACTTCCAACGGAAGAGCAGCTAGGCGCAGCGTCTCTTGAAGATGGCTGGAGATATTCGATCCGCCATTGGTAGCACCGCAACCGCTGCACTTGGCACGGTGCCCCGGATCAGAGAAACGACTGGTATGACGGCGAATGTGAGCAGTTAGTGGAAGAGAAGAATGCAGCATGGGCGAGATTGCTGCAACACCGCACGAGGGCGAACGAGGCACGATATAAACAGGCGCGGAACAGACAAAACTCGATTTTCCGGAGGAAAAAGCGCCAGCAGGAAGATCGAGACCGTGAAGAAACGGAGCAACTGTACCGCGCTAATAATACACGAAAGTTCTATGAGAAGTTAAACCGTTCACGTAAGGGCCACGTGCCACAGCCTGATATGTGTAAGGACATAAACGGGAACCTTCTTACAAACGAGCGTGAGGTGATCCAAAGGTGGCGGCAGCACTACGAAGAACACCTGAATGGCGATGTGGCAGACGAAGATGGCGGTATGGTGATGGACTTGGGAGAACGCGCGCAGGACATAATTCTACCGGCTCCGGATCTTCAGAAAATCCAGGAGGAGATTGGCCGGCTGAAGAACAACACTGGGGTTGACCAACTACCAGGAGAGCTATTTAAACACGGTGGTGAGGCACTGGCTAGAGCGCTGCACTGGGTCATTACCATCATTTGGGAGGAGGAAGTTATGCCGCAGGAGTGGATGGAAGGTGTTGTGTATCCCATCTTCAAAAAGGGCGATAAGCTGGATTGTAGCAACTACCCTATCACATTGCTGAACGCCGCCTACAAGGTACTCTCCCAAATTTTACATATGCCGTCGACTAGCACCAACTGCAAGGGAGTTCGTGGGGCAGTACCAGGCGGGTTTTATGGGCGAACGCTCCACCACGGACCAGGTGTTCGCCATTCGCCAAGTACTGCAGAAATGCAGCGAATACAACGTGCCCACACATCATCTATTCATCGACTTCAAAGCCGCATATGATACAATCGATCGGGACCAGCTATGGCAGCTAATGCACGAACACGGTTTTCCGGATAAACTGACACGGTTGATCAAAGCGACGATGGATCGGGTGATGTGCGTAGTTCGAGTTTCAGGGGCATTCTCGAGTCCCTTCGAAACCCGCAGAGGGTTACGGCAAGGTGATGATCTTTCGTGTTTGCTATTCAACATCGCTTTGGAAGGGGTAATACGAAGAGCAGGGATTAACACGAGTGGTACAATTTTCAATAAGTCCGTCCAGCTATTTGGTTTCGCCGACGACATAGATATTATGGCACGTAACTTTGAGAAGATGGAGGAAGCCTACATCAGACTGAAGAGGGAAGCTAAGCGGATCGGACTAGTCATCAACACGTCGAAGACGAAGTACATGATAGGAAGAGGTTCAAGAGAAGACAATGTGAGCCACCCACCGCGAGTTTGCATCGAGGTGGTAGAAGAATTTGTGTACTTGGGCTCACTGGTGACTGCCGAAAATGACACCAGCAGAGAAATTCGGAGACGCATAGTGGCTGGAAATCGTACGTACTTTGGACTCCGCAAGACGCTCCGATCGAATAGAGTTCGCCGCCGTACCAAACTGACAATCTACAAAACGCTAATTAGACCGGTAGTCCTCTACGGACACGAGACCTGGACGATGCTTGTGGAGGACCAACGCGCACTTGGAGTTTTCGAAAGGAAAGTGCTGCGTACCATCTATGGTGGGGTGCAGATGGCGGACGGTACGTGGAGAAGGCGAATGAACCACGAATTGCATCAGCTGTTGGGAGAACCATCCATCGTTCACACCGCGAAAATCGGACGACTGCGATGGGCCGGGCACGTAGCCAGAATGCCGGACAGTAACCCGGTGAAAATGGTTCTCGACAACGATCCGACGGGCACAAGAAGGCGAGGTGCGCAGTGGGCAAGGTGGATCGATCAGGTGGAAGATGACTTGCGGACCCTCCGTAGACTGCGTGGTTGGCGACGTGTAGCCATGGACCGAGCCGAATGGAGAAGACTCTTATATACCGCACAGGCCACTTCGGCCTTAGTCTGATTAAATAAATAAATAATAATACTTACTTGATACTTGATACTTGATGGGCTACAGCTCTTCAATGAACCTACGCCGAATGGAGTATCCTTCTTCGCTGGACTCGATCCTGGGCCAATCGCTTCCAGTCGCCCTGAACATTAAGCGCCCTCAGGCCCTCTTCAACTGCAAAAAGCCATCGTGTACGTGGCCTTCACCGAAGCCTGTGGCCTCTTCCGGGTTGTCTACTAAATATTATCTTCGCCGGCATACGAACAACGTTACCAGCCCACCGTAGTCTGCCGTGTTGTATAAGCTTAATAATCTTCAGCCCTTTATACCAGGCTTGCCAAAAACTCCTCGCCGAGTAGAAAATGAGCAAGAGCAAGCGTTTTATTTGAAGAGCAGAAATAAGCATCAAAACTCACAACATTGTGCATCATTAAACCCGAGCTTGTGCGTCGCAAAACAAGAGCGAGTCTGTTCATCTTGTTCTTGTGGTGCGTCACTCACTTACACTCACACTCAAAACAGGCTCTAAGATTTTTTCCACACACAAAGCGTCGCTCCGGAGGGTCAATGAGTGCTCTTTCGCCCGACGCCTCACTCACATGTGTTTTTATTTTGCACTTCCTCACTCTGCTTTTTTGTACCTCTGCTTCTTTACGCTTCCACTCAATTGTGAGGATGCGAAGGCACCATTTTGCTGATGATGATTTTATTTGACTCTAGCGAGTGTGAGGAGTTTTGTCAAGCCTGCTTTATACACCTGATACAATTCGTGGCTCATGCGACACCGCCAGATACCGTACTCCTGTTTACCGCCGAGTATTTTCTGCAGCACCTTACGCTCAATCACTCCGAAAGCTCTCCGATCAGCCTTCTTAACGTCCATGTTTCATGGCCGTATAAAGCCACCGGAAGATTCAGAGTAGTATACAGCGCGAGTTTTGTTTTCGTTTGCAGACTGCGGGACTACGGGACGGGAAGTCCGTAATAAGCCCTATTTGCAGCTGCAATACGCCTTTTCACCTCGCGGGTAACATCATTATCGCACGTCACTAATGTTCCAAGATACACAAATTCTTCTATTACTTCAAATTTTTCACCATCCAGTACCATTTCGCTACCACCACTACTAATGAACCCACGTTGATTGCCAGCGACCATGTACTTCGTTTTGCTGGTATTGATCGTAAGTCCAATCCTCACTGTCTCCCTTTTGAAAGGCACAAAAGCTTCTTCCACGGCACGGCGATCAATCCCGATAATATCGATATCGTCCGCAAATCCCAGGAGCATATGCGATCTTGTGATAATGGTACTGCTTCTTTGCACACCAGCTCTCCTAATCGCTCCCTCGAGCGCTATATTGAACAGTAGATTCGAGAGTGCATCACCCTGCTTTAATCCATCTAAGGTAACAAATGACGTCGATATTTCATCCCTCAACCCTTACGCTTGATTTGAAGTTATACGAATCAGTCGTATCAGTTTCGCCGGAAAACCATGTTCAATCATAATTTGCCATATTTGAAATCAATAAACAGATGATGTGTCTGATGTGTCTGCAAGTTGTACTCCCGGAATTTATCAAGGATTTGTCTCAGGGTAAACATTTGATCCGTCGTTGATCGGCCCTCACGAAAACCTGCTTGGTATTCGCTGACGAAGGACTCTTCAAGCGGTCTCAATCTGTTCAACAGAATACAGGACATAATTTTGTACGCCGAATTAAGGAGGGTTATTCCTCGGTAATTGGCGCACTCCAGTCTGTGCCCTTTCTTAAAGAAAGGGCAAATGAGGCCGTCCAACCAGCTAGCAGGCATTTCCTCGTCTTCCCATATTTTCGACATAATAAGTATTTTCAATACTTTTATGAAATGATCTTCAGGCTTCACCACCGCTACTTGGGTTTTTGGGGTGAAAGTTTGTTGATGTCCCTATAAGGTGCTTGATGGCCTTGTGTTACTTCTTCTGCTTTATAAGATAAGTCTGTCAAGGAGATCAAGGTTTCGATCCTTGGCTCTTTCCCATCTCATATTGGATAATTTCATTAATCATATTGCTCAATCTCTTTGCAAATCAAATTCCCATTGCTAGCAAGCAGAATTCTACAATAAGAATTGCTATAACAAGCTGCCTTGTAACTTAGTAGCATTAAAATTAAATGTAAAAATAACGGATGCTACATACCGCCACTATTCACATGCAGGTCTCATACAAGTATGAATGTTTGAGGTTGTAGCACGGGTACACACTGGTTCAGAAGCCCCCAAAACGTGCGTTTTTTAGTTTTCGACCTGAAAACTACATTTTAGAGTCATGATGTCTTCAGAAGAGTTGAAGAATATTTCTTGGGCTTTCTTTTGATAAGAAAATATCAATGATCTATCCACCTTGAAGGGCGGTATGGAATAAAAAATTTACGCAGATGTACAAAAGCAGTGGTTGTTCTCTGCAGTGTTATAAAGAATGTGAATTGGAACATCTTTTCTGAAGACACAATATTGGACAAACGGTTTTGTAAGGAATGAGAGCACGTTTTGTATGAATGACCCCCAAAAATCATATTTTGAGCTTAACTTTTTCGGAAATGATTTAAGCACTATGGTTTGTTCTAGAAAGTTGTGCATAATGACAAAAAACATGTTTGTCTAGAAGACTACTTTGATCTATCTTGAAACCTGTCAACGTTATTAGGGAATCTTTAGAAAAAATAGTCAATTTTCACATCAACACACCATGAAAAGCGGCAAGAGGCGGCAAGCCAAACAGCCACTATCTGATAGATTCGGTTTTAAGCTACCGAATGCACAATGTTTTGTTTTGTTCCATCGTGTTCCACTATTGTTTTGAATCAACTTAAAATAGTCCTTAATGTACGTTTTTCAGTACAACTGTTATGTAAACAATTAGAAAGTGGCTAACATGATTGGTTATTTATTGCATAGTAACAATCTCCATCAAGACGAAACAGCCACATTTAAGACGAATGGCTGTCATTTGTCGAAATTGTAACCATGCAATAAATAACTAATCATGTTAGCCACTTTTTAATTGTTTACGTAACAGTTGTACTGAAAAACGTACATTAAGGTCACTCCTGACAGAATCCAAGTTTCAAAGTGTTCGCGTTTTCGGGGGCACACCACTCGATACGGAGGCGGCGGACAACTGTCATTTTTGTTGATTCAGCTTTGCTGCGTCGCAGCATGCGTGAAAAGGTAAAAATGACAGTTGTGCGTTGCCTTAAGGACTATTTTAAGTTGATTCAAAACAATAGTGGAACACGACGGAACAAAACAAAACATTGTGCATTCGGTAGCTTAAAACCGAATCTATCAGATGGTGACTGTTTGGCTTGCCGCCTCTTGCCGCTTTTCATGGTGTATTGATGTGAAAATTGACTATTTTTTCTAATGATTCCTTAATAACTTTGACAGGTTTCAAGATAGATCAATGTAGTCTTCTAGATAAACATGTTTTTTGTCATTATGCACAACTTTCTAGAACAAACCATAATGCTAAAATCATTTCCAAAAAAGTTATGCTCAAAATATGATTTTTGGGGGTCATTCATACAAAACGTGCTCTAATTCCTTACAAAACCGTTTGTCCAATATTGTGTCTTCAGAAAAGATGTTCCAATTCACATTCTTTATAACATTGCAGAGAACAACCACTGCTTTTGTACATCTGCGTAAATTTTTTATTCCATACCGCCCTTCAAGGTGGATAGATCATTGATATTTTCTTATCAAAAGAAAGCCCAAGAAATATTCTTCAACTCTTCTGAAGACATCATGACTCTAAAAAGTAGTTTTCAGGTCGAAAACTAAAAAACGCACGTTTTGGGGGCTTCTGAACCAGTGTGGGGTAGCGTGGCAGACGTGTGTTTAGTATTAGAATCTAATAGCATTCAAATTCTAATTGTAAAAATTTCATCCCATTAGAGTTTGCTGTAATACTTTCTCATTGCTCTAGTACTTCTAATTCTCATTCATATTCCCATCCCATAGATCGCATCACTTTTACCAAAGTGGATCTAGATAATGTAGCCCTTCATACTAACAAGTTATCCTATCCTGAGACGATCGTGGAGATACAGAGGTATACTCGGTCTCTAGTAACAACGAGAGTTGAACTAATAATCCTTATTTTTTTGATGATTGTAAGGACGTGGCCGGCGTCGCGATTGACTTAGTGAAATGCAATGAATTTACGAAATTCGCACATTGAGAATGATAGCTAAAACCCAAGTTCCATTCAATTGGTTCCTTAAGTTTGGTCTGAAGATTTGCTGAAAAAAGAAAACTGGTCCAAAATCGTTATAATTAAATTGGATTGCAGCACTATTCTAAAAAGTGTTGACCTGGGTAGGTATATATTGAGTCAAAAGACTTTTTAATGGGTAAGGTCAGTTTTCACCGTAAAATCAAACAGATTCCGATTTCTATTTGATCCATGCTCTACATACGACTGATTCGTGCTTCCGTATTACAACACAATAATGATTTGTAATCTATTGGAATATTACCGAACCACATTTGTATCCTCCGAGTGACAACTTTTACTTTCCTTTGGTAAACGTTTACCATTTTCTGGAAGTAACGAGTCACATCCGAGGTCATTCGCCAGCACAACAACGTGGTATGCGGTAACGGAACAGCCGACGACGCCATCTCATTAGCACCACTTAGTGTATCACAACACAATGCGTCTTCCTGGGCCATGATGTAATTTCATTCGGGCATCAGAAAATCGGATCAACACATCGGTGGACATTTGGAGGCAATCCATCGGAACGTTCAGCTGTGGGTGTCGTACTTTCTTAGTTGGAAATGATTTCTATTCTGGTTTTCATTAGTCTCGTTTACTCCGTGGTTGGTCACGGTCATGATAAACACGTGACAATTGATAATGTCAAGTACAGCTATGGAATTTGTAAGTTGAACGTACAAAAGCTGTGTATTTTCGTATAATTATTGCCTAATCTTTATTTTTAGTTGCCCCTGTTGGATGGACTGTCGGAGGTTACGTCTGGTACATCTCGATGCTGGGATTAATATTGGGTGCTCTGGTTTTGCTCTATTTTAGCAAAGGATGGGGTACCTCTGGAGCGTATTACGATGGATTTTTTAATCGGCGTTCATTGGAGTAAGTATGAAGAACTGTTTATCTGCCTATAATATAGATATGTAATGTTATTTTATTATCTTTTAGCTATCAAAGAGCATTTGGAGCAGAAAACGGCATATTCGATCATTCGAGCGTACAAACCGAAGGTAGAAGCTATCAATTATTCTGGGACGATCGGATACGTGACATTCATAATCTTATTCGGACAAACGATTAGGTTAATGCTGAATTCAAGACTGTAAATATTTTTAATAAATGACATAAATACAATGTTGTGTTATTTGTCTATTATAACAATGGAACAGAGGACGAAATAGGATAAAGATTCCATCAGTTCACATTCACAATTATGAACATTTCCGCTCTACCTTTTTTTTTGGAATTTTGTTTTGGAAGATTGTTTTCTATGCCGATTTTTCACCACATTTTAAGTTTGAAAATTTTCATTCAATATTGCAATATTAGAATTTTCAAAGATTCCATATACTTATTCTGTATTTTCTATGTAAAAAGTTGGAGAAATATTGTGGATAAAAAAAATCTCAACCTAATTAAAATTTTCTCAACTATCAACAATTCTTTCAGAGCTCCAGATTTTCTTTTTGAAAAAAAAAAATTAACCCTTTCAGACCCACGGGGTAATATATATATATCATATCATATATGACCCCAACAGAAAAATAGATGTATAAAATCGCACCATGGATAAAAATGAACACTCTCTTCAGCAAAATTGGTTGAAATTAACTCCCCTATCAAATTATATTATCAGGCTTGGGCGATCAAGGCGCTACGACAACCTAGAACGTCATATACACGGTGAAGTTACGAAAGAGAAAATTTTAGGTATATTGGCAGCGGATTGTATTGTTTTCTAAATAAAATTTTTATTCAAACGTATCCGTAGATTAAGAAAATTATTTTGAGCTTTTTAGTGGAATGTCTTCACTTGTCTTAAGACGAGTTTGTACAATCCCATTGAATTCCACCACTTAATTGTATCTTGACAGATACGTATTTCGACCTCAACAGTAAGGCCGTCTTCAGTGTCTCGTACTTGACTCGACTTTGTACAAGTACGAGACACTGAAGACGGCCTTACTGTTGAGGTCCGTATCTGTCAAGATACAATTAAGTGGTGGAATTCAATGGGATTGTACAAACTCGTCTTAAGACAAGTATCCGTAGAGTTACTGCGATGTACAATAAACTATTTTTTAACTTCCTTGAACGTCCTAGGCCATCCAAACATTCCTTGAGTTTAGGACTTGAAATCTACAGCTGCCAAAAAAAATCGCTTTTCATTACTGAAAGGTTCAATATGCATTCAAATACATCCATTACACCTCCCGGAAGGACAGTGGATATCGTAGGATGGTTTTGAGATATTCTGGGCAACCCAAAACGTCATAGAGTTCGGGACTTGAGATCTACAACAGCTTAGAAGCTATTTTCGGTTCGCAAAACTTCAATATCTGTTCATTCATTTCATTTTTTCATTCATTCGTACGCAAAACTTCAATATCCGTTCAATTATATCCATTACACCTCCCGGGAGGTCAACGGATATCGTAAGATAATTTTAAGATATTTTGGGCAATCCAAACTATCCTTGAGTTCGGGACTTGAGATCTACAGCTGCTTAGAAGCTCTTTTCGGTACTCAAAGCTTCAATATCCGTTCAATTATATCCATTACACCTCCCGGGAGGTCAACGGATATGGTAAGATAGTTATGAGATATTCTGGGCAATCCAAACTGTCATTGAGTTCGGGACTTGAGATCTACAGCTGCTTAGAAGCTCTTCTCGGTACTCAAAGCTTCAATATTCGTTCAATTATATCCATTACACCTTCCGGGAGGTCAACGGATATCGTAAGATAGTTTTGAGATATTCTGGGCAATCCAACTGTCCTTGAGTTCGGGATTTCAGATCTACAGCTGTTTAGAAGTTCTTTTCGTTATTTAAAGCCTCAATATGGATTCCATTACATCCTTTACACTTCCCGGGAGGTCAACGAACATCGTAAAACAATTTTGAGATATTCTGGACAATCCAAACTGTCTTTGAGGTCTACAGCTGCCAAAACTTTATTTGAAATGCTGGAGCTGATATATTCAACTGTAATAATCATATACATAGAGTAACTTCTTCTGGAATATGTTATGGATATAGTTGAATATATATCCAAGCTTGGAGCGACGAAAAAAGTTAGAGTGGTGGTTGTAGATCGCAAGTTCTGACTTCAAGGATAGTTTGGATGACCCAGGATATCTTAAAACCATCTAACCATGTCTCTTGATCTTCACAAATATATTATGGATATAGTTGAATACATATCCAAGCTTGAAGCGACAAGCTTGGTGGCTGTAGATCGCAAGCTCTGAACTCATGAACTGTTTGGATGACCCGGGACATCCCAAAACCATCTGACCATGTCTCATGATCTTCTGGAGTATGTTTTGGACATGGTTGAATACATATCCAAAATTCTAGTGTCGAAAAAATCTAGTTTCATGGGTGTATATCGCAAAATTCTATACTCAAGGACAGGATTGGATGATCCAGGATATCCCAAAACTATGGACATGGTTGAATACATATCCAAGCTTAGAGTGACGAAAAAAGGTTACATTTTAACTGGTGATCGCATTTTCTGGACTCAAGAACAGTTTGGATGCTCTAGTACATCCCGAAAAAATATTTCAACTTGTTTTATCATTTCTCCATTATAAATCACGGAAACAAATGGAACATATCAAATTTACTGCGTAATACCGCTTGGAAGAATTTGGGTCTGAAAGGGTTGAAAAATAGTTCGAATCTTGTTCAAGTTCACCCACAGTCTTCTTATGAATCTTTCTACAGTGAACCCTCCCTTACTCGATATTGAAGGGACCATCGAGATAGGGAGGTATCTGTTACGACCGAAGATCGCCTGTTGGATGTTTCGGATAGATTCTAAGGAAATAGTCGATCTTTACTCTTGCGAGGGTCAATCCAAACTGAGCTTTATTAACTCTGTTACTTCTATGTACATCTAGAGAGTATGATGAGATCTACATCATATCAACTCTCTCATCTCCCCCCTTTAAAATTCTAATTCACTTTTGTTTCAATATAATGTTCATCACTTATTTTAATCAAATTCACTTATCGTAATTCTATCAAAACTTAATCCAATATAAATCCTCTTATTTACTATGTTTCATTTTCCTTAGAAAATAAACTATACTAATCAAATCCATTTATTTAATTTTTTTTAAATTTTCTTCTTCTTAATGATAGATTTTATGTTCATATTTCTGTATTTTGAATTTTGAATTCTTGTTGAGCGGCGTAATGTTTCGTTTAATTTTTGCTTAGGTTTTGTTCCTAATTTAGAATTGCTTCTAGTAGTGCCTAATTTTGAATCTTCTTCATTGTTTTTGTTCTGTACATTATCAGTATCTATGGAATTTTTCAATATAAATGGTTTCTGTGGAATACATTTCAACTGATTTTTATGCGCTGTGCGTGTATCCCCATTGATGCAAATTATGTACGTTAGGTTAGACATTTTTTTAACGATAGTCGCTTCGGAACTGAATGCTCGCCCATTTGCTTTAAATGTATAAATTACTTTTCGTTAGGAGTGAAATGTTTCTTTTCTGTTTGATTTTTACCGTCATCGTTGAAAAGACTTTTATTATTTTTCAGGCTCGATAATTCTGTGCGAGGGAGAAAAGAAAAGATTCTTTCATTTGGAATTATTTTGTCCTCTGTAGTAGGAGTTTGTCGATGGTGGTGTAAAAATTTGTTTACTTCATTCTCGATCTGTAACGATGAAGTTTTATTAACACCGCTTTTGTGGTTTGTACTGCCCTTTCCGCCAGACCGTTACTGGCAGGGTGGTATGGCGGAGAAAAGATATGCTCAATGTTTCTCAATTCACAAAACTTTTTGAAATAGAAACTATTGAATGGAGGCCCGTTATCGCTAACAATCACTGTTGCGAATCCAAACACTGCGAAAATATTATCGAGTACTCGTGCAACAGCATCTGCGGTCGTTTTGATCATTCTATGTATCTCTATTAGACTGGCCCAGATTACTATGGGGAAAAAAAAATGTTGTCGAATTCCAAATGGCACCCCCCAGAATTGTGTCTTTGGGTGAGAAAATCAATCTCTGAAAATTTCAGCTCAATCGCTTGTTGCTTAAGCTGGCGCTTTTGATTTGAAGTTTGTATGGGGATTTCAGCCAAAATGTATAGGAAAATACACCTCCGTCACTCATTCGATCTGGAAATTGGTTCTGATTGCTCGATTGACCTCAGAATTGCAAAATGGCAGTTGGTATGTTAAAGAACAATTTCACAGAACATTGCATGATGATTAAATGAACTTTTATATAATGTTCGGCTGGTTTAGTAGGAGCTGCTTTGTGTAGTTTTGGGTTTTTTGATCGAATCGCATCCGCCGAAACCAATATAAAAGCTCATTTAATCATCATACAATGTTCTGTGAAATTGTTCTGTAGCATACCAACTGCCGTTTTTGCAATTATGAGGTCAATCGAGCAATCAGAACCAATTTCCAGATCGAATGAGTGACAGAGGTGTATTTTCCTATACATTTTGGCTGAAATCCCCATACAAACTTCAAATCAAATGCGCCAGCTTATGCAACAAGCGATTGAGCTGAAATTTTCAGAGATTGATTTTCTCACCCAAAGACACAATCCTGGAGGGTGCCCCGTGAAATTAGACAACTTTTTGTTTCCTGGGCCAGTCTAATGTCTATCCATCGTGAATATGCGTCAACTAATATTAAAAACGTTCGATTAAACTTTTGAAAAAAATCTATATGGATTCGTTCGAAGGGTTTGATAGCCGAGGGCCAATTTCCGTATACCCTAGGCGTCCTATCTATACCTAAAACTTGGCATTTTTTACAAGAATTAACGAATTTCTCTATATCTGAGCCGAAACCATCCCAATACATAAACCGTCTAGCTATTTGCTTCATTTTTTGAATGCCGCGGTGGTTTGAATGCAACAACTGAAGAGAAGGAAGCTTTAAGGATACCGGCACGACTATGCGTTCACCAAATATTAAGCATCCAGATTCTACGTCTAACTCATGTCTTTTAGCATAGTAGTTCTTTAATTTTTGATCCTTTACGTGACTTGGCCAACCTCTTCGAACATATTTTAGTACGGTTGATAATAGGGTATCTTTTGCGGACTCTTCGCTTATAATTTTCGAATTTAGAGTTACTTTTCGATCGTCCACCAAATAGTTCAGCTTATTGAATGAACTATATTGATTCTCTAATAAATCTGCGGTATTTAGTTCCTGATACACGGGCATTCTAGATAAGCAATCTGCTACTAAATTTTCCTTACCAGATGTATGAGTGATGGTGAAATCGAATATAGAGACCCGCAAAAAATATCGTTGTAACCTTGTGGCTATTATAGGTGGTCCACCTTTTTTACTATTAAAAATACCTAGTAAAGGTTTGTGGTCGGTAATAATTGACACTTTTTGTCCAAGCACATACTTATAAAATTTTTCCATGGCGAAGACGATGGCTAGAGCTTCCCTGTGTAAAATCGGATATTTTTGTTCAGCGTTAGTTAGACGACGCGAGACGAAGAAAACGGGCATTTCATTTCCATTTATTGTGTGACTTAATATTCCAGAGATCCCCTCATCACTAGCATCGCAAGTTACTGTAATTGGTTTGGATGGGTTATAATGAGTAAGAATTTTCGCGCTACAGATTGCATTTTTACTTCTTTCAAAAGCATCATTACAACTGGAGTCCCATGACCACTGACTATCTTTAGTTAAAAGTTTGTAAAGAGGGGAAAGAACTATATTCAGTTTAGGAACAAATTTGGTGTGAAACGTGATCATACCAAGAAATGCTTTAAGTTGCGTTCTTGACTCAGGCACTGACACGGCCGTGATTGCCTTCACTTTCTCCGGATTAGGCGATACTCCTGCCTCCGAAAAAATGTGGCACAAATATTTCACTTGGGAACGAACCACTGGTACTTTTCAGCATTGATCTTTACGTTGTGTTGCGCTAATCTTTTTAGTACAGTTTTAATTTTCACTAGAAGCTCTGCGTCTGATTCTGCCCAAATAAGAATGTCATCTATGTACGTCTGAACGTTTGTTATACCCTGTAGTATTCTATCCATTACAGATTGGAAGATAGTAGCCGCCGGCTTCACTCCGAACGGTAATCTTTTATAAGTAAACAAACCTTTATGTGTATTTATAACTAAAAGCTTTTTGGTAGCCTCTGAGACCACTAACTGCTGATATGCTCCTTTTAAATCTATAAGAGCAAAAGTTTTTGCTCCGCTCTTGTTTGTTATCAGCTCTTCAATTACCGGGAGCGGGTAATGATGTGTTGTTATAAATGGATTTACTGTTTTAGACCCGCCCATACAAACTCTAATATCTTTTCTATTCGGTTTCACCACCACTACGATTGGCGAGGCCCATTCGGCGTATTCAACTTTTTCCAGCATACCCTTGTGTTCAAGATCTTCTAAGTGTTTAGCTACCGTATCTCTGTGTTTAAATGCTACTGTGTAGGGTCTATGTACAATAGGAATCGCGTTTGGGTTCATCTTTATGTCCACTATCACATCTTTGATTGGTTCTGTTAAATCATCATCGAATGATACAGCAAACTCTTTCTTCAGTTTGTTTACTGTATTTTTAATCCACAATTCTCTTTCTTGGCCATATAAAATTGAGCCAGTCTCGACCTAATAGAGGTACGAAGCTTTTAGGAGATTCCACTATAAGTAACCCGAGAGTCAAAAGTTTTTCATTTACCCTCACTTCTACATTAATTTTACCTAGAACACTAACAGATTCTCGCGAAATAACAAAGAACTTTCTCTTATCCGGTATTATGACCTGCTAACTGAATCGCTCGTTGTATGTGTCCAGAGAGCAAATGGTTACACAAGCACCCGTATCGCATTCCATCAATAGTTTGCTATCATTTACCAGCAGCTCCACAAAAGCAGGTGTTACATTATTGGACTTACCTAGCATCACATTGTTGATCCAGTTCGGAGTATCCCCTACGACGTCTATCTCAGTCGCGGACTCGTCGTCATCGATGTCGTTGTCTTCTTCTATACTCATTTTAAGGTCTTCCATAGCTGCCAATAATTGATTTATCCCTTGGTTTATCCTGTCTTCGTAAACTCTCTTCCTGTTAAAGCTGCCTTTTGCTGATTGCGCCCCCTGCCGCGCCCCCTCCACGTACAATGGTATGATAAATGCCCCTTCCTATAACAATTGTAGCACACCGTTTCCTCACTGACCCTAGCATTTCCTCGGTGGCTTGATACATCGCTGTGTACCGGTTTTACGCCAGCTTGCTCGTTCAACCTTCCGGCTTTGATAACCCCCTTACTCTGCGCCCAATTACTATTCCCAACATAATTGACTTTATTTATGTCCTGTTTAGCCATTTTCCGCGCCTCCAGGGCAGCAATTTCTATTGTTTTGGCCTTCTCTAATAGCTGAGCCAAATTCAGCTTGTGATCAGCATCACGTAACATTGTCTCCCGAGTCTTATCATTTCGTAGACCGGCCACGAATATTGATTGCACCAGCGTAGTTTCCGTTTCTACACTAACACTACAGTGTTCTACAATATTCTGTAGATCAATTGCGAAGTCGTCCAACGATTCGCCATCTTCTTGCCGCCGCGTTATTAAACGATGACGCTCGGCGAACACATTTTTATTCTCTTCATGCAGTAATTTGAATTTTTTCAAAATTTCTTCATAGGACTTATCGACGATTTTATCTGGTTTGAAACTGCCAATGATTCTATTGGCTGTTTCTTGCCCAACACTTGTTATGAACTCCAAGGCTTTCTCGTCATCAGGGTCTTGTTTAACGCGAAGTAAATATCTACCATCTGCAGGTAAGAATTCACATTCAGACCGGGTGAATACAATGGAAATCTTCCTTTGGTTCTTTTGTCCATCATCACTGCTAAAGGCTTATTATCCTCTTCTTTCGACACGTTTGGCATTTTACCGTACCAAGTCAATCACTAATTCGAAAATCCGCGAGGTATTAGATCTTCTTTGATCCTTACAGATCCTTATAATCACGCTTCCCGTTACACTACACGCAATTCCGCGCCGTTTGTCCTCGTCGCCAGAATTGTTACGACCGAAGATCGCCTGTTGGATGTTTCGGATAGATTCTAAGGAAATAGTCGATCTTTACTCTTGCGAGGGTCAATCCAAACTCAGCTTTATTAACTCTGTTACTTCTATGTACATCTAGAGAGTATGATGAGATCTACATCATATCAACTCTCTCAGTATCGAGATAGGGAACACATTCATATTTGGCCGCATGCCGTTTAGCCGAATAGTTAAAATTTGTTTCCTTATTAATTGAAGTGAGATGTTCGAAGTAAATAGGGAACAGTGAGAACTGAGAAGTGAGAAATGAGATGATCGAAACAAGTACAGAGTAGTGAGAAGTGAGTACTGAGAAATGGTAGTGAATATTGAGTAGTGAGATGTGTTCAGTAACAGTAGTGGAAAGTGAGAAATGAGAAGAGAAAAAAGTGATGGGAAGTGAGATGTGATAGATGAGAAGTAGGATGTGAGTAGTGAGAAAAACAGAAGCAAGAGGTAAGAAGTGAGAGATGATAATTGGGAAGCGAGAAACGAGATGTTGAGTAGTGAGAAGTGAGTTGATAATATATAATATAAATATATATATATATATATATATATATATATATATATATATAAATAAAGAAGGAAAGAGAAAGAATCTCGTTTCTCACTCCTCGTTGCTCGGTCCTCACTTCTTACTACTTCCTTCTCACAACTCACTAGTCATTTTTTACTACTATCTTCTTACTTCTCACTTCGCACTTTTCACTTCTCACTTATAACTTCTTATATCTCACTTCTGACTTCTCATTTCTCACTTATCACTTTTTACTTCTAAGTTTCCACTTCTCACTTCTCTCTTCTTTACTTTTACTGCTCACTATTCACTTTGATTTTTTCACTCCTTACCTCTCATTTCTCACTTCCTAAGTTCCTATGACTAACATCTCATTTCTCTCAAGTAAAAATCTTATTTCTCACTTTTCACTTCTCATTTCGAATTTCTTACTTCTCTTTTTTATCTTTTCACTTCTCACTCCTCACTTCCCACTTCTCATTTTTAACTTTTCACTTCTCACTTATAACTTCTTATATCTCACTTCTGACTTCTCATTTCTCACTTCTCACGTTTCACTTCAAACTTTTCACTTTTCACTTCTCCCTTCATACTTTTCACTTCTCGCTACTCACTTCGTACTTCGAATTTGTCACTTCTCATTTCTCACTTCCCACTACTCACTTCTTACTTTGCACTTCTCTCTTAGAATTTCTCACTTTTCACTTCTCATATCTAACTTTTCATTTCTCACTTCTATCCACTTATTTGACACTTCTCATTTCTCACTTCTCGCTTATCACTTTTTACATATAACTCATGCAAATACTGTTTTTGACGACATCGAGTTAGCGACGTAAAAATGCTTTGGAAAATTACTTCGACTTAGAGAATATAGACTTACGGAGGGAGCGCAGTATTCTAGATTCAGGGAATTTGAATTTCATCGAGTGAGGGAAAATATCGAGTTACAGAACATCGAGTTTGGGAGAGTTCACTGTAATTCCTCTTAGATTATTTCATGAAAAAAACATCAAATTATTTTATTCTAATTTGAAACGTTTGAAGATACCTAGTCATAGATAAGTTCCATTAGAAACTCTTAAAAGGTAATAAAGTAGATGTTAGAGCAATATAATCCACCTAATCAAATTATCCCGGTCGGGTCCAATTCCCAGTTTTTCCCTGGCGGCGTGACAGATTTTGAACACTGGCGCGCCGGTACAAAAATGTTTGAGGCGGCGTAATGCTAAACATTGTCGGTGGCGGTGGCGTACGGCTCTAGTTAAGGGTTTCAGAATGTGACTGTTATTGCACAAGAAAAGTGGAGATTCTGAAACAATCACATTCAATCAACTGAAATAAGTACAGAAATCAGCAACGCGTAACCAAAGCGGGGTACAGCTAATAACCAGAAAAGGATGAAATGCGGCCTCATGTGGAGGTTTTGAATACTTCTACATGATTCTACAAACGTTGCCTCTATTTTGATCATAATTTCGTCGCCTTGAGCATGAGCATGATTGACCGCCCACGGTTGCTACTCTGTTATTGCCAGGTCAGCTGTATTTACACAGAGAACCAACAGATGAAGTTTGGGACTAACATCATCTTCAATGTGTAAGACCTGGTGACCAAAAAATAAGCAATACCAGCGCCGGCCGTGTCCGAATGCAGATCAATTGAGGAATGGGTAGGAAAATGTTGACATGATACTCGCTTTGATAGAAGCCGACGAGTCATCTGCACTTCCACGAGAAATCACTGGGATGTTGGATATATGGGGTAGGTATTGTGGCAGGGTTCGTTTTGGTAAACGGTATGCCGTATATAGCGTGTAGTTTGATCAATTCAAATTATAATCGAACGAACATTAATTATTTTAATTACTGACCGCACTAAGCAGAACAAAATTGTCGATGACCAGCCGATCTCTCTGCTAACCGCACAAAGCAGAACAATATTTTCGATGACCGGCCGATCGTTCTGCTTACTGACGCGAACTGCATCTTCACTTTCTAATTAATTTACTCACCCGCACAAAGCCAAAGCAGAACAACATTTCGACGATCGGGCGATCGTTCTGCTAACCGCACAAAGCAGAACAAATTATGTCGTGACCAGCCGATCGTTCTGCCTACTAAATAAATCACGAAACATGATCTACTTTTTTCACCTTATTCCGACAGGAAATTTGATACTCCTAAGTAAACGTCTCTGAGGCATGTTTCCAAGTACATAATTTCGTCGCCTTCCATCCACACCTTAAATTAAGCTTCTGAAGAATGATGTACATATGTACTGCCGTGCTATTCAGAGTGAGCCGAAACCGTCCCATTAGCGCATATTAATAACATAGGAGCATGTTATCAACCTTCCTGAACTCGCACCCTTGTAAAAAGTACAACACCTTCGAGAAAAGCACGATGTCATTTTCAAGAGCGGCGGGGCTGCGTAGGTGATCCAGGACCATGCGATTCCCGGAAGGTTAATAATGGAACATATACCGGAAATGAAATCATTAGGCTACGCAACCAGATGGTATACCGACCTGTTCCATGATATCCATCAAATCAATAAAATTTAAAACGGCGATCCAAAGCCTCAAATGTAACTTCATTATCGTACAATTAGCACCTCACCCTTCTCCAGTGAGTTGCTGTTTAGTATAAATAACTGAATCATAAGGCGCAGTCAGCTTTTCGTGAGTCCGAACTATTAACTGGAGCAAAATGATTCAAATTTTATTTTTTGTCATGCTCGGTAGTTTATTTGCAGTCAGTCGAGCCGATGAAACTATCATCCAAGAAAACTCAGAAGCCCGTCAGTCGTATCCCGATAATCCGTACTTTCATTCCGGTAAGGTAAGATCATACATATCATCACTTATTTCGGTGACAGCTTTTAGTAACACGTACTTTTTCCTAATTTAATTACAGTTGCATATCCTTTCGGTTACGGTTGGGGCATTGCGGCCTATGTGTTCATAGTGTTCAAAGCGGTTTTCTTATTTACTTCTTTTGTGGTTTGGGCATACTCAGAAGCAGGATTCACAAAACGTGACCATGGCAGAGCGAGTGAGTACCAATGGATTGACTCGATCGTACAGCTGGTGGCCCCGAGGACTTCGGAGGATTGTCGTCGGGAAGTGATCTGCGAAGCGGAAGCATACGTTGCCGGGAACCCAATACTGCGGTTGATGTCGCAGTTTGGTGGCGGAATGGGAGGCGAGTGCAAAATGGCAACCTTCAGCGGAGAGTGTAGTGCGATCACAATCCAGGACGTGATTTTTAGCCAGTTGAGGCCAATGTTGAGGCGTCCGTCAAATGTGAATTGGGGCTCGTCGTTACTTAATAAATTTTTATAAAATTGGGACTACTTGTTTTTTTTTATCTAGTGGAAGATGATTAACCAACAGTCGACGATCTTGAAAAAAAATTAATATTTTTGTTTTGAGTTAGAAAAATATGTTTTTTCAATATGTTTGATTGGTAGGCTCAGACGTGTAGGTATGACATCCAATTGAGCTGCAGTTTAGGTTTAAGATATTTACAATAGATATCATCTTATTATTAACAGTTAGTGGGACATTATAGCGGGGCGTCATGGTCGTTTAGGACCTAGAATGGTTTTTCGAAACTATTCTGGGTCCCAAACAACTGTGCAGAATTTGGGACCGATTGGTTGCTTTATCATTTTCCGCATCGTGTTTGAAGTTTGTATGGAAATTAGTATGAGAAAACGAATATTTTTGCATTTTTACTTTCAGAGTAGAGGTTTCAGTTAATCGTAAACCAAATGGTACCATGCGTTAAAGTATAACTCAAAGGATGCCGAAAAACTTTGCTAAAATAGGTACGTTGTTGGAACGTCCACGGAAAAAGTTATAACGCTTCGAAGATCGATTGGTCAAACCATATGCAAAACATCATTTATTCTAAACAGCACTGTCGAACTATTCATTTCATTTATTTAGTCTACATCTAAACAGATAACACTGAATCAACAATTTGACGCCACAATACACGGTTCGAGGCCGCATCTATCCATCCTCGAATACGCCCCACGCTCGCCAACTCGTTTTGCACCTGGTCTGCCCATCTCGCTCGCTGCGCTCCACGCCGTCTCGTACCTGCCGGATCGGAAGCGAACACCATCTTAGCAGGGTTGCTGTCCGGCATTCTTGCAACATGTCCTGCCCATCGTACCCTTTCGGCTTTAGCTTCCGGCTTCTGGATACTGGGTTGGCCGTAGAGTTGGGCGAGCTCGTGGTTCATTCTTCGCCGCCATACACCGTCTTCTTGCACACCGCCAAAGATGGTCCTAAGCACCCGTCTCTCGAATACTCCGAGTGCTTGCAAATTTTTCTCGAGTATTGCCCATGTTTCATGTCCGTAGAGGACTACCGGTCTTATTAGCGTCTTGTACATGACACATTTGGTGCGGTGGCGAATCTTTTTTGACCGCAGATGATGCGCCTTCGTATTTCACGACTAACATTGTTATCAGCCGTTAGTAAGGATCCGAGGTAGACGAACTTCTCGACCACCTAGAAGGTATCCCCGTCTATCGTAACACTGCTTCCCAGGCGGGCCCTGTCGCGCTCGGTTCCGCCCACAAGCATGTACTTTGTCTTTGACGCATTCACCTCCAGTCCAACTTTTGCTGCTTCACGTTTCAGGCGGATGTACAGTTCTGCCACCTTTGCAAATGTTCGGCTGACAATGTCCATGTCATCCGCGAAACAAATAAATTGACTGGATTTGTTGAAAATCGTACCCCGGCTGTTACACCCGGCGCTCCGCATGACACCTTCTAGCGCAGCGGTTCTCAACCTTTTTCTTGAGAGGTACCCCTTCGCACCTTTGCATAAATTGAGGTACCCCCTATTTATTTTTTGGCTGTTAAATGAAAATAAGTGTAACTCATAAGCTATATGAAAAAAAGCAACTAAAAATTAACGGGATATATGACTCTCCATAAAGTTGGCTGAAATTTTCATTATTCCTAGCTCTTGGAGAAAGGCTTCCGAGCCTCTTGGAATACGGCTTTCGTGCCACTGAAAAGAAGGCTTCTGGACATCTTGAAAGGTCGCCTCTGAGCCCCTTGAATGTTGACTTCCACGTCTCTAGAAAGATGAACTCCGAGCGCATTGAAGAGAGGTTTCCGAGCCTCTTGTAAGTAGGCTTCCGAGCCTCTCGAAAGTAAGCTTCAGAGCATCTGGTAAGAAAGTTTCCGAGCCTCTTGAAAAGAAGATTCCGGGCCTCTTGAAATACGGCTTTCGTGCCCCTTGAAAGGAGGCTTCCGGGCCTCTTGAAAGGAGACTTCCGGGCCTCTTGAAAGGAGACTTCCGGGCCTCTTGAAAGGAGGCTTCCGGGCCTCTTGAAAGGAGGCTTCCGGGCCTCTTGAAAGGAGGCTTCCGGGCCTCTTGAAAGGAGGCTTCCGGGCCTCTTGAAAGGAGGCTTCCGGGCCTCTTGAAAGGAGGCTTCCGGGCCTCTTGAAAGGAGACTTCCGGGCCTCTTGAAAGGAGGCTTCCGGGCCTCTTAAAAGGAGGCTTCCGGGCCTCTTGAAAGGAGGCTTCCGGGCCTCTTGAAAGGAGGCTTCCGGCCTCTTGAAAGGAGGCTTCCGGGCCTCTTGAAAGGAGGCTTCCGGGCCTCTTGAAAGGAGGCTTCCGGGCCTCTTGAAAGGAGGCTTCCGGGCCTCTTGAAAGGAGGCTTCCGGGCCTCTTGAAAGGAGGCTTTCGGACCTCTTGAAAGACGGATTCCGAGCCTCTTAAAAAGAGGCTTTCGAGACTTTTGAAAGAGGCTTCTGGGCTTCTTAAAAGGGGGCTTCCCGGCCTCTTGAAAGGAGGCCTCTGAATCTCTTGAAAGTAGGTTTCCGGATCTTTTGAAAGGAGGCTTTCAATCCTCTTGAAAGGAATCCTCCGATCCTATTGAAAGAAGTCTTCCGGGCTGATTAAAAGTAGCGCTCGAGCACAGAGTCTCTTAATTCTCGTGTATACATGGATGAGACAGTGTGCCATGAGCTACGAAAGCTCACGTAGCATCGATTCCGTGCGACGAGAGAAGCTAGCGCGCACATAAAATAACTGAGTGAGCGTGTCTCAAAGTACGTCTCATGAGACTCATCTCATGCGCTAGGAATGCATAGCTGGCGTTACTTAGGCGACGATATTATTGAATGAAAATTTCCCGCCCAAGCTGTTTTACGCACCTCCGCTGTTGTTTGCAAAGGTTTGCCATGGCAAACAGCGCATGAGCTGATCGCATTGAGATGTCTCAATGCGACTCACCAATGTTAATGTGAGGTACACAAGCTTCGTGAGACTCGCGTGCGCTAAATTTTATGTGCGCGTAGCAGTCGTTGCTCAATCTCATCCTTTTTTGTACGCGTGCATGATGTCTGATCAGAACATATAGTACATGTATCAGCCAGTGGAGATATATCAGCTTCCACACTGATATTCTTCCCTCCCCCTTCATACAGGAGCTTGGCAGAAGGAAGGTCGTGTAATATGTGCCATCACAAATATTGCCCTCCGCTCGCTTTCAAATCGACTTCTACAAAAAAACATTCTTCATGCCTGCCGTATTCTAACGGAACTATCAATTCTATACTTTCGCCTCTAATTCTATCATGAACATGTACGTCCAAGTTTGGAAGATGATATTAGCATTTCCATATCAATGTATCAGAACTTAATCAATAAATTTTGATTAAAACTGCATGAAATCCGCCATCATGCATTTTTGTCCGAGGTACCCCCTGGGCCCGGCGAAGGTACCCCCAGGGGTACATGTACCCCAGGTTGAGAACCGCTGTTCTAGCGCAATGTTGAACAACAGGCACGAAAGTCCATTACCTTGTCTTAGCCCCCGGCGCGATTCGAACGAACTGGAGTGTTCGCCCGAAATTTTCACACAGTTTTGGTCACCATCCACCGTTGCTTTGATCAGTCTGGTAAGCTTCCCAGGGAAGCTGTTCTCGTCCATATTTTTCCATAGCTCTACGCGGTCTATACTGTCGTATGCCGCCTTGAAATCAACGAACAGATGATGCGTTGGAACCTGGTATTCACGGAATTTTTGAAGGATTTGCCGTACAGTAAAGATCTGGTCCGTTGTCGAGCGACCGTCAACGAAACCGGCTTGATAACTTCCCACGAACTCATTCACTAATGGTGACAGACGACGGAAGATGATTTGGGATATCACTTTGTAGGCGGATTTTAGGATGGTGATCGCTCGAAAGTTCTCACACTCCAGCTTGTCGTCTTTCTTGTAGATGGGGCGTATAACCCCTGCCTTCCACTCCTCCGGTAGCTGTTCAGTTTCCCAGATTCTGACTATCAATTTGTGCAGGCAAGTGGCTAGCTTTTCCGGGCCCATCTTGATGAGCTCAGCTCCGATACCATCCTTACCAGCTGCTTTATTGGTCTTTAGCTGTTGGATGGCATCCTTAGCTTCCCTCAAGGTGGGAGCTGGTTGGCTTCCATAGTCCGCTGAACTGACGTAGTCATCTCCTCCACTGCCTTGACTTTCACTGCCTGTACTCTCAGCGCCATTCAAATGTTCCGTGCTGCTTCCACCTTTCGATCACCACACGTTCGTCCGTCAAGATGCTCCCATCCTTATCCCGGCACATTTCGGCTCGCGGCACGAAGCCTTTGCGGGATGCGTTGAGCTTCTGATAGAACTTGCGTGTTTCTTGAGAACGGCACAGCTGTTCCATCTCCTCGCACTACGCTTATTCCAGGCGGCGCTTCTTCTCCTGGAAAAGGCGGGTCTGTTGTCTCCGCTTCCGTCTATAACGTTCCACGTTCTGCCGGGTACCTTGCTGCAGCGCGACCGCTCGTGCTGCGTCCTTCTCCTCCGGAATCTGTCTGCACTCTTCGTCGAACCAATTGTTTAATCGATTTCGTCCCACATTGGCTTGGGCAGCTGTCGTACTCACGTTATCATCATCATCAGTGCTTCCGGAGTGTGGGCTATGGACGTTGTCCAAGTAACCAAAATTTCCTTTAAGAGTACGTTTCTCGCTTAATCAGCTTCACCGAGCTGCTTAAGCGAAAAACGTACTCTTAAAGGAACTTTTGGTTCCTTGGGTTATTATGCTGAAGTTGAAGAACCGGCCTTTGATCCTCAACCTACACATTCTTTCGTTGATCGGCCACAACCCGATCACACGTTTTTGCATAACACCTATCACTATGAAAGCTGTTCCCAGCTTGTGTATGGTAAGTTTGGTTGGAGGTGCTACTATGGTCCTACTATCTATGGTGCTACTATGGGGGCCTTCCTTAGCCGTGCGGTAAGACGCGCGGCTACAAAGCAAGACCATGCTGAGGGTGGCTGGGTTTGATTCCCGGTGCCGGTCTAGGCAATATTCGGATTGGAAGTTGTCTCGACTTCCCTGGGCATAAAAGTATCACAGTGCTAGCCTCATGATATATGAATGCAAAAATGGTAACCTGGTGTAGAAACCTCGCAGTTAATAACTGTGGAAGTGCTTAAGGTCACTCCTGACGGAATCCAAGTTTAAAAGTGCTCGCGTTTTCGGGGGCACACCACTCGATTCAGAGGCGGCGCACAACTGTCATTTTTGTTTATTTAGCTTTGCTGCGTCGCAGCATGCGTGAAATAATAAAAATGACAGTTGTGCGTTGCTTCCGTTTCGAGTGGTGTGCCCCCGAAAACGCGAGCACTTTTAAACTTGGACTCCGACACTAAGCAACAAGCTCTGTCCCAGTGAGGGGATGCAATGCCAATAAGAAGAAGAAGAAGAAAAAAAAAAGAAGAAGAAGAAGAAGAAGCTACTACGATCCAAGAGACGATTGATTTCGGCACGAGGGACCAATATTCTCTGACGGCAGTTTAGTAGGGGATCCCGAACGCATCTTGCACCGGGGGAGAAGACGTGCGAAACGTCAGACACACCAAGGCCGGGGAACCGCCATCTAAAGAGACGCCACAATACACGGTTCAAGGCCGCATCTCTCCATCCTCGAATGCGCTTCACGCTCGCTAAGTCGTTCTTCACCAGGTTAGCCCGAACATCACCTTTGCAGGCATTCTTGCAACATGCCCCTCCCAGCGCATCCTTTCGGTTTTAGCTACCTTCTGCATCCTGGGTTCGCCGTAGAGCTTCATTCTTCACCGTCTTCTTGCACACCGTCAAAGATGGTCCTAAGCACCCGTCTCCCGAATACTTCGAGTGCTTGCAGGTCCACTTCGAGTATGGTTCAAGTTTCATGTCCATAGAGGACTACCAGCAGTGTTGTGCTGAATCATTATCAGACGATAATGATTGCAGTTTTCATGTGAAAACAGTAGGCGAGTTGTCACTGGTGAAATTTTGTACTCAAATGATAATAAACACAGAATTTTCATTCAAACATTAATCTTTACTAAATATCAGTTAATTGTCAACTGTCTCGTTATATCTTGTATTTGGCTTTATGGTTCCATGGTAGTAAGGAAAAAGAGTTCAAAATGTAACGGTAAATGCTTGAAATCAAGATATGATTTTCAAACGATTCTTAATCGCTGGCGAGTTTTTATCACTTGATAAAGAACGTAAAAACGCGGGTGTCTAAAAGTAAGAACGTGGGTGAGTTTTGATCACCCTCGATTTTTTGAAAATTGTATTTTTCCCAACCAGTCTTATGAGCGTTTTGTACATGACACATTTGGTGCGGTGGTGAACCTTTTTTTACCGCAGTTTCTTCTGACACGTCTTCCTATTTCACGACTAACATTATCATCAGCCGTTAGCAAGGATCCAAGGTAGACGAATTCATCGACTGCGATGCATCCACCACCAGTCTAACTTTTGTTGCTTCACGTTTTAGGCGGGTGTAAAGTTCTGCCACTTGCGGAGTGCGGAAGATTCAGTATGGACTGCTCATACCGAGGCAGCAGGGTCGTAGCATAGAATTGTTGGTACTTACTATTATTGACACCTCGAGGCATGGCAGTGGAGTGTCAGAGCGAGCACCCAAGTAAGCCTCACATGGTTTGAGTGCCTGTGTGAGCGTGGTGAAGTATGTAATGCTGAAGCCTGAAGGGCAGTTCCGGGGGAAAATTATGGAAGCCAAAGGAGAGTTTAGTGGGTAGGAGGAGTCCCACACTCTGGCACAAACCCCGTGTGGTAGTTTGACAACTACTAAGCACGTGTGCAATAGGTTGTGCGTAAATGCATACTCTCTTGTAAAAAAAGCGTAGGGGGTCGTCAATCGCCAGCACGTACGGACGTCAATTCCAGTTCGAGACAGCAGCACGTACGGACGTGTTTTTTGCTCGCGCATTTTTTCCAAGTGTTTTTCTCGTTCGTTCGCTGTTTACGTTTTCGCTTCGTCGCGTTGGCGTTATTTTCTCCCGGACCCGTCATGGGAGACTCGGTGGCCGATTCGGTCGCTGGAAAAGTGCCTAAGCGCACTGCTCTTGGAGGCGTGGGTAACCCCTCCAAGCAGCTTTTGCAGAGCAACGTGTTCTCGCCGTTGCCGCTTGATGACGCCGGCAATCCGCCGAAAAAGAGGAAGAAGCAGGTGCAACCAGAGCGGAAGGAGAAATGCCCGCCCGTGTTTGTGAAGGGCGATCCGCCGGATTTACGCCCAAAAATTCGCCAGCTGATCGCTAAGGGCCTGAAATGTACTTTTCGGCTCTGCAGCGAGGGCGTGAAAGTGATGCCGGCAAACAGGGACCATCATCAATCCGTCGTGGAGTTCCTCGAGGTCCACAAGTATGAGTACTACACTCATGACTACCCCGGCACGAAGCCGCTCAAGGCTTTGCTGCGAGGACTTCACGACATGAAGGAGGAAGAGCTCCAAGTAGAGCTTGAAAGTTGCGGACTGAAGCCAGTAGCCGTCCACAAGATCGCTTGTCACGACAAGGCGAGGAGATATCGCGACCAGCTTTACCTGATCCATCTGGAGCCAGGCTCCAGTATCTGGAAGGACCTGAAGCTTGTTTACGTCATAAATTACACCGTCGTTGACTCGGAGCGATATTGGCCAGTGCACCGTGATGTCACGCAATGCACCAACTGCTTCAATTTCGGGCACGGCACCTCGCACGGCACCAGGAACTGCCGCATGAAGCCGCGCTGCAACGAGTGTGGCGAACCCCATCCGACTGACGAGTGCGACAAAATGGAGGTGGCCGATCCCAAGTGCGCCAACTGTGGTGACAAACATCGGGCCACCACAAAGGGCTGCCCAAAGCGAGCCGAGTTCCTGGAAATCTGGAAGAAGGCTTCCACCAGGACCATTCCGAAGAAGAACCGTGTTCCTGTAATCAACGAGGTGAACGTTCCAGCCATCCCGGCTCCCCGTCGTGTGATTCCAATACTCCCACCGCTACAGCCGCACAAGCGACTGGCAGCGGCAGCTGCATTCGTCCAAGCTCCAGCATCGTCGGCACCATCCACCAGCGAATGGCCCCCGCTCCCTACTCCTGGGTTCCGTCGGCAGCCGGAGAACGAAACTGTCCCACCGGAAGAATCTGCCCCGCTGTACACTCCGGAGCAACTGATGCCGATCTTCGCGCAGCTCGCCACTCGACTGCGCGGCTGCAAAACCCTTTTGACCAGGTCTTCACTCTTGGCGTTCATCACCGAAACGCACCTAAAACCGGAGGTAAACGTCAACACCCCGGACTTCCGCATCGTACGACTCGACCGGCCGACCAGGGGAGGCGGTGTGGCCATCGCTCTTCGCTACAACATCAACTGTCGTCTGCTTCCAAGCTTCCAGCTCAGTGTCATCGAGGCGATCGGTGTCGAAATCACCACTTCAGTCGGCACAATCGCGCTCATTGCGGCATACTGTCCAACGCAAGCCAAAGCCGGCGATGGATCATCGGCTGCCCTTCGGAGGGACATCGTCAAGCTTACGCGGTCAGGTCAGTTTATCATTGCTGGCGACCTCAATGCCAAACATCAAGCCTGGGGCAACAGTCGCGGCAATCGGAACGGCACCATCTGAAGCAACGCCATGGAAGAAGGCCACTTCACGATCTTGAGCCCGGATTCCCCTACTCGGCTGAGTCGGTCCGGTGTCCCCGCAACCCTCGACCTCTACATAACAAACCTGAGTGACCACGTCTCGCAGCCGGTCGTCTACCAGGAGCTCAGTTCGGATCACTATTCGGTGGTGGCGGAACTGGGCTCCTCGGTTAATCGGCACCAACAGTTACGGCGAAACTACCACCGAGTGAACTGGCAGCAGTTCAAGCAGTGCGTCGATAACACCGTCGATTACGAGGTGCGTCCGGAGACGCCGGAAAGTATCGACCGCTAGCTTTGCGCTATCGAGGAGGCGATCACGGCAGCCCGGGAGCAACACGTTTCGACGGCTCGACAGGTAAGCAACTCCTTAAACATCGATGCACTCACCAAAGATTTGATACGATTGCGGAATGACACTCGCAGTCAGTTCCAGCGTATTGGACTGCCTGAACTAAAGGCACGCTGCAATAGAATCACAAAAATTATCCAGGCCAGAATGGTGGCCCTCAATAATAACGATTCAGTTATAAAGTTGCATAATTAGACTGTTACAACTTTAAATCTAGAATAGTAAAAAAACAGTTCAAACATACATCATAATTTACATTACACATTATATTATCATAAAAAAAACATACGTGTTATTGTATTTGCAACAAAAATATTTCTTAGGTAGAAACATAATCATTATGTGACATGCTGTTAGTTAATTATTAGTTAATGTATATATTTAAGTTATAAATTTAGCCTCCAGCTTCCAGTTTCGATCTTTTGACCTTATAGTTCATAGTCCAGAAGCTACCTGGTTCCTCCATGTGTACGCAGTTGTTAAGCAATCATTTATACCTAATGATAATATTGCATCTGCGAATACAATCTGGAAAAGACATTCCATTACATCTTATACAACATTGTCGACAATGATTGCATTAACCAGTATATGCGATTTAATTGAACACATATATAATTTAATATTGACGTGTATAATATCATCATGATATTATCATCTCTAAGAGGAGAAATACAACGTTGTCAATATAACAAAATTGCCCTCAAAGTTTGTTTTCCCTAAAATCGTGTTTATTGTATTTCTAAATTGTTCTATAGATCCCAGTGATGTTGTGAATTGATTGTTAAGAAAAACAAAATATGGAATAAAACGACTAATAGTACATACTCTCTTTTTCTGGTTGCTAATTTTTAGAATTGAATTTCATGTTTCCAATAAGTACTAAATAATGGAATTTTTGCAAATCTGTTTCTACCCATTTAGTGAGTACTTAAAAAACAACACCAGGCTGTTTACTATGTCTAATGACAAATAACAGTAAGTATTCTATTAGTAATCAACCTTTGAAGGTTTAGTTATACATAGCTAGTACAGATGTACGGAAAAACACAGTTCATGAAGAATGGGTGCGAAAAGGTTCCCTTAGAATTCTGACCAATAGTACAAAAATAACTGGATGATCATTTTCATGTAGTTCTATTTCACAGACATTGACTGGGTGATTACCGATTGTTTAATGTTGAGGAATGTATTTGTATAAAACAGCTACCGCTTTTGAAATTTATTTTCTAATTGTATTTAATGATGATGATAAATGCATTCTTTTTAATATTCTTGAAAAAGAATATTTTATTGAACATTCAAGGATCATCAGAGTTGTTGAATGTATATTTGAAATCATTTTAACAGAGAACTTTACAATCAAATCTTAACGAAACACATATATGCAATTTTTCAAATATTTGCGATATATGATTCCGTTTTGAGTTAAAATTTACATATTTACAACTTATGACATAGATTGTAATTAGATTGTACATTTGCATTATATGTAACCTTTCTACAATTTTTCACAACTTCTGCTGGATCTATATATGATTACGATCTGATCTGTGAATATATATAATTTAATTTGTACATTCTTATACGATTGCTGGTTTGCTGGGAGGTCGTCATTTCGTCAGCTCACACAATCTTGGGCAGAACATCGTCAGTCCACACGAAGCAGGCGTCAACGAGCATGCTAACAACATCCCAGGCTTCGATAGCATCCTGAATCTCGAGCCCAAACACATGAGTGCTCCGTTCTTTGAGCACCTCTCGCTGATCTTTAATCAGTGTCTCCGGCTCAACTACTTCCCATCGTCCTGGAAGTCAGCGAAAGTCATCCCCATCCGGAAGCCTGGGAAGGATCCTTCCTCCCCCAGAAGTTATCGTCCCATCAGCCTTCTCTCAGGGTTATCCAAGCTATTCGAAAAAGCTATTCATCACCGGTTACTTGAGTCTGCCGAAAATCTTAACATCTTGCTCGAGGAACAGTTTGGTTTCCGACGCGGTCGGTCAACTGTACACCAACTGACTCGAGTTACCAACGTCCTCAGACGGAACAAGTTTGTCTCAAAAACATCCGCCATGGCCTTACTCGATGTCGAGAAGGCATTTGACAATGTATGGCATGATGGCCTGGTGTATAAACTTCAACGTTAAAATCTTCCCAGCTGTCTGATGAAAATCATCAACAATTTCCTGTCGGCAAGGACATTCCGGATCTCAATCAGCGGAGCGAGTTCCAATGCGCACAACATAATCGCAGGCGTCCCCCAGGGCAGTATCCTCGGGCCCCTGCTTTTCAATCTGTTCACCTCCGACATGCCAGAACCTCCAGAAGGCGGCATTCTGTCTCTGTTCGCAGATGACACCTCCATCGTCTACAACGGTAGAGTGATCAGAGCGCTAGTGGCAAAACTCCAACGAGGCCTGGATGCCCTGACAGAGTACCTCACCAGCTGGAAGATCTGTATCAACGCGGCGAAGACCCAGGTCATCATTTTCCCCCACTATTCCCTAAACATGTTCCGCCTGGGGACTGTAAAATAATCCCCAATGGCACGATTGAGGAATGAGCCAATGAGGCCGACTACCGTGGCTTGACCCTCGACAGCAAGCTTATTTGCAGGCAACAGGTTGACAAAACGGTGACAAAGTGTAACGTTTTGTTGAAACTACTGTACCCTTTGATCAACCGCCGGTCGTCATTGGCCCTGAAAAATAAGCTTGCTGTCTACAAGCAAATCATCCTCCCTGTGATCGAATATGGCATGCCGGTCTGGGAGAGCTGCGCTAAAACCCACCACCTCAAACTTCAACGGGTCCAAAACAAATTCCTGAGGATGATCTTCAACACCCCTCCCAGGACAAGAACATCCGAGGTCAACCGTCTGGCAGGGATAAAGACCTTACATGAACGCTTTGGTGAGTGTAAAGAAAACTAAGAGGCGCTTAGGGCGCTAGTTCCAATCTAGGTTATCAAATTTTTATTGTAAATATTAGTGTACATTGTAGTTAGGTTATCAAATAAAAAAAACACACTCTAGCGCCTCCTGAAGGCCGTCATGATACATTATATTTTAAAAATTAAGTCAAAACATAAAATAATAATAATAATAACAATAATCAAAATTGAAGTTGGAGGCCAAGCCGGCCGATCACTGTATGTACATGTTAACCTTCTGTCTGTGCTCAAAAAAACTTACGTTGTCTGTGCTCTGGGGTCAAATTGACCCCAAATTGAAATTGCTATAACTTTTTTAATGCTTGACCAATTTTAGATTTTTGGGGCTGTTTCGAAAGATAATTTAATCATCTTTCAGGTCGTTACCAAAGATTGACTATAGGTGGGCGGGTACATCGCGGGGAGGGGTTTTCGTAAAAAGGGTGCAAAAACAGTGATTTTTCATGCTATTTTACTTATATCCGAAAATCCTACCCTTTTTGAACTGCACCTTTTTAAAAAGGTTATGCAGGAAGGCTCTGGCATGAGGCGTTGATAAGTTTAGAACTCGGCCGCCAGGTGGTGGTATATTTGAATTCATTATTTTGGACTACTTAAGATATTGCGATATATAGAATTTGTCAGCTATAATAAAGTAGGGGCAGCGTATATTGTTACGCCGTCACTACACACCAGCCGTACTGGCAACCCTAAGAGAAGAACGAGAAGGCAGTGAATATATCCATTTAGTTATGTACCCAAATCTGTATAATAAAGACGTATTGAAACGAGTCTCGCGTGTGTTAAGCGTCCTTTTGCTTTATCCGTGTCACATAGCGCAATTGTCCGGAATCGTTCCGGTGAATCCACTGGCCTGTTGTGTGTCGGTTCTGTCCGACGGTCCACTCTGCATATCCCATCAGGTTTTGGACCCAGTGCAGTGCATGGAAAAGGTGTTTCGGGACGAAGAAAACGGCTTTAAGGAAGCCATTAAAGAACGAAAAAGTTTTTTCGGCGTGGGTACAGTCGGTACAGTTCGTTCAGCATTTGCATTCGGCTCGAGCTGCAAGGCATCATGCGATCGTGATAGTGTGCGTGTGATTGTTGGGAGTAAACTCGAGCAGTGCGCGTTTTCGGTCGTTGGTGTGTTTGAGGGAGAAAGAAATTTCGGGAACGACGGGTGAAAGAGCCCGACGGCAAGTTTGATTTTCGTTCGCGGTACGAGTGTCGATCGGAGAAGAAAATGAGTGAGAAATTTCTGTTCGCTCGTCTCAACAACCAAAATTTCCCCGTGTGGAAAACGCGCATGGAAATGTACTTGAAGCGCGAGGAGCTGTGGTACGTGATTAGAGACCCAGCACCGCAGCCGGTCGACGATGACTGGACGGTTAGTGACGAAAAAGCGCTGGCCATGATTGTCCTGTGTATTGAGGACAGCCAGCTGAATCTAGTGCGTGGTGCTGTGTCGGCAGTAGATGCGTGGAACAAACTTAAAGACTTCCACGAGAAAGCGACGATGACATCGAGAGTTTCACTGCTTCGTCGCATATGTAGTTTGAATATGGACGAAGGGGGTGATATCGACCGGCACCTATATGAGCTCGAAGAGCTTTTCGACAAGTTGGACTGTGCTGGCCAGAAAATGGAGATGCCGCTCAAAATAGCCATGATCTACAGGAGCTTGCCAGAATCTTACGGCAATTTGGTTACCGCTTTGGAAGGTAGACCAGATGCCGATCAGACATTGGAGCTGGTGAAGCAAAAATTGATCGATGAGCACCAGCGGCGGCGGGAGCGATCTGGCAATTCCGGCGAAAAGGCAATGAAGATGCATAGCAAGAAGAAGAAGAGTGAAAGGGTGTGTTATCAGTGCGGTAAGCCCGGACATTTTCGACGAAATTGTCCACAACAGCCGAAAAGCGGCCCGATCGGTAGTGATGTGAGGCGCGATGCCAAATCAATGTCCGGTAGTGCGAAGGCCAAGCAGGCCGAAGAACGTAATTCGGCGATATGTTTTGGGGTTGGAATGAAATGTAGTGGACCATGGATCGTTGATAGTGGGTGTTCTAGCCATATGACGAGCGATTGATCGTTTTTTAACGATTTTTACACGAGCTTTAAAGTGAAGGTGTTACTGGCCGACGGGTCTGAAATGATGTCCGGTGGAATCGGAGATGGAACAGTGAAATGTGTAAACGGGCAGAACCGTTTGGTTGACATTCCGTTCAAAGACGTGCTGTACGTTCCTTCACTAGACTGCGGACTCATATCAGTGAGGAAACTTGTGAAGAGAGGATTGAAAGTGGAATTTAGTGGTTCGCGATGTGATATTTTATCTGCACAAGGCAAAGTGGTTGCGGTGGCAGAACCCCGTGGAAATTTGTTTGCTTTGAAATTGGCAGAAGAAGCTCGTTTGGGTACGGAGGCCCGACACTTGCAGAATTGCCAGCATACATGGCACCGCCGTTTCGGCCATCGGGACCCAGCGGTGTTGGAGAAGATCCAGAAGGAAAAGCTGTCTGAAGACTTCAAGCTACAGGATTGCGGGATCCGGCAGGTTTGTCAACCTTGCCTTGAAGGTAAATCTTCTCGAATTCCATTTCCTAAAATTGCGAGCAATCGGACCCAACGTGTTCTCGACGTCGTGCACACCGACGTGTGTGGTCCGATGGCGAATGTGACGCCCGGGGGTGCTCGCTATTTAATGACAATCATTGATGATTACAGTAGATACACTGTTGTGTGTTTACTAAAGCGTAAGAGCGATGTTGCTGATTGTATCAAAAAATATGTCGCGCACGTCAAGAACATGTTTGGTCGGGCTCCATGTGCTGTGAGATCAGATGGCGGGGGTGAATATACCGGTCATGAGCTAAAGCGGTATTATGAGGAAGAGGGCATTCAGGCTCAACTCACTGCGGCCTATTCTCCTCAGCAGAATGGGGTGGCTGAGCGTAAGAATCGCTCACTCCAGGAAATGGCCACCTGTTTGCTGCTGGATGCAGGTCTTGATAAAAAGTACTGGGGAGAGGCGATTGCCACCTCAGCGTACTTGCAGAACAGATTACCATCCCGCGCCGTTGATACGACACCTTTCGAAAGGTGGTTCGGCAGAAAACCGTCACTATCACACTTGAAGGTGTTCGGTTGTCCTGCATTCGTTCACATCCCAGAAGTAAAGCGATCGAAGCTTGATAGCAAGGCAAAGAAACTTTTGTTCGTGGGTTACTGTAGTGATAGGAAGGCCTACAGATTTTTAGATACAAATACAGACGAGATCACTATCAGTCGTGATGCTCGGTTTGTCGAGATTCAGGAGGAGATATCAGCACCAGGTAGTCTGCCTTCAACAGAGGAGAATCTAGTTGAGGTAGAAGTTACAAGTAGCCGGAGAAAGAAGAGAATGGCCGATAAAGATCGTGAACAGCCACGAGCGCAGGACGAGTCCGATGAAGATGATTTCTTCGGCTGGGATGATGAACAGCACCAGCCCGACCAAGCGGAAGCGACAGCACGGGACAGTCAAAAACGGAGCACTCGAGGCGTATTGCCGAAGCGGTTGGATGATTACGTCGTCAATGCTGCAATGCTAGCGCAGGAGGAGCCAGCTACATACGAAGAAGCAATATCAGGTGCTGAGCAGGAACTGTGGAAGGATGCGATGGTGGAGGAATACCGATCGTTGATGGAAAACCGAACGTGGAAGCTTGTTGAATTACCCGCAGGACGTGCACCAATCAGCTGCAAGTGGGTGTACAAGAAAAAGCACGATAATGTTGGCAACGTTTCTCGGGTCAAAGCACATAGATACAAGGATGCACTACACCAAGGATCTAATCGATAACAGAGTGGTGGTTTTAAACTACTGCCCTACTGAGGAAATGGCTGCCGATATTTTAACAAAGCCATTAGGGTCGGTAAAACAGAAACGATTTTCTTTAGCAATGGGGCTGGTCAGTGCCGATTGCAGAACTGCACCGGTTCCGTGACGTCGAGGAGGAGTGTCAGCTATAATAAAGTAGGGGCAGCGTATATTGTTACGCCGTCACTACACACCAGCCGTACTGGCAACCCTAAGAGAAGAACGAGAAGGCAGTGAATATATCCATTTAGTTATGTACCCAAATCTGTATAATAAAGACGTATTGAAACGAGTCTCGCGTGTGTTAAGCGTCCTTTTGCTTTATCCGTGTCACATAGCGCAATTGTCCGGAATCGTTCCGGTGAATCCACTGGCCTGTTGTGTGTCGGTTCTGTCCGACGGTCCACTCTGCATATCCCATCAGAATTCTCCTCAGTCTAAATATTCTTATCGCACAAATTTAAAAATTGGAAGACGTACTCATTATATTGAGCACCGCTTTGTAGTGCTAGACATCCTGAATAATATTGCCGAATACAACTTGAGTGTAGGTATGAGGGATCTCAAGCTAAAATAATATTTCATATATGCAAGAATATTGCAAGTACGCTAGCGCCGCTTATTTGTAAATTTCCTTATTATTTATTCCGTTACATGACAGTCCATTCCCACCAGACGAACTTTATTAAAGACGTCATCTTCAAAAATTTCAAATATGTGCGATAAGAATATGTACAATGAGGAAAATTCCATATATCGGAATCACTTGAGTAGTCTAAATTAATGAATTCAAATATACCGCCACCTAGCGACCATGCTCTAAACTAATCAATGCCTCATATCAAAGCACACGCCTTCCTGCATAACCATTTTGAAAAGGTGCAGTTCAAAATGGGTAGGATTTTCAGATATAAGTAAAATAAGCATGAAAAATCACTGTTTTTGTACCCTTTTTACGAAAACCCCTCCCCGCGATGTACCCGCCCACCTATAGTCAATCTTTGGTAACGACCTGAAAGATGATTAAATTATCTTTCGAAACAGCCCCAAAAATCTAAAATTGGCCAAGCATTAAAAAAGTTATAGCAATTTCAATTTGGGGTCAATTTGACCCCAGAGCACAGACAACGTAAGTTTTTTGAAAAAAGTGCACTGTAGCTCATACTTTCAAGATTTTTGAAGTGAATTTGCACCTAGGAGACAGATCTCGGCGAGTTTTACCAAACTACCAAAAATTAGGAGAATCGGTTGGAAATTAAAAAAATGGCAGCCACTCAAAGTGGCCTGGGGTCATATTGACCCCAGAGCACAGACAAAAGGTTAAAAATAATTGTAGAACAAAAAAAAATGTTTAAATAAAGAAGAATTTTACTACTACTAAAAAAAGCGTAGGGAGTCCATGCTTTGATAATGGATCACATGGTTGGGGTCACACCAAATCACACCAAGCGCCAACGGAAAATTTCCGATTTTTCTGCTCAAACTTTCGTTTAGCAGATTGAATTGATCGCAAATCGTATCGGATATCCTTCAACCTCATAACTGAGGATATCCTACTGCAAATGTATTCTCAATCACAATTCCTATTTGAATATCATTAAATATCAAGCCCATTAGCGCCATGATTTTGGGGTCCCGTAGCGTAGTTGATTACACATTCGCCTCATAAGTGAATGGTCATGAGTTCGATTCCTAGCCTTTTCTCCAAACCCTCGTTAGTCGCCGAATGCGCAGCTCATACGTTTTGGGGAACGCGCCTTACCGTCACGGCTGCCTGGTGACGAATGACAAATTGTTTTCCTCGGAGGCATTCCTTCATCGTACCCGGATAAATAGCAACCGAACAATGCAACGCTCATTGAATTCACAACATGGACAAATGGACACACGATTAGATGGACTGGCAACGACAACAGCAATGAATAATGGAAATTCAAAATAGATTCTGTAGAGCAGAACACCACAGTAGATCTCGTCACAATAGCTGTTAAGTAACACAGAATGGCAAAATGTCTAGCAAAATAAAGAAATTATAAAAAATTGCCATGATTTGGAGTTTCTTTCACAAATGAATTCAAAACATAACGAATATTATAACATTTCTATTCACACTCCAGAATAAGATCATCGGCTATGTGATGATCCATCCTTTCCCGTTCAGCTGTACTCGGTATCTCTACATCGTAATCAGTATCAACATCATCTTCATCACTCAGTTCTTCCGAGTTCTCATCTCCCTCTCCCTGTCTTAGTTGGTCTGCGTAAATGGCTTCCAGGGTTTCCACTCGATCCCGATAACCATGATGATTGACTAAATGTGCTGCATACGAAGCCGGATCCGTGGTGGGGAAAATACAGTGAGAGCACATCTTGTGGCCGAGTTCATTCGACAGCATCGAGTGCAGCTCCATGTGGGTGACGAAATGGTCCACCTCTCGGTACAGCTGATCGCATATTTCACAGCGGTATTCACCGCCCATGGGCAAACAGGTGGTTTCGTGCTTTTTCAAGTCTTTCAAAGATATAAACTCCCTCGGACATGCGGGGTTTCTGCATTGATGGTAAGACAATTCACCCATGTCTTTGTGGACTTTCACGACGTGCTCGGCAAAGGCATCACTGGTTTTCAATGATACCAGGCAAATTGTGCATGCTAATGGGCCTTTGTGAACACGCATGTGGATCTGAAACAAGATTAAGCAATTAATTGGTACTTCAAACTTTAGGTAGTTGATTTCCTCTAAATGAATGTGTTTCAACTATTGGAGTCAACTAGTTATATTTATAAATGACATTCTAAATTTCATAAACATCTGTTCCTATAATACGTCGTACTTTTAAACCTGTCTTATTTAAAAATTATACGATGTTTGTTGAAAATAATCTACATACTTAAATCATTTAACAGATTTCGTTGAAATTCACCGAAATCTCAACATCAGAATTGTTCGGTAATTATTTTATAGATTTTCTGTGACTTTTTTTTCCTTTGTTCAACTTTTAAACCAACTGAAAATATGTAAAATTATCGAACGAACAGTTGTTTTGAGATTTCGGTAGTTTACTGGATACCACAAAATAATCCCCAATTTGAAAAAATGTCCCTAGAAAATTTGAACACAGAAACTGTAATCGCAACTTACCAATAATTCCGGCCACGTACCTTCCACTTTCCCGCAGTGAAAGCAAACGTGCACCGTTCGCGTGGCATTCCTCTGCTCTATGTTTGCCCTGTTTGTTGGCTGCACCTGAACTCCGTTGACGAACTTGGGATGAGAAATCAAGTTGTGTTCCTCCAACTGTTTGCATTTGGAGAATCGAACCGAGCACGTCACACATTTGAAATAGTAGTTTTCCTTTGGACTCGTTCGGTGCACTTGCAGATGGCTGACCAGTTTGTGAGCCGAATACACTTGTGCCGGGCACATGGGACAGGAAAACTTCTCCAGTTTAGAGTGTGTTAGCAAATGGGGCAACATATCACGGTAGAGCCGAAAACGAGATGGGCAGTACCGGCACTGATAGGGAAGATTTCCCACCTTAGGGTGCCTTTTGCGGTGTTTAAGGTATTCAACTATCGAGAAGAATTGACCATGACACTCCAGACATGTATGCGTGGAGTTTTTTGTATGCAAGAAGTTTCGCACATTTTGCGCTATATTAGGCAAAGAAGCTATCGGTCGAAGCTTCTTTTTGACGATTTGCTTTTTCGGTTGTTGTTTGACAACTGAAGGAGGTGCATGGTAAGCGTGTTCACCAATTCGATTCGCTTCGCGCTCTTCTCCTTCGTCTGCGGTGTCCGTTTCAGACGATGACCGTCCTTTCTTTTTCTTCCGGCTCGCGTTCTCGCCAATTTCAGCTGTCGGTCCCACGACGTTGTCTTCCAGTTCTTCATCTTTAATGGGAGCAGGCATTTCCATAATTGGATCATCATCCAGCAGATTTTGATCGTCTTCTGGTTCAATTTCAACCTCTTCTTCCTTAATTTCGACTTCACCGCAAAAGTTCCCAAGAAACATATCACCACTGTCCTCTCGATCGATTCCAATCAATTCATCGTCGACGTCGATCGCATCGTTCTGTTCGATTTCCTCAAACATTTCTTCACATACTGTGCTGTCAGCATCGTCCAAATGTTCTTCTACAGTATTTTGCTGATTATGTTCTGAATTTACTTCCTCTGTATGTTCCGTACGCACTTCTAGCTCAGTATGTTCTTCACGTTCCGTAGCTTCTGCAGATTCCTTTTCCGCTTCCAGCCCAGATACAGTTTCGAGTACTGCTGCATCGGGTACTTTATCTGGTTGTTCAGCTGTGTGAATTAGGGAAGGTTCACTTTTAATTAAGTAATTAGGGTACTGCTAATCAAGTACCTACCATCTATGTTTGACATTTCTTCATCCAGGTGCTCTTCTGAAAATATAAATTAATATTCAGTTTTCATTTGTCTAATAATTTTTTCGTCGTAATCTTTGATTAGGTCAAACGGTCAAACTCCAAATCAGTAAATAAGTAATAGTTTATGTGCAATCATTTGATATACAAATAATCGAACTACAGAATAAGAAAACTACTTTTTTTTTTAAATAATAGGAAATGCCTTAGACGAATCGTGTCCAACCTGATCAAAACCGAATCGATGAGGTCTGCTCAAAGTTTATAATTGAAACCGGCATGAGGTATCGTTGTGTAATGAATAAAATCAAAAGTAATTTGGTACTTGCTCTCTGGTACTTACCTTCAAATGTTTCTGTTACATCCTCCGTGGGCTCTTCATCCGGTTCCACAACAAACGGTTCCATTTCGTCCGCGGAATCCATTTTTGCTTCTGATTGAACGATTCTTTGCTTGGCTAAAATTTGAATTTTGAAATTATTTTCTCGATCTGATAAATTCGATAAAAATAGCAAAAATAACACAAATTATTTTTTGAAACTCTCGAAAACAATTTTGTTTTCGTTGCTTTGATGGAAATAAGAGAACTGTCACAAAGGGTCGGGAAAAGGGGCGATAGTAAATAATAAAATACACCGCGTTTAAATAATACACTGTAAAAAATCCTCTAGTTTTCGTTGATCAATCAAAAGATATTTTAGTTACTACACACCCGTTTCAAATCACTCAGAGACTGAGTGAAATTGTATTGCCGTCTCTTTTTTTCTCACTGAAAAGTTACTCAATTTTCGTAAAAAGTGGAACTACTCAAAATTTGAGTAGTTCCACTTTTTACGAAAATTGAGTACCTTTTCCGTGGGAAAAAAAGAGACGGCAATACAATTTCACTCAGTCTCTGAGTGATTTGAAACGGGCGTGTAGATAAAGATTGTCGCTCTCCGGAACATCTTTTGCTGGCGAGGATAGGGGATCTAAATGTCAATGAAGGAAAAATATATACGATTTGACAGTTATGTACCACACATGTTTCGGACAGCAGAACAAAGGGTACCGAAGCGACAATCTTTATCTGGTAACTAAAATATCTTTTATCAAATCCCGTCAAAACATTTACTCGCTCAATAGATTATTTTGCTTTAATAATATAAGGTTAAATTTTCCAAAGAACGTATTTTTTGACGCCTCTAAGTATTTTTAAAATTTTAAACGCAAACGTGCAGCACTTTCTCGGTTTTTGTTTTTAATTTTCAAAATAGTTGTAAGCCTCCAAAATATGAGTTCTTCGGGAAAGTTTACCTTAAATAAGCCAAAGAATCGACTGAGGTGAGAACCATTCCATCGATTCGTTTAACTTTTAGTTAAAATTTTACAATTCGATTGTTATTTCTCTGTGGATCAAAATGATCCTGCTCCGGAGCATGCACGGTTAGAAAAAAGTACCTAATATTAGGTTCTTTTCACTCAAATCTGGAGTTTAGAGTGAAAACCTAAAATAAGGTATTTTTTTTTTAAATTTAGGTAGAATTCACTCAATATTGAGTAAAATATACTCAATTTTAATAAAATAGAAACTAATCAAAAGTTAAGTAAATTTCACTCAACTTTTGTAAACATGAGATTACTTAACGTTGGGTTCCCACACTTTACTGCCCTTGTTGAGTGGTTTTGCTTTTCATTTTATGACAACAAAGGGAAGAGAAAGGGAGATGCAAGATAAAAAAAAAGTGCCAAGGTGTCAAGGTACAATTAAGTGGTGAAATTAAATGGGATTGTTCAAACTCGTCTTATGACAAGTGAAGACATTCCACTAAAAAACTCAAAATAATTTTCTTAATATAACAAGCTGTTTTTTTTGTTGTGCGGAATTGATCAAAAAATGTTCCTTCACTTGCTTGAGAACAAAAAAGCAGCTCCGTCCGCAATTAGGCTTTCAGCGATCGTATACGTACACACACGTTTCACTCACACTTTTACTCGGTTTGTTTGCAACCACGAGCAGCTGTCACGGCAAAATCAAATGGGATTGTTTGCAACCATGAACCTGCGTTCGTGTTGGTGAGAAACGTCGGCGAGACCCTAATACTGAGGTCTACACACTTAAAATAAATCGCGAACTTCGGTAAAATTTGACCGAAATCTCAACAGCAGAACTGTTCGGTAAATAATTCTACTGATTTTCGGTGATTTTGACAGTTGAACAATGGAAAAAATTACAGAAAATTTGTAACATAATTACCGAACAGATCTGATGTTGAGATTTCGGTAAAATTTACCGAATACTGTAAAATGAGTTACGTGTGTAAGCTTAGCATTAGGCTTTCTGTACGTACACGCACATTTCACTCACATTTTCATGGCAAAATAATTGGAATAATTTTCAACCATTAAAACGTTTGTGTTTATGAGAAATATCGGCGAGAGCCTAACGACCCAGAATTCGTTTATGAACGCGATAGAGAAAAGTACCTTATTTAGAAAGTGTTCATTAGGCTCTTCCAGTTATTGATTGTACAAGGATGTTATCGATCATTTAGCAGTTTGTCAATAACTCGTTCCATAAAAGTTGAATTTCAAAATGTGAGGACTTCTAATGCGAAGGTTTTTCTACAACTTTGCCTGATGGTTCTTTGTTTGAATTCGATTAATAACAGGGTTATAGCGCTAGTTGCAGTAAATTAAACTAAATGATGGGAATTTTGTTATCATTTAGTCCAAGTTACTAAAACTATAACGAGGCGGCTATGTCCCATTGAGGGATGTTATGCGAATCAGAAATATGAAACTATTAATAAAATTAAAATCCATAGTATTAACCTGTGTCAGCTTGTTCAATATCAGTTGCACTGCTTTCCGATTCTGATGATATCTGCTCGACAATAGAATCTTGCCCGTCTGATCTATGTAAATAACGAGTGGGTACCAGGGTTGCCACTACTTTTTGGGGAAAGTCTGGCATGCTACATCTTAAAAATCTGGCAAAATCTGGCGAAGAAATTTGTCTTTATAATTTTTAAAATTAAGTGATTCGAACTAAAAATATGATCTAATTATGTCGACCTCTGTTAAATTTTTGTTTGTTTTGACCATCTGTTTGCTTTTGATCTATGTTTATCAAAATTATACTTCTTAAAGAAGGTCCGCCTGAGATATTCGTCAAATCAATTCTATATCGGTAAAAATGAGATTTTTGGTGTTCATAACAATTTGAGTATTTCAGAAAATTCAGATCGAGTTGAATGATATCTAAGCTGTAAAAGTTCTATAAATTATAAATACAATATAAATACAGTATTGACCCGATTTTGTCACTCCCCGATTTTGTCTACCCCCGATTTTATCACGTTTTCGACCCGGTTTTATCACCCCAAAAAAATTTGTCTTTTTTTTTATTTTCGTAACTTTCACCGTTTGTAGTTGATTACGAACTACTTCTAAGTACCTGGAAAATATTCTATAAGCAATTTCAACAAGAAATAACGGATACCGTTCACGCATTTGGCCTTTCCAAGGCATAAAATGATTCATAGTTGTGGAATGAATTAAAAAATTGAAAATAATTTTTTTCCAATTTTGTCACATACTCTGTTTTATCACCCCAAAATTCACCCGGGGGGTGATAAAATCGGGATATTACTGTAATTATTGAAAAAAATTGACTTCAAAAAGAATATTGATAGGTAAATATAGTAAATAATTTAATTTTTGTAACAAACAAAATTGTGCCAATTTAATTTTTATGAATTGTCCATAACAACAGAGGTCTTTGATCTTCTGGAGCGTAACAAGCCCATGAGAAGGGAGTTAAGTCAATAATGATTTTACCACTTTTACTTAGGTTCCGAATCTTTCCGAGAACCTCCGAAGGCCACTAATGTTCATGAGAATGGGGCACATCAATAATTCGTTATTTAGAGAGGGATGAGTTTTATGAACTGTCCTCTTTTTCGGATGCCTCGAATCTTCCGAAGGATCTCTGGCTGTCACTCAGGTCCATCAAAATGAGTTTCATATTGTTTCGGATCTTCCAGAACGACATAGGATTGTTTAATAACCAGGAAATGTGATAAGCCATGAAAATAGACAATGTGATTACATTATATTGGGATTCTTATTACATAACGTTGTAAGCATCTCCAGAACACGAAACGCAAGAGCTTCTTCTTCAATGGCTCTACATTCCAACTGGAACTTGGCCTGGTTTCCAACTTGTTATTCAATTAGCATTTCCTCAGATATTGATTGAAAGCTCTTCTATGCCCGCCTTTGAATGAGTATGTATCAGATGTGGCAAGTACAATTGGTTCACTATGCCCAGGAAGTCGAGAATGTTTCCAACCCGAAAGCATCCTAGACCGGACCGAGAAACGAACTCGTCATCTTCGGATTAGCAATCCTACGCCTTTGCTCGCAAGGCTACGCAAGAAATTACGCCAATAATTGGTTTTAACATCTTTCTTCCTTTAAAACCGATTTCGGGGAACCTGCCAACTGTCCGGACCAACATCCACAGAAACCACACCTTCACTTTGATTACAAAATATTGAAAATGATTCAAACATTAGTTTATTGAAGCTAGTTGAAGTGACGGTCGTTTTTGAATTGCTAATGCACTCGCATCCCGAGCAGCACACTTTTATTAGACGATTTTCTGTAACTCTTATACTACCGATTCTGGTCACCAAAAATCTGTCTGATATTTGAAAAGTCTGGCATTGTGGATGGTTTCTCTTTTTCTCTTTTTGATGCCAAAAAGTCTGGCAGTGCCAGATATATCTGGCATAATGGCAACCCTGGTGGGTACCCAGTCTACCTCCCCAGTGCTCGTCATGTTAGATGGTTTCCCTTCAAATGGAATTTTGAATGTTACAGAGTTGAGAAACAACATTGATTGCTTCAACATATTTACCGTACAAAAAGTGCCATTCGCAAATGCGCGCCCCAGGTCGAACTTTGCAACCGATTGCTTCCCTCCATAGCTTCAAACGTTTTTTTGCCAGGTTTCTGAAGAAGATGGTTTTCTGCTTTGAAGGATCGGGGACGACGAAAAAGCTCAAATTTTTCTCGAGCTGACTGTTAAGCCTCTTGTATCTGCATTTGCAACTCGGAACACAACACCAGTACTGTATCTTTTCACGTTTTTTGGGATTATTTGCCTCCATTTACTTTTGTTTACAATCGGAAATACGATAAAAATATAGATAGTGGAATATATAGATGAGCGAAGATAAATCCACTGTCTCCAAACGAACTGTCAAACGTGTCTCCAAACGAGCATGACGTCACGATTTCAATGAAAACGTTAAGGGCTCTGACGTCATATGCGCGAGTGCACGGGCAAAAAAATCGACTCAGCCATGCTTTCGCTCATCTATAGATTCTACTATAGATAGTGGAATATATAGATGAGCGAAGATAAATCCACTGTCTCCAAACGAACTGTCAAACGTGTCTCCAAACGAGCATGACGTCACGATTTCAATGAAAACTTTAAGGGCTCTGACGTCATATGCCCGAGTGCACGGGCAAAAAAATCGACTCAGCCATGCTTTCGCTCATCTATAGATTCTACTATCTATAGATTCTACTATCTATAGATAAAAATATTACACACTGATGGTTGTCATGCCACAACAAAAATAGACGGTGTAACGCAAGTATACGCACCACGGAACGGTGTAACGCCTCTGACAACACGCTCAGTGAAGATAAATGAATTATGGGTCCTTCTAAAGCCCTACCCAGACATTTCATTGACGAACATTAAATTATATTGTTTCCATATCATACGTGAGTGTAATTTCCATATATTTTTTGACTCTTTTGCAATCATTGTGATGACCCAATTCATTTTGAGGTTATGCGCAGAAGGAAAACAAACATGTATTTACTTGATACTTGATGGGCTATAGCTCTTCGATGAACCTACGCCGAATGGAGTATCCTTCTCCACTGGACTCGATCCTGGGCCAATCGCTTCCAGTGGCCCTGAACATTGAGCGCCCTCAGGTCCTCTTCAACTGCAAAAAGCCATCGTGTACGCGGCCTTCCACGAAGCCTGTGTCCTCTTCCGAGTTCTCTACTAAATATTATCTTCGCTTGACGTACTTTCGGCATAGGAACAACGTGACCAGCCCACCGTAGTCTGCCGTGTTGTATAAGCTTAATAATATCCAGCCCTTTATACACCTGGTACAATTCGGGATTCATGCGACGCCGCCAGATACCGTTCTCCTGTTTATCGCCGAGTCACAGACAAACAGACATAACTCATTGAACATTTACTCATCAAATTCATCGTCGTTGAAACACTAACGACATCTGCTGATTTCAGTTAGTTGGGCAAATCACGAACCAGATGGCGGTAGTGAGCAAATGTCAAACTAAAGCAAAAACGATGCGCGCGCCTCGAGCGATCGATTGACCAACTAATGATTATTTGAATTATCCAGTAAATCAGTGAACGATGGGAATTTGACGAGTGTTATGTCTGTTTGTCTGTGGCCGAGTATTATCCGCAGGCCCTTACGCTCGAACACTCCGAAAGCTCTCCGATCAGCCTCCTTTAACGTTTAACGTTTCCATGTCTCATGGCCGTATAAAGCCACCGGAAGAATCAGAGTAGTATACAGCGCGAGTTTTGTTTTCGTTTGCAGACTACGGGACTTCAGCTGGTTACAAAGTCCGTAATAAGCCCTATTTGCAGCTGCAATACGCCTTTTCACCTCGCGGGTAACATCATTATCGCACGTCACTAATGTTCCAAGATACACAAATTCTTCCACCATTTCAAATTTTTCACCATCCAGCACCATTTCGCTACCACCACCACTAATAAACCCACGTTGATTGCCAGCGACCATGTACTTCGTTTTGCTGGTATTGATCGGGAGCCTCTTCCACAAAAGCTGCACAAAAGCTTCTTCCACTGGACGGCGATCAATTCCGATAATATCGATATCGTCCGCAAATCCCAGGAGCATATGCGATTTTGTGATAATGGTACCGCTTCTTTGCACACCAGCTCTCCTAATCGCTCCCTCGAGCGCTATATTGAACAGTAGATTCGAGAGTGCATCATCCTGCTTTAATCCATCTAAGGTAACAAATGACGTCGATATTTCATCCGCAACCCTTAAGAGCCCCGCACATAGCATACGTTTGCGTTGCGTTTGACAGTTTTCCCATGGGAAATGTGTCAAACGCAACGTAAACGTATCCTATGTGCGGGTCTCTTTACACTTGATTTGATCCGTCTAACGTTATACGAATTAGCCGTATTAGTTTCGCCGGAAAACCATGTTCTAGCATAATTTGCCATAATTCATTCCTTTTCACTGAATCGTACGCCGCCTTGAAATCAATAAACAGATGATGTGTCTGCAAGTTGTACTCCCGGAGTTTATCAAGGATTTGTCTCAGGGTAAACATTTGATCCGTCGTTGATCGGCTCTCACGAAAACCTGCTTGGTATTCACCGACGAAGGATTCTTCAAGCGGTCTCAATCTGTTGAACAGAATACGGGACATAATTTTGTACGCTGAATTAAGGAGTGTTCTTCCTCGATAATTGGCGCACTCCAGTCTGTGCCCTTTCTTAAATAGAGGGCAAATGTGGCCGTCCAACCAGCTAGCAGGCATTTCCTCGTCTTCCCATATTTTCGACATAATATGGTGCAGAACTTCATAAAGCTGCTCACTGCCGTGTTTGAGAAGTTCAGCCGGGAGCTGGTTCTTCCCCGCAGCCTTATTGTTTTTCAGCTCTTTAACAGCTTTTATAACCTCATCTAGTGTAGGTGACTCCACAGCTTGTCCATCATCGCTAATATCTATTCTGTTCACCGATGCACCGTCACTTCCTCCATTCAACACCTGGCAGCCACTTCATTTTTATCTGTCAGCAAATTCCCTTGTTGGTCGTTGCACATGAAGGGAGATGGCGCTGTCTTTCTCCGCACGCCATTGACAGACTCATAAAACCTCCGCATATCGTTCTGCTCCATTTTTTCCTGCACCTCACTAAGAGCACCTCCACGGGAGTCCTCATCGCTATTCTTATTATAGCGCTCCATTCCGAGTGCTATTTTAGGATAGCACCCCATCTTCCCACCGGTGGTTTCTGTTTTAGGAATAGCGACTTTGTAAACATATTGAGTTCTCACCGGGCATTGCTAAAAGTAGTCATCTTCTTCAATGGCTCCACATTCCAACTGGAATTAGGCTAGCTGCTTAACTTAGTTCTATTAGCATTTCCTCAGTTATTAATTGAAAGATTTTCGGGCCCGCCATTGCAAGAGTATGTATTTTGTGTGACAACTATGCCCAAAAAGCCCACTCGAAAACATCCTTAACCGAATCAGGAATAGAACTCGCTATCTCCGGAGAGCAATTCTACGCTTTTGCTCGCAAGGGTAGCTGGAGATCCGTCGTAGTAAATTTTTTAACCGTTATACCTTCTGGACTTCCTTTCTCCTGGAATTTTTTTTCGTGGATTTATACTTGCAGTCAAAATAAATCCTCCTGAAATTCATACCAGTTTTCCTACAGGAATCTCTTGACAACATCCTGCAGGAATGCCTCAACAATTTTTTCTCTGAAGGATGTCCCGGAAAAAAAATTGTAGCAACATCCGAAAGTAAAGAATTCCCTTGAAAAAACTAGGTTTTCAATTGAAATTATCAAAGATATTATTGGGCAATTCCAATAAAAGTATCCCGAAAGATTCTGGAAGAAATCCTAAAACTATTCTGGGAGAACTGCTGGGGAACTCCCGGAAAAATCTGCCAGGGATCCTACATGAATTTCCAAAACAAGTCATAAATGAACGAACGACAGAAAAGAGAAACTTGCGGAAGATTTTCTGGAGGAACTAGTTGAAGAACATACTAAATAATTACTAAAGGAACATTCTGAGAGATTCCTGGAAGACCTTGCAAAATAAAAACAGTAGAATTTCCTTTCGCGAACAATCCATGAATATTTCGGGCTCTAGCGGGAGCCGGTGCGCATCGCTCCTTTTTTTTTGTCTTTATTTAGGAGACTTTCAGCCCGAGGCTGGCTCATCTCCGAAAACATCGCTGCTTATTATAGCTCTATTACTTTAATTACTTCTTCGCGGAGTTGAACTGGGGCACTAGATAAAAAAATGGATATTTCCCTTGCTATTTAATAACTATTTAATTCCATCGAAATTGTTCTGAAAACAGAAAAACAGATTTTCTGCAATTTTGATCGATACCAAAGTGACGTTTCACAAAATAGCAACCCTGTATGGAAATTTAGCAACCCGCAGTATGGGGCGCTAAATTTGGAAACTCACGGCTAATTTTGAGTTGCGTTCTTATTTTACATTCCCGTTTAGATACCTCCGGTGTAGAAGTGGGTCCCTATAAAGGGCCCGGAAATAGCGATAGGGCCCCAGATGGGGACTCCCGTGGAGGTGCTCTTATACCTTGTTCTTCGTACTCTTTTTTCTTCCTGCGGTGGTTTCGTTTTTCGGCTGCTCTTGCTTCCTTGTACCGATCTCTATTCGATCGGGTACCCGACACCAACATCCGGCTTCTGGCAACGTTCTTTTCGTCTGTCACTCTCTAACACTCAACATCGAACCAACCCGTCCTGGGTCGCCTCTGTGCAGTGCCTACCACTTCTCGTGCTGTTGTGCTCACCGCTCCATGGATCGACTCCCATAGATCGTTGATGTTGTCGCTAACGTTGATTGCACTTATCCGTTCGTCGAGCTACTGGCGGTACTCAGCCGATACTCCTTCGAGGTAGCAAACATGTATTTACACATGCCGAATTGCACATTAGTGTGCGAGCGATAAACGTCACACATCTCTATCAGAGTCTATTATATATAGAGTTACGCAAAGAGTGAAGCCAAATCTACCTATTGAACTGTCAAACCGTCTACCTATCGAGCAAAGTAAACAAATGCTTGTTGGTAAGGCGGAAGTATTGTTATCGCCTGATGATTATTATGGCGAATTAAAACTCATGAATTGAAATGTATTATATTTGTTCTAGAAACAGCTTCAAAAAACTTTAATACACCCTCCAATAAAGTTGCAACAAGAAACTCACGTGTTTGCACTCTGTAGGTGACTTTGGTTATCGAATTAAAAAGCTTTAGAAGTGTTCACTCCCGTGAAGTCACTTGAAGGGTTGAACAAAAATGAAAGTTTTCAACATAATAACAAGAGCATCATTCAGAATAAGAGTAAGAAGATCCTCTTTGCGCAACTCTATATAATAGACTCTGATCTCTATATGGGCCTGACGTTTTGAGATGATGGTTCATTCGTTCTGAAATGTTGCACAGCTCAAAATTTGCTTTTAATGTCTCAAACACAAAAAAATATATTTTTACTGATTTAGACTTTTACCTGAATTTTTCTAACATCGGTTCCTGTATTCTTGGCCGATTCACTATCGTTTGCAACCATAAACGAGGTAGGGCTTTAGGACCCAATTATTGAAGAAACTCGTGGAGAAATTTCAGAATCCTCAAACAAATTTCCTAAGCAAAACCTTAAAGATTTATGAATGATTTTGCAAAGAAGAATAAAAGGATTTCTAAATAAATTCCAAGATTTATCCAAAAATTCTTTCCAACCCTGGAAAAATAAAAGAAAATCAGTTTTTTCAAAACAATTTTGGCGTATATAATTGAATTTCAGGGAAAATATTCGATTTGGTGGGTTACGTGCCCCAGCTTAGCTCAATGATCTTCATCCGCCAAAGGATGACATTCCAATAAATTCGAATATCTGGTGTGCAAAGAAACGGAACCGTCATCATCCTCATCATTAAGTCTTACATGCTCTGTAATGTAATGTTATGTAATGTAATGTAATGTCTGTCGGATGCTCTAAAATGCAGTATCACCTCGAAAAATTTTGAAGTTTGATACCCATATTGATATGGTTCTGGACGTTTTTCAAATTGGCCACTTCCCCCGGGGCACCTGGAACCTACTACAGAGTGGTCAGGGTAACTGATCGTCCTGAATAGGGTGTCCCAAAAAAACACGATGTTCAAAAAGTTGTAGTGCTCAAGGCTCAAATGACAGGAAATCGCATGCGGAGCATTTCTCTAGAACATTCCAAAATCCTAAAAAATAGTTTAGAGGCTCCGACCGGCTCCGACAGACCATTTTTTGAAAAATAAGCTTTTTTTTAATAAATTGTCAAATATTGGCTATTATCAAATACTTCTTGTGAGTTTTTCATTCTTTTAGATTTTTTTCATTTTTCTACATACTGTGACCAAAGTTGATTCGAAAATTGCGTTTACGGGACCTACACGGTTAGAAAAAAGTACCTAATTTTAGGTACTTTTTTTCTCTTGCATCTCCCTCCCGCTTCCCTTTGTTGTCATAAACTGAAGAGTAAAACCACTCAACAAGAGCATTAAAGTGTGGGAACCCAACGTTGAGTAATCTCATGTTTACAAAAGTTGAGTGAAATTTACCTAACTTTTGGATAGTTTCTATTTAAAATTAAGTTTATTTTACTTAATATTAAGTGAAATTTACTTAATTTCAAGAAAAACTTACTTAATTTTGGGTTCCCACACTGAACCCCCGATTTGAGTGAAAAGTACCTAATATTAGGTACTTTTTTCTAAGCGTGTACATACCTATTTAATATTTGAAGAAATGTGCATTTTTTAGATCTATTCTTCAATAAAACTCGATGGCACGAAGATTTTTCTTCGATCATTTCAAACCATCATTCAAATAGCATTATTTACGAGGAAACTTTTCATAAAATAATATTTGCAAAATGTTATATGTGGGCTGAGTTATTGATGTTTTGGTGAAGCAAGATTTCATGAAAAAATGCGTTTCTGTATTCCAGAATATCTATAGATATATGGACAATTTGACGGATTTGGTCCCAAAGATGAAACAGGTAAAAATGAGATGCTGCTAGCTGTATTGAAGAACAGGAAGGACCAGCGGAACTCTTCGAAGGCGTCAGTTCGCAAATATTTACATGATAACTCATAAAAAAGCAAAACCACTGAAATTATAAAACCTGAATGAACTTATAATGAATAAATCGCATTACCATATATGTATTACTTTTTTAACCAAGAAGTTTATTTGTGTGGTAATCAAAAATATTGTCTATGTGTTATTACCAGAACTATTAATATTGGATTTGATGGGTTTCTTGCTGTAAAAGCTCAATTTTTGCCCAAAATCTTGCTTCATCAATAAATCAGCCCACATATAAATTTTTTTCAATATTTTTTTATGGAAAGTTTCCTCGTAAAAAATGCTATTTTGAAGGTGGTTTGAAATGATCAAATTTTTTTTTCCTCGTGCCAACGAATTTTATTGAAAAAATTACCTAAAAAATTTCAACAATTAAAGAGCTGGGACGGGACTTGCAAAGAGGAAAAAATGTAACTTCATCTGCAACCAGCAAGCGCTGTCACGAATTGTCAGATGCAACCAGCACCTTTTTGTGTAAAAATATTGGTATCCATCAAAAAGTATTCCGAATGATTTTGTTTTACGAGTACTTTTTCTCTTGGATAAGTATTCTAGAAAAGCCGGACAGCTTAATATTGAACTGTTATGAATACGTGTTTTATTTCCGATAGGAAAATCTCTTTAAAAATAAGATTATAAATCCGTAAATTGCAAACACTTTTATTGCGCTCAGAAGATTCTACCAGGGATTTAGGTGAAACACTCAAGGAAACAGTTGAGAATCGTCTATTCTATTCTAGAATGTCACAATGGGGCACGCAGAAAATTTTTCCATGAGGCATTTGATATCTTTGAACTGAGTAGGATGTACTCTGAATATTTTTATGTGCACATTACCTTTCGCTTCTAATAACATTACCTTTCGCTAATAACGCACGAAAGTTCTATGAGAAGTTGAACCGTTCACGTAAGGGCCACGTGCCACAGCCCGATATGTGTAAGGACATAAACGGGAACCTTCTTACGAACGAGCGTGTGGTGATTCAAAGGTGGCGGCAGCACTACGAAGAGCACCTGAATGGCGATATGGCAGACAACGGTGGCGGTATGGTAATGAACCTAGGAGCACGCGCGCAGGACATGCGACTTCCGGCTCCGAATCTTCAGGAAATCCAGGAGGAGATCGGCCGGCTGAAAAACAACAAAGCCCCTGGAGTTGACCAACTACCAGGAAAGCTGTTTAAACACGGTGGTGAGGCACTAGCTAGAGCGCTGCACTGGGTGATTACCAAGGTTTGGGAGGATGAGGTTCTGCCGCAGGAGTGGATGGAAGGTGTCGTATGTCCCATCTACAAAAAGGGCGATAAGCTGGATTGTAGCAACTACCGCGCAATCACATTGCTGAACGCTACCTACAAGGTACTCTCCCAAATTTTATGCCACCGACTAACACCAATTGCAAGAGAGTACGTGGGGCAGTACCAGGCGGGATTTATGGGTGAACGCTCTACCATAGATCAGGTATTCGCCATACGTCAGGTATTGCAAAAATGCCGCGAATACAACGTGCCCACACATCATCTATTTATCGACTTCAAAGCCGCATATGATACAATCGATCGGGACCAGCTATGGCAGCTAATGCACGAAAACGGATTTCCGGATAAACTGATACGGTTGATCAAGGCGACGATGCATCGGGTGATGTGCGTAGTTCGAGTTTCAGGGGCATTCTCGAGTCCCTTCGAAACGCGTAGAGGGTTACGGCAAGGTGATTGTCTTTCGTGTCTGCTATTTAACATCGCTTTGGAGGGAGTAATACGAAGGGCAGGGATTGACACGAGTGGTACGATTTTCACGAAGTCTGTCCAGTTATTTGGTTTCGCCGACGACATAGATATCATGGCACGTAACTTTGAGAGGATGGAGGAAGCCTACATCAGACTGAAAAGCGAAGCTAAACGGATTGGACTAGTCATCAATACGTCGAAGACGAAGTACATGATAGGAAGAGGCTCAAGAGAGGTCAATGTAAGCCACCCACCACGAGTTTCTATCGTTGGTGACGAAATCGAGGTGGTTGAAGAATTCGTGTACTTGGGCTCACTGGTGACCGCCGATAACGATACCAGCAGAGAAATTCGGAGGCGCATAGTGGCTGGAAATCGTACGTACTTTGGACTCCGTAAGACGCTCCGATCGAATAGAGTTCGCCGCCGTACCAAACTGACTATCTACAAAACGCTTATAAGACCAGTACACACTTAAATTATTTTTTAGATCTCGGCAAAATTTTTGCCGAGATTCCAACAGCCGAGATCTCGGTAATATTTTTTACTGAAATTCGGTAATTCCTTTACCGAAATTTCGTCAATATTTTGCCGAAATTCAGCAAAGTTGATTTTTTGCCGAGATCTCGGTAACGATTACCGATGACTCGGTAAAGTTTACCGAAATCTCGGTAAAATTTTTACCGACATTCGTCAAAAAGATTACCAATATCTCGGCTGTTGGATTCTCGGCAATCGGTAAACTTAGAATTTTAAGTGTGTAGTTCTCTACGGGCACGAGACCTGGACGACGATCGTGGAGGACCTACGCGCACTGGGAGTTTTTGAAAGGAAAGTGTTACGTACCATCTATGGTGGGATGCAGATGGCGGACGGTACGTGGAGGAGGCGAATGAACCACGAGTTGCATCAGCTGTTGGGAGAACCATCCATCGTTCACACCTCGAAAATTGGAAGACTGCGGTGGGCCGGGCACGTAGCCAGAATGTCGGACAGTAATTCGGTGAAAATGGTTCTCGACAACGATCCGACGGGAACAAGAAGGCGAGGTGCACAGCGGGCAAGGTGGATCGATCAGGTGGAGGACGATTTGCGGACCCTCCGCAGACTGCGTGGTTGGCGAAGTGCAGCCATGGACCGAGCTGAATGGAGAAGACTTTTATGTGCAGCACAGGCCACTCCGGCCTTAGTCTGATAATAAATAAAAAAAAAACCTTTCGCTTCTCTTTGAGGTGAACCGGTCTAGGGCCGAAAACCTCATTAATAAAGACAATAAAAAAAACCTTTTGCTTCTATGGTAGAATTCAAGACCTGAACTTATGGATATTATGGATGAACTGGAATGCTCCAAAATAGTATCTTCAACGCATAAAATTGATAACATATATGTCTACAGTTTTTTGTGATACTTTTCCCTCTTATCTGGCACAATTTGGTTAATTTCGTGATCAGATTTTAATAAATATGACTATAACTCTAAGATCAGAATATGACTTTCAATATCGGTAATTACAGTAATCAGATAACTTGGAAACGTTCAAACTCACTTCGAATTGATATATTTCATGTATCTACCTTATTTTAGGACGCCAGAACTTTATTGCACTTGATTACTGAAGAAATTTGGCCTTCGTAGCCAAAAATAAGGAAAAAACACAGACATTTTCAAGACTCTTGAATGCGGGGAGGGGTCTAACGGGGCGGCACCTAAGTCAAAAGAAAACCCTACTAATCCCCTTTGAGAAAAGTCCGGGGTCATAAAATTTGGTCTACGCTTTACTGAGAACAAGCACTTTAAAGGAGGTGACTGTCGTGTCGGCCTTTTAAGGGTTAAGAACAAAAACAGAAACAAAAACGTGTGCTATGCATCATCCTACCACATTGGTTTATGTGATTAGCACTGTTCAAAGAATTTATTCATTATAATGTATTGAAGAAGTTATGAATTGGGGTAAAACATTACCCAAGATTTCAACGTGATAGTAACTTGAACATGTGATAATGATGAGCACTCTGTGTTAAATTCAGAATATATTTTCTTAGTAGGTTATTGATGTTTTCCTCAAAAGTCCTTGTGTTGTTGAATATTGCATTCTTCTTGACATTTTTTCTTGATTTCTTAGGGTTAAATATTATGTACAAAAGTGTATAAAATGAGTTGATTAACATTTCTCCAGATTTTAACAACACTTCGATTGGAAGTATAAATATTCCTGTGAAAAGAAAAAGAAGCTGAACAATTTAAAACACAATAAAGCATTATCTTCCATACCAGCATAAAAGCAGCCCCAATAAACAAAGCCTTCAGTCGAACGTCCAATTCCGGTTCGTTAAAGTAGATATTGTTTGTGTACGAAGAACTCGCCACATTCCACGCTCTCGTGATAGTCCCCTTCTGTGCCCGGAGATCACGGTCCAACACTCGAAAATGAGTTTCCTTGGGCATCCTGATGGCGTCCACAAACGGAATCGGTATTCGAAACATGATGTCCAAATCACCATTCATGAGAATGATCTCTCGCGAAGATAAGCCATAGTCCTGCTGAATGCATCCAATCAAGTTTCCTGGAGTGGCCCAGATCTCCAGGAATTGGTTCTTGCAGAAACAGCAGAAGATTCCACATCCGAGGTTTTTCTTGAGCAGCAGAACTTCCTGGTGGCTTCGGTCGACGAGCGATAGCTGAAATGGCCGAAGGGAGCCCCAGAAGCGATCTTTTGGGTCCGAACTTTCCGACACTCCGTAGAGTGCTTCACTTGAAGGCCCTCGGATGGTGTAACGGTTTTCCGATGATACCGCGGACAGGACTATGGTTTAAAATTGATAAGTTTTTTTAAAATGAAAATCATGTGAAAGAAGGTAAGTCTCACAGTCGTTGAGTTCATAAGTCTGCTCAATGAAGATTGACGCCAATCCGTATAGGAAATCTAGACCTGAACGTGGGTTGAATGGAGTCAGAAATGGACTATTCACTGACCGAATAGTGTTTTCCGGATCGAAAATAGGCACTGTTGAACGAACTGCAACTTATTGAAGGGCGATCGATTAATGCAAAAACGATGTCAAGTGATATGTGGCCAACACTTACAACTGTTATCGTGATTCTGTGGTTGTGCAGTGATGATTCGATTGTCCCCTGGGTGAACTAAAATTGACCGAACGATAAGGGGTGATAATAATGGATGTATTACAAAATGCCACAGAGCTCAATCTCACCCACGGGAGTTACATTAGTTTGTGGTGCAACGCGCACTTCGCCAACGTATCCATAATCCCAACTAAGGTCAAACGTGGGGTTGTCGTGTTCCTGGAGGTGCTGATTGGGGTTTCTGTTGGACATGTTACGATACGCTTTGTAGATGAGTCATTCGTTGTTTAGGAAGGAAAGTGGAGATGTTGCGAGCAGTCTTATCAAACAGGTACTGAAAGGTACCTACTTTTGGAATTGAATGTTTTCCAAACTTTAGGTGTAAAATAATTAGGAAAAGATTTGGCTATACTATGATAACATGAATTTTATACATTTTTTCAAATTAGTTTGTTTTTGGAGATTTTAAATTTGATTGAAAATAAAGTTTTAGAAAATCAATAATTGATAAGAAAAAAGCATAATCTTTCGAAATTCATCAAGGCAAATCCATTGCCCATAAACCCTCCAACAATAATTTATCTTATCATCAACACGCGTTATCGCCCATTCCATGTTTGATTCCATTCGATGTGCGACAACATTGGCTGTTATAGCAGTGCAGTGGGGAGGCAATTGGAGCTCTGTCATCATTCATCCTCCCTCAATCGATTTCGATCAGTCAGTGGTTCATCAAAAAGAGCTCCAAACTCGAGAACAGCGGACATTATTATACGTTCCTATCGAGTTGGAATTCATTTCAATGGCTCAACAAATGATGACTACATTTCATTTATACTTTAGACTTTTATTCGATTTATCTTTGTTTGCTTTGTGAGAGTGTATGTTTGTGATTTTTTACTTTTGTATAATCAAATATTCGATTCACTTGTCTTCCGTATCAGGATTTATATTCAATGATTTAAATACCTATGACCCATAAGTGTTTCATGTATTATTTATAACTAACATGGTAGATTTTTTGTTTAAATATTTACCCAAACATCAATACTTTCAAAGTGTTGCCACAGTACATTTTCAATGCGTTCCAATATTTGGGAATGTTTTAAATATTTCAGTTTCTTCTATAATACTTGGAAAGTGAAACTGAAGCTTACATAATTAGGTAGTTATTTTCAATCTCATACGTTTTTCTCTCATTTGGTTTTCAAAGTGCAATTCAAAGACTATAGCTGCTCACATTTCATATTTTTAGTTTTTGTTCTCCTTCTTCGGCTTGCATATAATGCTGGTTCTGTCGTCTGGGTTTGTTTCGAAATTTATTGTCTGACTTATTTCGTTTAGTTTCTCTGTCGAATGAGGATTCGTCTGGGTAATAAGGACCAACCTAATGAGAAATCTGTGTTGAATGCATTTGTTTATTGGGTTTCTTTGGTTACACTTCATTGATTTTTATGTTATTACACACTATTACACTTATTTATATTTTAAAATTGTTAAAGTGTTTACAATAGGTTTTATAGCATAGTTTCCATCTTCGAGTTCTAATACATATATGAATAACACTTTTTATTACAAAAATATACCAAACTATGAATATTTGCAAGATTTCTTTAGTACATAATTAGAAATAATCTCATTTTTAACAGTGGTTTCATGTTGGCCAAAAAATAGCAAATAATCCTCAAACTTAATTTACCTCGTATTCGTTGAAAAGCTTCACAAAAGTGAAATTAGTAGTCTAGTAAATTCCATTCCCAAAGACGCTTATTGTATTAACATCTTTATTTGATGGTAGATTAACTTGCTTGTACAGACACACATTCAGTAAGGGATAGAATAGAAAGAGCTGCTGTAGAGCTGGATATGCGACTTCGGAATAAAGCCGGACTGGGGGCCTGCATTTTTCCGTTTCAATTATAGCAGATATCTAACGTAGACGACAAAGAGTCAAAACAAAAATACCTCCGCTCAGCACTACCGTTGTGTGAAAGTTTGTTGGTTGGATTCATTCAATTCAAAGAATCGTCGAAAGCGTTTACAATCCACTGACACCGAGCTCGATCATGGCTCGGTAGAGACAAGGATTTTTGGAGCACTCACGCGGCCCTAACTGGGGACCGGGGAAACCTCGCAGGATCATCAATGCTGAACGTGCCGTCGAAAGGCAGCTGGACTGACCCTCGCAGATGGTGTCTGCCTCGGTTAGATATTGGATGTCGCAAATGTTTTGCTGAGTTCCCTGTTGATGAGTTAGCAATTATTAATGGCAACTGTTTTCTTTTATTAAACTTTGAATGAGACTTACGCATAGGTAACATAGTTGATGTGCTCCACAGGCGGGCAGCAGTTCCTGATAGATGTCTCCACTAAGCACATCTACTCCTCTGCATCTACGCTCCAATGCGTCCAAAAGTGGGCATTCATTTGTTTCTGGATATAAAAATAATAGGAAATAGGGACACGATAAAACTTGATTGACCTTAAACCATTTTAGACCATGGGGTCTTTTTCCTAAAAATATTCTTACAATGGGGCCCTCCTTTGCCGTGCGGTAAGAGCGCGGCCAAGATTTTTTTTATGTACAGGTTATCCGACTTCGTCAATAGATGGGAATAACCAGCGCGGGGGGGAAACATACATTTTCAGTGCAAAACGTAAACAAACGAGCATAAATTCCATACAAAAATCCAAGATGGCTGAGTTGGGGATATTGACAAGTCGGATAACCTGTATATAAAAAAATCTTGAGCGCGGCTACAAAACAAGACCATGCTGAGGGTGGCTGGGTTCGATTGAGGGTGGCTGGAAGCCTCCTTTCAAGAGGCTCGGAAGCCTCCTTTCAAGAGGCTCGGAAGCCTCCTTTCAAGAGGCTCGGAAGCCTCCTTTCAAGAGGCTCAGAAGCCTCCTTTCAAGAGGCTCAGAAGCCTCCTTTCAAGAGGCTCAGGAAGCCTCCTTTCAAGAGGCTCAGAAGCCTCCTTTCAAGAGGCTCAGAGCCTCCTTTCAAGAGGCTCAGGAAGCCTCCTTTCAAGAGGCTCAGAAGCCTCCTTTCAAGAGCTCAGAAGCCTCCTTTCAAGAGGCTCAGAAGCCTCCTTTCAAGAGGCTCAGAAGCCTCCTTTCAAGAGGCTCAGAAGCCTCCTTTCAAGAGGCTCAGAGCCTCCTTTCAAGAGGCTCAGAAGCCTCCTTTCAAGAGGCTCAGAGCCTCCTTTCAAGAGGCTCAGAGCCTCCTTTCAAGAGCTCAGAAGCCTCCTTTCAAGAGGCTCAGAAGCCTCCTTTCAAGAGGCTCAGAGCCTCCTTTCAAGAGGCTCAGAGCCTCCTTTCAAGAGGCTCAGAGCCTCCTTTCAAGAGGCTCAGAGCCTCCTTTCAAGAGGCTCAGAAGCCTCCTTTCAAGAGGCTCAGAAGCCTCCTTTCAAGAGGCTCAGAAGCCTCCTTTCAAGAGGCTCAGAAGCCTCCTTTCAAGAGGCTCAGAGCCTCCTTTCAAGAGGCTCAGAAGCCTCCTTTCAAGAGGCTCAGGCCTCCTTTCAAGAGCTCAGAAGCCTCCTTTCAAGAGGCTCAGAGCCTCCTTTCAAGAGGCTCAGAAGCCTCCTTTCAAGAGGCCTCAGAAGCCTCCTTTCAAGAGGCTCAGAAGCCTCCTTTCAAGAGGCTCAGAAGCCTCCTTTCAAGAGGCTCAGAAGCCTCCTTTCAAGAGGCTCAGAGCCTCCTTTCAAGAGGCTCAGAAGCCTCCTTTCAAGAGCTCAGAGCCTCCTTTCAAGAGGCTCAGGCCTCCTTTCAAGAGGCTCAGAAGCCTCCTTTCAAGAGGCTCAGAAGCCTCCTTTCAAGAGGCTCAGAAGCCTCCTTTCAAGAGGCTCAAGCCTCCTTTCAAGAGGCTCAGAGCCTCCTTTCAAGAGCTCAGAAGCCTCCTTTCAAGAGGCTCAGAAGCCTCCTTTCAAGAGGCTCAGGCCTCCTTTCAAGAGGCTCAGAGCCTCCTTTCAAGAGGCTCAGAAGCCTCCTTTCAAGAGGCTCAGGCCTCCTTTCAAGAGGCTCAGGAAGCCTCCTTTCAAGAGGCTCAGAGCCTCCTTTCAAGAGGCTCAGAAGCCTCCTTTCAAGAGGCTCAGGCCTCCTTTCAAGAGGCTCAGAAGCCTCCTTTCAAGAGGCTCAGAAGCCTCCTTTCAAGAGGCTCAGAAGCCTCCTTTCAAGAGGCTCAAGCCTCCTTTCAAGAGGCTCAGAAGCCTCCTTTCAAGAGGCTCAGAGCCTCCTTTCAAGAGGCTCAGAGCCTCCTTTCAAGAGGCTCAGAAGCCTCCTTTCAAGAGGCTCAGAAGCCTCCTTTCAAGAGGCTCAAGCCTCCTTTCAAGAGGCCTCAGAAGCCTCCTTTCAAGAGGCTCAGAAGCCTCCTTTCAAGAGGCTCAGAAGCCTCCTTTCAAGAGGCTCAGAGCCTCCTTTCAAGAGGCTCAGAAGCCTCCTTTCAAGAGGCTCAGGCCTCCTTTCAAGAGCTCAGAAGCCTCCTTTCAAGAGGCTCAGAAGCCTCCTTTCAAGAGGCTCAGAAGCCTCCTTTCAAGAGGCTCAGGCCTCCTTTCAAGAGGCTCAAGCCTCCTTTCAAGAGGCTCAGAAGCCTCCTTTCAAGAGGCTCAGGCCTCCTTTCAAGAGGCTTGGAAGCCTCCTTTCAAGAGGCTTGAAGCCTCCTTTCAAGAGGCTCAGAAGCCTCCTTTCAAGAGGCTCAAGCCTCCTTTCAAGAGGCTCAGAAGCCTCCTTTCAAGAGGCTCAGAAGCCTCCTTTCAAGAGGCTCAGGCCTCCTTTCAAGAGGCTCAGAAGCCTCCTTTCAAGAGGCTCAGAAGCCTCCTTTCAAGAGGCTCAAGCCTCCTTTCAAGAGGCTCAGAAGCCTCCTTTCAAGAGGCTCAGAGCCTCCTTTCAAGAGGCTCAGAAGCCTCCTTTCAAGAGGCTCAAGCCTCCTTTCAAGAGGCTCAGGCCTCCTTTCAAGAGGCTCAGAAGCCTCCTTTCAAGAGGCTCAGAAGCCTCCTTTCAAGAGGCTCAGAAGCCTCCTTTCAAGAGGCTCAGAAGCCTCCTTTCAAGAGGCCTCAAGCCTCCTTTCAAGAGGCTCGGAAGCCTCCTTTCAAGAGGCTCGGAAGCCTCCCTTCAAGAGGCTCGGAAGCCTCCTTTCAAGAGGCTCGGAAGCCTCCTTTCAAGAGGCTCGGAAGCCTCCTTCCAAGAGGCTCGGAAGCCTCCTTCCAAGAGGCTCGGAAGCCTCCTTCCAAGAGGCTCGGAAGCCTCCTTTCAAGAGCCTCGGAAGCCTCCTTTCAAGAGGCTCGGAAGCCTCCTTTCAAGAGGCTCGGAAGCCTCCTTTCAAGAGGCTTCCTTTCAAGAGGATCGGAAGATTCCAAAAGTTTTCAAAGAAAAAAAGGGGGTACCCCAATGAATGCACAAGTACGAAGGAGTACCTCTCAAGAAAAAGGTCGAGAATCGCTGTGATAGGGAAACTGTTCCGTTTTCCATCTTACTGAACATATAATCATCTCATCGCAACACAGAGAAATACAGCACCAATCTTGTCGCTTCGTTTTGCTAACATGCGTGCTCAGCGTTGAAAAAAAAATAACAAATCAAATATCTTTTCATTGCTTTTTTTATGGGATGGAAATGCGAGCTATGAGATGAAGTGCCGAACCGTTTGGTGACGTGCAGCCATGAACCGAAGACTTTTATGTACTGTACAGACCACTCCGGTCTTAGCCCTCCCTAGAAACAAATTAGCCCCTCTAGGATTTGAAAAGTTAGTTAGCAGTGATATCAAATTTTATAATCATAAAGCATAAAGCATAATGAATTACTGAAAAAGTTTGAAGATAAAAGTGTTATCTCCCATATTCGCCCGATCATAATGAAGTGAGTGGCAGTCCATTTACTTGTTCTTCATTTCTGAGCAAGATTCCCATCAGGATCTGAGAAGGATTTTCATCAGAATCCGACAGGAATATCCATCAGAATCCGAGAAAAATTTTCATTGGAATCTCTAAAGAATTCCTTTCAGAATCATCGAAATATTCCACCCCCCAGTAACAAAAAGTTCCTTTAAGAGTATGATTTCCGCTTAATCAGCTTCTCCGAGCTGCTTAAGCGAAAAACGTACTCTTAAAGGAACTTCTGGTTACTTGGGCCGGTATCCAGAAGAATTCACATTGGATTCTGTTCGGTATCTTGGGAATCTGTTGGGATATCCTTCATAATCCATAGAGTATTTGCTTCAAAATTGGTAACTATTGAGCATTGCGCTCCCACTCTACGACAACTCCAGATTCCTGTGGGGCATAATGTGCCCACAAACTCAATCAGAGGAAACTGTGGCAATATGGGTACCAAAATTCAAGGAATTGCTTCGGAAACATGTTTTTCCAAGTAATTGGGCCATAGAATGGATGGCTACCGGAACGGTCTTCCTGGAAATTTTCGCTTAAATTGTTAATAAAGTTTCTTTGAGTGTTACCGTGAATGTATTTCGTGAAATAAATGTTGCTAAATACTTGTGACTCAAGGTAGCGTCTTTCTTGCTTGCTTTAATAGACTAGGCTCTAAATTGAGCTTCATCATCAGTCTCAGCAGCCATCCATCAAAAAGCTATTGATTGGAATAGTTCAAACAGCGAAATGAAAGTTTTTTTTTAAGTTTTAAAAAGTGTGCAAAAATTTTGAAAAGTGAAGTGAAGAAGGTGCAGTTTACATCCAGGACACCACCTAGTCCTGGATGTCTACTATAAAAATGTTACTGCATAATTTATGCACCCAAAAAACAAATCTTACAATTATTGTATATATCTAGCCATATACAATTTTGAAAGATTTCAATACAGATACTGTATTGAAATAATGTAACAAAAAGGCTCCATTCCATTCTAAGATGTGTATCTGTCCATTACATTTTAAAATTACACAGCTCGTCGTTATTATGAAGCTTGTATTCAAGATTGTATACAAGAAAAAGTTAGATGTAAAATTGAAGGGAACACAAAGATATGGCTTCAAATAATTACATGGCGCGTAAATTTCAGAATTTTTACTGTGCTGTGGTGTTTTAAAGTTTCATCAACCTACCAACTGCTAAGCTTCTACCATAGTTGTCACCAATGGAAGTGTAGTGTCCGGGATCCTCTTCAAAGTCTGGGAAATCATTGCGAAATACTTCCTGATAACGTTTGCTCATGCGTTTCTTCTTTTTCTTTTTCTTGTCATCGTCCATCTCTTCCGGGTTTGTATCGAACTCGTCTTTACTGACCTTTTCCGGTGGTTCCATCGAGTGTCTATAAAAGATGAATAGTTACGTCAGTGTCACAATTTGTTTCAGTTCGAGCTACAAATGGATTTGTTTCATTACCGACTCTCTTCCGTAATCATGAAATAATAAGAAGCTGCTTTCAAGCATCTTCATCTTAAACAATTAGACAGTAACTTACTCGGCATGATCGTATTCAGCCTTCTCCTTTTTGATCGCGACACGTTTAGCCTTTTCTTTCTTGTCATCCCGTTTGTCGGTATCGATTTCATTGTCCTTCAGTGGATTGATATCGTCGCCAACTGATTCCTTAAGTTTGTCCAAAGTCCGCCGCATTTTTTCGATGCTGTAAGCAGTGGCGAGCCTTGAGACCACTTTGTCCTTCAGCTTTTGCAGCTCAGCCGGTTCAGTCAATCCACCTAACATAAAATTCAGTTATTATTTTTCCCCCGACCCGAACCAACGGAAACTTACCCTCGTGGTCCCCTGTGTATTTCACGGTCTGATCCAGAATTAAATCCTCGATCGTCTTTAACTTACGGTCCATGTTGTCCAACTTGTCCTGGCTGAGACTTTTCTTCTTACGTTCTTCATCGTAAGTCTTGTAGAAACTTAGCGGATATCCACCACTGCTTCGGCCATCCTTTTTCCTACGATCAATACCGAAGTACTTATTCCACTGAATCGATTTCTTCGCTTTGAATTCTCCAATATCACCCGGAATTATCTGGTCTTCTTTAACTACTTCTAGATTGGATCGTTTCTTAACCGATCGCTTCTTCTTTTTGTCGTCTTCTTCGCCTTCGAATTCTTCACTAGATTCGTGTTCGTGATCATGATCGTGGTCATGGTCGTGATCATGATCGTGCTCATGATCATGCTCGTGATCGTGATCATCGCCTTCGTGGTCTTCCTCGGAGCTACGCTCTTCGTGGTCACCATGTTCACCACTAGCGTCTCGTTTTCCATGCGACTTTGTTTCATTTGTCTTCTCTTGCTTCTTATCTATCGCCGGTTCTGCGGATCGTTTCTTCTTGCTATCTTCTGGCTCTTCGAACAAGGCTTGCAAGTCTTTGGCTACCTTTTCGTTGGTCCCCGAAGTTCCAGCTTCCGGTTTGGGCGATCGCTTTGCCACCGGAAAGCGCTTCTTCCGTGTCGCCGGTAGCCACGGAAGTAATGGAAGCGTCCGTTTTCTTTCTTCCATCGGTGGACCGTAGTACATGGCTGCGGCTTCCGATTGCGAAATCGTTGGGTAGCCTTGTCGCTTATCATAGTACTGACCACCGAGGGCAGCTTCCTCCGCCGCTGCTCGATCTTCGTCGAACAGCTCCTGCTCGATTTCATTTTCCTGTTGCTGGTACTTTTCCCACAGCTGTCTCAGTTGATCTAAATATTTGGCCTCTCGTTCGATGTTGGCCTGGCGGTCGATTTCTTTTAGGAAATCATTAGACAAATCCGGTCGAGGTTGGAATGATTTTTCCATTTCGCGCTCCCGAAACACGGTTGGGTACGGGGGCAGTTCGGAAAGGGCTGCGAACAAGTGAGATAAATAGACTTCATTATAACTGTGAATAGCTTTCAAAGAGATTGGTTATGGAAATCAAAAGCACCGAACGCCTGGCGGGGCTTCTCGCATGGTTTCGCAAAGTGCGTTTGAATTCGATTGTTCGACTCCTTCCTCCGCCGTCACGTGTTTTACGCAGATGATTCGGGATGACGACAGACGGTGCGGATGGAATTTGAGTGGTTTCCTCGAAAAGGACCGACCGTTCACGGAATAATGACGAGGATGTGATAATGAATGCTTGTGCTATTTATCGGCTTGATAATGAATCTCGATAGGCGTTTATTGTTTGAAGTTGCTCTTTCATATGTAGGCAGTAATCGTACCGAATGTGAGTAGAAGGGATACTATTCCATTCATTTCTGAAAAAGTAGTCGATTTGTTTTTCGTTCCTTCGTTAGGATAGGTAGGATGCGAGGAGGAAACGAAACATTTACTCTATGTGCATCGATTGGAATTAAAATTTAAAATAGAGTAGCATTTTCGTATACAAATGGGAATTTAAATGGAATCCTTGTATTGGTGTTCATTAGAAAGAAAGGGATCGTTTCCTCGAGGAATGCGCACACAGTTAGAATAAAAATAATTTCGAAAATTCTCATTTAACTTTTCAAAAGGACCTAAATAACATTTTTTAATGAATTAAATTAAGTACTACAATTAAAAGCTTTCATAATGGTCTGTTGATTGCAATATTCAAATAATTTTATGAAAAAACTTTTACTAAGGTCCTATTGAAAAGTTAAGCGGGAATTATTAAATGTCTGTGAAAACTCTTCAGACCCCAATATTTAATTGACACAACAATCCTTTCATACCATGGGTTTGCAAAGGCAACCAAAAAATCAAGTATCAAATCATTGCTCACATGCCCATAGCATAATATTCTATTTCCAGGTGTAATATGATTGATGAACGATTTAATTGCAAACTGCAGACAGCTGTAAATCATATCTGATACGAAAGCAATCACTTACCATCCCTTTCGCGGAAAACGGACCGTTTGCGTGCCTCCAGCTCATACGGATCGTACGGAGCCTCGTCCAGGTCGTCATCTCGTCGCAAATAGCTGGCCAGAATCTTGTTCCATTGCTGCCGATTCGGCCGGTATGCGGGTTGTTCATCGGAAGCTGCCCACGTAATAGAATGTTAATGCTTTCGGTATTTAATTGCGTTGAGCAGTCACCAGTGCAGTGGTGAGGGATACTCACGTTCGGGCCAATATCCTTCATCGTCCAATGATTCGCCGTTGCCTTCTTCCTGCAGGGCTAGCTGGGCTTCACGCCGATGAAGAGCATCCACGGCGGCCTAGAATGGAAAGAATGGATGCCGGCAAAGTTCGAAATGCAAATGAGTTGAAAAACCACAGGAATGTTTGCTCCTAAACAGCGAATCGTTTGGAATTCGTATGAAGGATACGCACCTGAAGCGAGTAGGGAGAGTGCTGGGTGGCCAACGCCACCCCTAAACATAGAACCACCGAGATGTAGATCAGCAGTGCCATGCTGCAGCGATTCCTGTGAGTGGATGGAGAGAAGTGGAGATATTCAGTATCACAAGTAGGTGGATATTTACGATTCGACGTCAGGAATTTGTGTCTTTCGGCTTCCTACATCCTTTCACAGTCCGACTAAAGTAGGTCGCAAAGTCTTTCTCCCATGGGACTATTTCTTTAGCGGAAAATTTACCTATTACTTATGGATTTATTGCTTAGCATTATTTTTCGTGTTGAATCAAGTGGAGTTGGAAAATTGATACTGAACTAGTATCACTTAATTGGGAATTATTTATAGGCGATTATTTGCCTTTTACGAATGAATAACTTTTTGCTTTTCTCCTGCAACAAAGTTTCACCGAAATACTGTAGAATTACTCCAAAATAGAATTTTTGATAGGAGGCCCGGAGACCCATAGTGTTATATACCGATCGACTCAGATTGACGAACTGAGATGATGTCTGTATGTGTGTATTAGTCATTTTTTTAAATCAATGGTTTTTTGAAACATTTTGGGGTTCAATATAACTGCAGAATTTTGGCCCGATTAGTTTCTCCCTCGCTTTTTGCATCGCAATTGAAGTTTGAATGGAAATTAGTATGGGAAAACGTATATTTTGGCATTTTTGCTTCTAGACGTTTCAGACGTCACTTGGTTCGTAGTGACATATTGCGTTAAAGTATAACCCAAAGGATACCGAGAAACTTTGCTAAGGAAGGTACGTTGCAAGAACGTTCACAAAAAGTTAGAACGCATCGAAGATTGATTATTCAGGAATCAGGGTATGGGCAATAAATAAATATAAAATTTCCACAAACAGTTGAGAATTTTCTACAAAACAAAAATAAATCAGCACTTTTAAAAGCAAAACTTGCATTTGTAAAATAAGAATTTTTCTTAAAGAAATCAAAATTTTCCACAGAAAAAAATACATAATTTCCATAAATAAATCAATATTAGCAATAAACAATTCTAAATTTTCACAAAAAAAATATTTTTTTTTCCACAAAACATTAAAAACTTTCCACCAAAAAATTTATAAAGAGCAATTAAAAAATATGAAAATTTTCAAAAAGAAATATAAAATCCCAGAATAATCCACCTAGCGGTGATGGTGCCTTTCTCGTGTATTGCAAAATATGAGAGAGGTTAAAACTGCACTTTGGGGAGATAGATTCAGTTATTTTCATCAATTCACATTCATTTGCGTTCATTTAAATGCATTGCAGCAGCTTTGAAAAAAAAAAAATTGACCTTGAAATTTTTTTTCCAAGGGACCCTATAGCCTATACGTATACTTAGTATACGCGAAAGGCAAAAAGCAATAAAACTGATATTTTTTTCCATAGATGTCCCCTTCGTTTTATCAACTTTATTGCTTTTTAGTATTTTTTTTATGGAAATATTCTTATGTTTTTTTGCTCTTTATTGATTACTAGCTGTATGTACCCGGCCTTGCTTGGAGTTGCCAGTTTGATTCGCAGTTTATTCACAATTGGAAAATAAATAAATCAATTGGTCAATTGATTAAAAGAAGGCAGATTTCATTTGAAAATATTGACTGATTTTGAAAAAGGGATCAAACCAAAAATCGCCTTATTCCGAGCAAACGTCTAATTCTAAAGAAGGAAAAACAATTACCGATGTCTTATTCCGGGCAAACGTCTTTTTTTTAAAGAAGGTGTCACATTCACCATCCAGAAGGAAACACAAATCATTGCCTTTCACTGGGCAAACCATGATATCGATGAAGGGTTGAGTTGATCGATAACTAAACAATACCACCCCCACACCCTCCTCTTTTCCATCCTTAACTATTGTCGTCTCCTTAATATGAAGAATGTGTGTTCCAAATTTGGCTAAAATCGGCTAAGGGGAGATCAGAAGTTACTCTGAGGCGATTGAGAGCTGAACAATGCCAGTCCCTCCCAGTGTTGGTAAAATCACTCATAAATCTCAATCAATGAGCGCTCCCGTGCGATCGAAATCGTCTGCGTTTTTAAAGGAATGCATCACGCTTGATTTTTTCATGCTAAAACGCACCATTTCACTCACTTGCCAAAAAATCATTTTGGTTTAAAAACGCATTTGAAATTAATTTGGGGGCAATTTATTGCTTATACATAAAAGAGTGTCTAACATTTTATGCGACAAACGTTAATTCACTGTTTTTAACGAAGGAGAACAAAAGAAATCCTACGATGATTCAAATGGATGATTCAACTCATCCATGAGTTTTAGGTGCTGAGTTGGGTGCGTTTTAACTCACGCTTGATTTGAATCATCCATGAGTTTTGAGATTTTGAGTTTTTACCAACGCTGGTCCCTCCACAACCTTCCCGTTTTCAAAATATCATCCCTAACCCATATCTTCGTCTTCCCACATACCCTCCCTCCCTCTTTTCCAAAGAACATTCCAAACACACCTGTCGTCGTCTCCTTAAGATAAAGAATGTGTTTTCCAAATTTGGTTGAAATCGGCTCCCTCTTCTACCAATGATCATTCCACCGCTTTGTTATTTTCTCCTTAGTATAGAGAATATGTGTACCAAATTTGGTTGAAATCGGTACAGGGGTTCATAATTTATTCTGAATTGCCCGTTTTCTGAACAATACCCCTCCCTCCAGACCCCTCCCCCTTTCCCAAATTACCCTCCCATACGATCGTCTCCTCATAGTGAATATGTGTACAAAATTTGGTTAAAATCGGTGATGGGAGTTGAAAGCTACATAGAATTGTTCGTTTTTTAAACAAAACCCTTACCACCCTCCTTCCCCCTTATCCATATGACCATTCCGTTTGTTAACTTCCCCTGAAGATAGAGAATGTGTGTACCAAATTTGGTTGAAATCCGCCAAGTGGTTCAGAAGTAGTTAGCGAACATACATACAAACATACATACATACATACATACATACATAAATACATACATATGTAGAAAGAAGAAAGATTTTGTGGAAAGTTCTTAATTTTTGATGGAAAAAATTTTTGATTGAACATTTTGTAATTGTTTATTGCTAATATTGATTTATTAATGGAAATTTTGTATTTTTTTTCGTGGAACATTGTGATTTATTCTAGAAAAATATTCTTTAATAATTGCAATTTTTGGGTTTAAAAGTACTAATTTATTTTGGTTTTGTGAAATTTTTTAAAATATTTATGGAAATTTTGCATTATTTGTGGAAATTTTATATTTATTTGTTGCTCATACCCTGATTTCTTTATTGGCAATTTCCTAATTTTTTATAAAAAAATTCTAATTCTTAATGGAAATATTATGTTGCTGCCCTGTTTAATCCACCTGGCGGTGGTTATGCCTTTCTCGTGCATTGAAAAAATAGTATTTTGGCCATTACTTTTGAGCCCATAGTTCCATTTGTCCAATCTTCGATAGAAAACAATGGTAGACTCAAGATTTTTTTATGTACATAAAAAAATCTTGGGTAGACTATTCTGCGGCGAATGCGACTTGCAAGCAAATCGGTTAAGGATAAGTGCCTAAAAATTTGTCAACGAGAAAATTTTTTCGAGCTACCCGAGCTACCGTAGCCATTGCTCCGTATCGATAATCATCACAAGCCTTTTGTGGTGACATTTGAAACGATGATTGGAATTCAGTAGGCCCTTTAGGTTTTGATTTTCGTTAATGTGACTTAATGCTGAATGCATTAATTTCTGCCGTTCGCTGGCACTAGAAATACTACAATAAGAGATCGGCGAAGACGCCATCTTGTTTCCAATCGAACCGTCAAAAGCGGTTCCAATTCGAGTTGTTTACATTTTGCATCCATAAGAAGCAAGCAAAAAGTTCGAGTGCTGCCAGTCTTATTTTTAAGATATCATGCATTTTCATACGTTGCCATTTCGACAGTTTTTCACTCCGCCGGTCTCTGGTTATAGGGTTGCTAGCTGGGACGAATGTCTCTATGGGTGCAATATTATCGAGGCCGTAACCAATTTCTACTAACGAGTGTATTCCATTGTCCGAGATGTAGTCCCGATGAAACAACGATGCCTACCTATGAGGAAAAGACAGCCTTGGACAGCCTTGAGCTGCGAGACATAGAGAAAAAATTCAATTCTTTGCACGCGCAATGCTTCAGCGGCTATTTTCATCGCACGGAAGAAAACTTCAAATGAGATCCAACATCATTCTGGTCGTTCTTAAGAAGTCGTAAACAAACGAGCGGAATCCCTCAACGAATTAGTTACCACGAAGTTATTGCCGAAACAATGCGCGAATCAGCTAATTTGTTCTCGTCTTTCTTTCGAAGCGTGCTAAGTAAAAACCGATCACCTTTTCTCCGGAAGACGTCCGAGGTACGTCCGAGGTATAAATGACTCCAAAGGTGCTGGACCCGATCGTCTACCCCCGCTTTTCATCAAGAACTGTGCCGATTCACTGACTTTACCTGCGACTATTCTCTTTAATCGTTCTTTGGCGGAAGGTATATTTCCTAGTGCATGGAAATCTGCTGACTTCACTCCCGTACATAAAACTGGCAGTTTGCACAACGTCGAAAATTACCGTAGAATCTCTATTTTGAGCTGTCTACCGAAGGTTTTTGAAAGTCTCGTTTGACCGAAAGGGTCGTTTGGCCGAATGGGTCATTTAGGCGAAAGGGTCATTTCTAGGAACTTTTACAACTGTTTTAGTCAACTAACGTACTGAGCAGAAGGATTGGCTTGCGATCTAGTAACGTCAGTTGAACGCAATATATGAGTCGTTTCAAATGTTAAGGTCAAATACAGTTACGCCTATTTGAAAAAAGTTCCTAGATATAGCCGAAAGGCCAAAGTGTCACTCGGCCGAAAGGGTTATTTGGCCGAAAAGGTTATTAGGCCGAAAGGGTTATTTGGCCGAAAGTGTCATTCAGCCGAAAGGGACATTTGGCCGAATAGTACATTTGGCCAAATAGAGAGACGTCTCACTTCTCCCTCTTCATTTTTCTCTTCTAACTGTAAATAGTAAGAAGCGCGAAATGAGTAGTGAGACGTCTCACTACTCACTTTTTACAGCGAGAAGTGATAAATGAGGATTGAGAAGTGAGACGTCTCACTTCTCACTCATAGTTTTTCTCTTCTCTTTGTAAAAAGTGAGAAGAGAAAAATAAAGGGTGAGAAGTGAGACGTCTCTCTTCTTATCCTAATCTCTCACTTTTCAAATGAGCTAAATGACCTAATCGGCCAAATGACCTATTCAGCCAAATGATCTTTTCAACCAAACGACCCTTTCGGCCAAAGGATTTTTTCGGCCAAACGATCCTTTCGGCGAAATGATCCTTGCGGCCAAACGACCCTTTCGGCCATACGACCCTTTCGGCCAAATGACCTTTTCGACTAAACGAGCCTTTCGGCGTAATGACCCTTTTCGGCCAAATAACCATTTCGGCCAAACGACTCTTTCGGCCAAATGACTTTCGCCCAAGTGGCATTCGGCCAAATGACCCTTCCCCTTGTAAATAATGTGAGTTTAACGAAAACAAACAAACGCAGTTCTCAAATAAGTGCACACAGAATAAACAATCACAGCCCAATTACACGTAATTGCTACAACCTCGTCGAGTCTATTCCGTGCCCGTTTATATCGTGCCTCGTGCGCCCTTGTGTGGTGTTGCTGCAATCTTGCCCACGCGGCATTCTTATCCTCCACTAACAGCTCACATTTGCTTTCATACCAGTCGTTTCTCTGATCCTTCTGAAGTTGCTCGAGTGCGCGTTTGATCAGGTTTTCGTTCAGCAAGCAGAACGTTTGTGAGATCTGGTCACCATATGATTTATTGCCCGAACTTCTTTAAACATTGAAGTCGGTTTTTACGGTAGGGGTACGTTCCACGTAACCTAAATCCACGTAGAAAATCACGTAGGTAAATCCTAAAAACCACTTAAAAACGGCTTATTTGAAAAAAATTCAAATTCGGCGTAAAAGACCGCGAAAAGATTAGCTTGATTGACTGTACAGTGTACACTTCGTAGTTGCTAGTCATGGTTGGCCGAGAAACAACAAATATGCACATAGCGTTCTTGGGATTAGAAAACTATTTTCTATGTACATGCTATGGGGTTTCATTAATTCCAGACCAATAACGATGGCAGCCACGTTGCCACAGTCAAATTTAAGATTTTGGAGTGGAAAATTAGTTCGACGCTCATTGTTACAAGATACCGAAGAATCTTCTGCATCTCCGTGAGAACCACGGGAAAGGGATAGTTGGTCAGATGAGAGGTAATCGACTAAATAGCAATTTTGTATGAATATGCTAGCTGACCCGGCGAACTTTGCGTCGCCTTAAATTGATCAAATTTTGTTATATGTTTTGCAAACAAAATTTATCAAGAAAACAAATAGGTTCTTTAGAATGATTTTGTACTTTTTTACAGTTTCATCATACCATTTTTTCTATTAATTGAGTAAACCATCAAACATTAGCACAAATGATAATGCTAACTTAGTATTTTATATACAGATGATCAAGATTTGAAATTCTCATAAAAAATGTACGAAAAACCATTTTACGAAGTGATTGGATTTAAATTTTCAACTTTTTCCGGTTTCATCGTAAATGGAAGAAATGCTCAAATTGTTTTATATCTAGAACCGTTCATCAGACAAGTCTATCAGTCTATAACTGGAATTCTTATTGATAGTGAATTCATTAAAATTATTGCATACACAGATAAAGTTACAATTATTAAACGATCAGATTTAAAATTTGATACAGTCTTAAAAATAGCATAACATTAGTAAATGTAGAAGAAAATTTAAAAGCCTTGTTTATAAAACAAATTTTGTACGGTTCAAAATCAATCTTGGATCAACATCGCTATACAATACAAATCCATCGATTATTGGAATACGGTTGCCTTTATATACGATTCATTGTTATTCAGAGAGAAATATGTATGTTCCAAAGATTGTACATATTGAAATTTCCAAATTACGATTGGCTTGCTGTTTGGGAAAATTTTAGTGAAAACTTCCTTAGCTCATACGCTTAATCAATGATATATATAATTTCGAATGATATCTATGTTAACAAAGCAAAATATAAAGTCAGGGGTCAAACGGAACACATTTGTGACATATGTAACAAAATTGATACGAATCTGCATAGGATCAGAGAATATTCATATTCTAAAGAAATATGGAATTGGATTGAACAAATAATTAAAAGTCAGATGAAAATTGATATGAGCTTTTCCGTGTATTATCCGATATTCCATGTATTAAGTATCCGATATAATACTAGAAAGATGATATTGCTCTCAAACGATTATTAGAAACTATTTTATCGAAATTCATACCGTCATTCTGTACGCTGTACATTTTTCAACAAGATCATGCTATTATATCCGCATCGTCCAACCAAGACCCATATTTTTCACGTCAATCTAAAGCTGTTGAGCGTAATGCTTACGAAGCAAGACTTACTGGAGAAAAGTCGTTCCACCACCCACCCCAAGCACTTTAGGCTTTAATCATGACAGCCTGCAGCCTGGCACAATCCCATTAGATACGCTTTTATTTCGCACCAATTCATGCTTTCAGCCAGCATTTATCATTCCCACAATCACCCTCTATATTCGATCTCATGATTGCTTATAATAAATCATCTGCCAATTACTTTGCAAAGAGTTCTTCAAGTTTTCTCAATACGATTTTTTTTTATATTTTGGCCTCAACTTGGATAACTCTAATAAAAAATGAATCTTTTTTCAAGTTTTGTAATTGTTTCTGACCTTGAGTTTGGAAAGACTTTAACTCATTGAACTAATCATTTAAGCACTAATCCTTCCGATTGACTTTATATAAATCATTGCTGCTTCAGTTCATCCTCTGATGCCACGGAAACATGCACTTTGAAATTTTATCCTGGTTGAACTCTCAAGAGTGGAACCTGTTGAACAATACCCGGCACGGTACACGCGCATGACATTGACAGTCAACCAAAGCAAGCTTTTGCCATTTCAACTTTTATGATTTCTCAGAACCACGGGGAATAACGGCGATACCATGGTCGACAGAGCCTTCCTTGAGTGGCACGAAGGAACATCTCCAGCCTCAACAAGGCAAATTATAATCGACACAAGCAATGCACTCACAACTCGAGACAAATTCATCCAGAGCCCCGGGGAGGTTTGTGTTTTCAAACAAATGGGAACATGCTACGCCTCTTCTCGAACGCCGTACGAAGGAAATTAGGAAAACAAATGGAATTCAAACAACCCGAGTTGCTTGGAGATTTCAGTGGGTACTTCCTGTCGGATTGAGTTTGCTACCACAGAGAAGTATCGTTGCTCGGGAAAAATATTAGGAGCGATGTAAAATTGATCACTCTGAATTCATGTTATAACAATTTTCGGCGATACACGTAGCTCTACTGTCATAGAATTTAAGATTTCCTAGTTGCTAAATTTTTTCGTGCATGATAAGAAAATTATTTTGAGCTTTTTAGTGGAATGTCTTCACTTGTCATAAGACGAGTTTATACAATCCCATTGAATTCCACCACTTAAGTCTTATGACAAGTGTTTTCGTGCATGCTACAACGAAGAAACAGAAAACAATGTTTTGGCAATTTCGCATTATACCGTGAGGGACCGAAATCCGTACAGCACCGAAGTGCGTCCATCTTATGAGATATCAACAAATTGAAGAGTAATTGATTGATAGTTTATCTTATCCTGTTCATACGCTTGTCGTTGAGAATTTTGGCCATTCAAATAAAAAGTAGGCCTTTAAATAAAATTAACAAAAATCAAAAACAAATCTTCACCCTGCAAACAGGCGCCATTTTTCGCGTAGTTACCATGATTGTTCTAAAAGTGCCTGTGTTTGAATTGCAATTTGCAATGTATAAAGTAATGTCAGCAGAATAGAAATCAAACGGATCTCTTCTTAAGGTGTGTATTGAACTGTATAAGTAGTAATCTAGTAAATTGGTGTGCTTTAATTTAAATATCAATATTTCCAACTCAAAAATTTCCTACACCGCATCGGAAATCGAACACAGCCATCCAACATGGACGCAGCATGGTCTTGCTCTGTAGCTGCGCATCTTACCACACGGCTAAGGCAGGCCCTTGCGTTAATGACCATTTTGTAAGGCAGATGAGTTGCATAAAATCCATTTTAATCCATCATTTGGGTAAGAGAAAATTATTGAGATCTTTTAGCGGAATGAATTCACCTGTCATAAGACGAGTTTAGTACTATTCCATTTAACCCGTAAATTACCAGGACGAACATTAATTTTGAATGTGGCTCAGAGACCCATAGTGTTATATACCAATCAACTCAGCTCGACAAACTGAGTAAATGTCTGTCTGTCCGTGTGTATGTGTGTGTGCGTGCAACATTAGCCAATTTTTCACATAGCAATTCTAAGCCGATTCTCTCACAACAAGTTACATTCTACAGAGAATAAAGCGTAGTTGATCACTATTGAATGTCATAACAATTCAAATTGTTAGGTTAATCAACTGTTAAGTTTTTTCAAATTGTCAAATTGAGTTCAATTTTCTACCAGGTTATTCTGGCATCAAACCTATAGCAATCGACTCTATGACACTACCCATAATTCCATTACCCATAATGCCATTACCCCGAAGGCCACTACCCGAGATGTCCATCTCCTCAGTGTGGTGAAAAGAAATTTTAATACACTCACACGCACCGTTGCATTTGAACGGGAGCGCGCCTCTTACGTTTGAATTCACCACAGCTTTGGAGAAGTGTGTGATAAAAGAAGATCGAACAAAATGAACCGAGCGCACAATCAACAGCAGAACAGTGCAGTGTGGAAAAAGGGCCCTAAAACGCACTGCAGTGAGCGCTGATAAATACGCAGCCGCGCGCACGGCCGTGTATACGCGCCAGTGGCATTTCTGTGTGAATATTACTGCTGAGGCTGCTGAGCTAATAGAATTAACCGAGCAGTTCGTAGCTAATTTTTTTAGGAAATAATATTGAATGTTCTTAAGTCTTTTGTTTTTCAGCTTAATCCATTTGCATGTAAAGCATTATGATTGCCCTAATGAATTATTTTCTCACACGGCACTTTTTCGGTCATACGAAAAATCTAATTTTACTGAAAATTTACAAATTCTATAACTGCCGTATAATGCAAGGCAAGTGGGTTGGACAAGACGCTTGAATTGAACGTCTAAACACCTCCATTCACTTCACTTGAACGAAAAGCATCGTGGAGCATCGTGGAATAAAAACCGAGTCTAAACAAATGTATTCATGATCCCCTTCGATGCACGGTACTGCAGAGAGCATGCACGCTATGTTGACTGGACAATTAGTGGACATCAAACCTTAGAGGAGTGTACTAAAGCGCAAAGGCCTGCCGAGAATATTAATAATTTTCCCACATACATATTAAGAATTTGGAAATTACAAAGAATAGTAAAATTCACGTAAATATCATTAGTATCACCAACCACATAGAAAATTAAGCTATTTTACGATTCTTGCGACTGACATACAGCGACTCCATACTCGATTTTTCCAGTTTTCAGGCCACGCACAACATCTTTGGTGAATCCCAAGCATCTGAGCAAGGGTCATAGTGCCTTTCGTATCACGACCAAGTTTTCTCGAATTTAGCTAATAAATATGGGGTAAATTGGTTCGGTGTTACATTTTGGGTAAATTATTTTAATTTTGGAATACTTCAAAAAAAAAAAATCATTGTCCATGTTAAATTATGTATGCAACAAACTTCACTGCATTTGAATAACAATCCTTCTGTAACTTATGATATTGAATTTATAATGGAAACTAAAAACTCGCTTGAGAAATCACATCAAGTCACCCAATAAAAAAGCCAAAAATGGCAATGTAGGGTATCGGCCGGTATTCCCAACATGGTATTGCGCTACATATTTAAGTTCCAATGCAAGTAGCTGTAACATAAATTCTCGAGTGGGCACAACGACTATTTTTAGTTTTTCAGCCGGTGCCAGGAATACCACCCGCAACTACATATTTTTTTTCAAATCTCATCGAAGCTTACGGAATTTCCATATATGTACAGTGGCCTCGAATACCTACAGGGTGGAATTGTGTTTGATAATCACAACATAGGGGCCGTACACATATTACGTAAGCACTTATGGGGGGAGGGGGGTCTGTCAATATCTTACGCGCCTTATAAATGAAAAATCTTTTGTATGGAAAAAATCTTACATGGGGGGAGGGGGGGGTCGAAAAACCCAGAAATTACTTCTAGTGATATTTTTGAAGGTATTTTTAAGGTAAGGTTCCATTTACGCATTGGAGGCCGTACACAAATTAAGTAAGCATTTTTCTGAGTTTTTCAACCCCCTCCCCCCATGTAAGATTTTTCCCATACAAATATTTTTTTTATTTATATGGAACGTAAGAAAATGGCTAAGTGGTAGCCATATGACCACCAATCCCGACCATGTAAGTACCGACTGCGTTTTTATTCCAAAAACAAATGGGTGCAATTAAATTTAAACCCTGATAAATCCACCTAGGGGTAATGGTGCCTTTCTCGTATATTATAATAATAGTATTTCGGCCATAACTTTTGAACCCATAGTCTATATTTGGATTGAATAAAAAAACCCATTCGATTTTGGCAACACGTTCGGAAAATTTATGTTGCCAAAATCGAATGATTTTTGTTTTCTCATGATACTTCAACATTTCTTCACTTTTTGTGACGCTACACACATTGTGACCCTTCTTAACGCTAATTTAGAAATCTTAACGTTTAAACAAAAAAAAAAATCACGCTTTTTTTTTCTTAAATTGTTAAATTAAATTTTAATTTTAAATTAAAATTAAAATTTAATTAAATTAAATTTTAATTTAATTTTTAAATTTTTTGTCGGTTTCGGGGTCTAATCAATTTCTTTTACGAAAATTTCGACATTTAGGCGATTATCTTAAAAAAAAACTTAAGCGATTTTTTCACCTTTTTTTACATTTTACAATTTGTTTTAAGAGGGTTACGATATTTACGTGGTTTATAAGCAATACGAAAACTAAAAAAAAATTGTCTTGCCAAAATCGAATGGTTGTTGCCAAAATCGAATGGGGTCTGTATTGGTTTTTCGGGGCTTCCTTAGCCGTGCACTGAGATGCGCGGGTACAAAGCAAGACCATGCTGAAGGTGGCTGGGTTTGATTTCCGGTCCGGTCTAGGAAAATTTTGGGTATCGGGCATAAAAGTATCATCGTGTTAGCCTCATGCAAACGAATGCTAAAATTGTAATTTGGTAATCCCAGTGGCAGTAAGGAGTCGTACACTAATTACATAAACATTTTTTCTGGGTTTTTCGAACCCCTCCTCCCTTCATATAAGATTTTTCCCACTTAAATGATTTTTCGTTTATACGGAGCGTAAGAAAATGACAGATCCCCTCCCCTTTAAGTGCTTATGTAATAAGTGTACGGCCCTAATGCCAATAAGAAGAAGATGATATTGGCTTTTCGCTACTTCTTGGTATTAGAGAAAGCAAAACAGTTGCTCAGTCTAGGCTAGATAAGTTATAATTCGTCATAAATACTATACTTCATGATAGGCCAGAGCTTACTAATTTTCTAGGGTTCAGGGTCTCCTGTAGCATTGCGAGCAAAGGCGTAGGATTGGCAATCCGGAGATGGCGAGTTCGATTCTCGGTCCGGTCTAGGATGTTTTCAGATTGGAAACATTCTCGACACCCTGGGCATAGTGTATCCTTATACTTGCCACACAAGATACATACTCATGCAATGGCGGGCATAGAAAGCTTTCAATTAATAACTGAGGAAATGCTAATAAAATACTAATTTGAAAAGTAGGCCAAGTTCCAGTTGGAATGTAGAGCCATTGAAGAAGAAGAAGAAGAAGGGTCCAGATAATCTCTCAGGTAATAAAAATTACGAACACTTTGAATTTAATAATACTTTTTGTTGACCGCACGAAACAATACACAATTCGAAGAAAAATTAGGTGGTATTAAAAAGTTGTAGAAATTACTGTAACCCGAAAAAAAATATTGAAGCCGATACTGAATAAAAGGCGTGTGCCTTTGGGAGATGGCGTAAACCAGGAATATACATAGCGAAACTTTAATCTAAAGTAGCCTCGACTATAAGAAATATGTATCTGCATAAAAGGAGTGCTTCATTTCTTGTCAATAGGAATGGAGTGAGGGGTCTCCAGTTAGCCGCGAGCAAAGGTATAGGATTGCCAATCCGGAGATAACGAGCTCGATTCTCGGTCCGGTCTAGGATGTTTTCGGGTGGGAAACATTCGCGACTCCCTGGGCCTAGTGTATGCATTGAACATGCCATAAGAGGATAACCAATAGTAAAGTTGTCCACTGTATCCGCATGATGATGGAGAGTGTTCTTATCTTTATAATGCATTGGTTCAATTAACTTGTAATCTCTGATGAATTGAATAATATCTACATTTCATTTTTTGGGGTATCCAGTTAGCTTTGCGAGAAAAGGCGTAGGATTGCCAATCTTGAAATGACAAGGCCGATTCTCGGTCCGGCCTAGGATGTTTTCAGAAGACTTGACAACAATATGTCTTTATTAAAGAAACTTGCAGCCCTTAGGCCTTGGCTGACTCGTCACTGGATAGCGTGAAACATTCTCGGCTCCTTGGGCACAGTATTTCCATTGTACTTGCCACACAATATTCATGCAGTTGGCGGGCAAAGAAAAGCATTTAATTAATAACTGTGGAAATGCTAATAAAACACTAAGTTGAAAAGCATACCAAGTTCTGGTTGAAATGCAGAACCATTGAAGAAGAATAAGATAAGTAACAGCTACATTTATTTGATGAAAACGATAGTTTGACTGAATGTATCCATTTTAACATTATGCTTCTATTCATCCAGCGTCTGACCATCTATGGAGTAAAGCTTAAATATTCATTATAATGAAATTAACACTCGAGCACGCGTGATGATGTAATTTGTACAACATTTATTAAAATATCATCGCTCGTGGTACACAGCACGAGCGAGCCTGTATGAGCGTTTCAGGATCGAGAACGTCTTAACGGTTAAAATAAATCATTCGATCTCTACCACATCGCACCAATTTACTGCTGCGATCCTGAAAGAGCGCACACTGGCGTGTACACGGCAGTGAATACGCAGCCGAGCGCGTGCGAGCGTTTTTCTAAGCACAAGTTTGGTACACATGCACTGTAGCATGCAGGCACCTACACTCACCGGCGTTCGGTAAACTCACCAGCGAAAGAAAGAGTGGGTCGCATAAAGTGTGGTGAGTATTGTTTGTAGGCTCAATTTTTTGCATTTCTCATGCGCTACAGTGCAAACACTGTGGTGAAATGCCATCTCTGACTACCCCGAATGCTATTACCCCTAATGAGTCACTACCCCGAATGGCACACTACCCTGAATGAGCCAGTACCCCGAATAGGTCCTTATTTCAAGTTTATACTTCATTTCGGTGAAAAAATGTTACTCAATAAAAGTTTATTCAGAATTCATATGAATCAACAATAGTTTGCCCTTCACCTGGAACTGTTTCAACGCAGTATAGAACTAAGTATCCAATTTTCCGCGAGCGGTAATGGCCGCCAACTTGCATGTGTTTCAGATTTGACGATTGAGTAGGTCAACTGCACCCAATGCGGTTAACTGCGGTCCACGTCAGCAAGGCTACGTGCGCAACATGGTTGAAGTTGCTCTTTGGTCGCTAATAGTAAAAGCACCGGTTTGCGGATGAAGCGTGATCCAATTCTAAGAATCTACGATTAAATGAGTGAGTGAGTTAGTCTGATTGAGTGAGTAAGAGTGAGTTAGCAGTGAGCAATAGTGAGTGAATGGGTAAGAGTGAGTAAGAGTGAGTGAGTAATTCAGAGTGGGTGAGTGAGCGAATGAGTAAGAGTGAGTGAATGAGTGGAGCGAGTGAGTAATAGAGAGTGGGTGAGGAACTGAGTAAGAGTGAGTGTTTGAGTAAGAGTGAGTGAGTGAGTGAGTGAGAGTGAGTGAGAGAGTTAGAGTGAATGAGGGATTAGGAGTGAGTAAACGAATGAGTAAGAGTGAGTTAGAGTGAGTGAGTGAGTGAATAAGACTGAATGAATGAATGAGTAAGAGTGAGTGAGTAATAGAGCGTGAGTAAGTAAGAGTAACTGAGCGCATTGGTAAGAGTGACTGATTGAGTAAGAGCGAGTGAGTGAGCAAAAGTGAATTAGTGAGTAAGATTATGTGAGTGAGTAAGAGTGAGTGAATAAGTCAGTGCGAGTAAGTGAGCGAGAGTGAGTGAATGAGTAGGAGTGAGTGAGAATGAGTGAGTAAGTAAGTGAATGGATGAGTAAGAGCGAGTGAGAAAGTAAGAATGAGCTTGTGAGCACAAGTGAGTGAAAGTTTGCAATATCTGCTTCATTATTTTATTTATCATCGCTTTCAACTCGTTGGATTCAAGGAATATGATTGATTTATCGTCCAGTTATTGTTCTCTGTATATATCTATTAAAATAATTTAGAAATTTTAATTTTAAAGCAATGCACAACAACCTTTCATGACTGCTTCTCATGCAAAATTGATGAAAGAACCCACGATTTTTTTCATTTGGTCGCCAGATATAGAAAAAAGCGCTTTGCTCTCTTTTGCAGTACTGATTAAGAGTAAGTGGGTCAGTAGGAATAATTGAGAGTTGGAGAGTAAGTGAGTGAGTAAGAGTAGGTGAGTGAGTAATAATTAGTGGGGAAGAGGTAGTGAGGTAGAGGTAGTGAGTGAGTAATATATTGTGTGTAGGTGAGAGAGAGAGCTTTGTTTGTCTTCGGAATGAAGCGTTGATTTGAAGAAGGCATCCTCTCTTCCGTTCGCCTCATACAACGCAAACGAATAAAGAAGGCATAATCTCCTCTGTGTGCCTTGTACCTGGCAAACGTGTTCTTTTAAAAAGTCATTATCTCCTCTATGTACCTTGTATAGGGAAGAAGGATTAATTTAAAGAAGGCATTATCCCCTCTGATCCTCTGTGTGCCTGGTGCCGGGCAAACGCGTACATTTAAACGAGGCATGATCTCCTCTGATCGCCATATACCGGGCAAACGCATTCATTTGAATAAGGCATTATCTCCTCTATCCGCCTTATGCAGGGCAGACGCGTTCATTCAAAGAAGGCGTCATCTCCTCTGTTCGCCTTATACCGAGCAAACGCTTTCATTTGAAAAAAAAAACATTATCTCCTCTGCAAACACGTCCTATTGAAAGAGACATTTCCACCCCTTACTATATTTCGTAGACTAATAGTTTTCTTGATAATAATAAGGAGGAATGACAATTTAAGTTAATTTGATGAAAACAACATTGTTGGTTAAATCTTTAATGCGTTTTTCCAAGTAACTCTAACTCTTTTTTATTCTTTGCAAAGATTGTCTTTTTGGATTCGATATCTGTGAGTGTGAAAAATGATACTCTAGCTTTCGAGTATCGAAATGTTTTAGGGGTACTGGCCTTTCGGGATAATGGATTTCGGGGTAGTGTCCCTCCGGGGTAATGGCATTCGGGGTACTGGGGTGGAGCCATAGCAATCCAGTATGACAATATTAGTCTCTAGAGCTCTTTTGAATGCTTCACTTTTCAAATAAGTCTAAGATATTCTAGGTGCTTCAAATTGTCCGGGAGCTGAGTTCAATTTGTCTACCAGGTCACTTAGCCTAGCAAAACAAAAGTTCCAAATAGGTTACTGTAACTCATATGTGACCGAATTCAATCAAAATAAAGTTGCTGCAACCATTTTTGTCTGACTTGTGCTGCTCGGGTACCCAAGTAGCAAGCGTAACATCTTTTAAAAAGCACTTTGTTTTCACTCAGTTTCAGATATAGAAAATATTAGAATTGTGAACAATGTTTTATTAACAACACGTGTTTGGCAATTGGAAACAAGGTACTAAAGAATGCTGCACTGCATGTTGAACACTGAGCAAACACATTCAGTTGCACCTTATTTACCATTCAACATTAATGCGCCTTTCAAAAATAAATTGTTTTTTTTTAAATTGCGCTACAGAAAAGTTGAGACAATCTTTATATTTCACTTAGCATCGTTTAACGTTTCGACAACACATAATTGATTTCAGTGATGGTACAATTAAGTAACAGGAAACCCGTGTATGAAACTTTATAATTATAAGAGTTTTATGATGAGTTAACATGCAATCCTTTCGAAGTGTTGAAGGATGCCGTGGTGGAGGACTATCAATAACAAGATCCGTGTGTCAAATCCAGTTGTATATTTTTGTTTTATTTTATTCCGCTATAGCAGCGGTTCTCAACCTTTTTCTTAGGAGGTACCCTCTCCAACTTTTGCATCAATTGAGGTACCCCTAAGTTTTTTTTTGCTGTAAATGAAAATAAGCGTAACTCATAGGATATGTTAAAAATGAATCTGATGAATGGCTCTCCATAAAATTAGCTGAAATTTTCATTAATCGGAGAAACTTCCCAATTCAAATCAAGTTTATGCATCGAGCTTCCTACAGGTCTTTTATGACTATTGAAGGCTTCCGAGCCTCTTAAAAATAGGATCCCGCGCCTCTTAAAACAAACCTTCCGAGCCTCTTGAAAGGAGGCTTGTGAGCCTCTTGAAAGTAGGCTTCCAAGCCTATTGAAAAAAGAATTCCAAGCCTTTTAAAAGAAGCAAAAAGGTGAACATTTAAAGAGAAAAGCTTGAAAGAAAGCTTACGGGCTTCTTGAAAGAAGACATCCGGGTCTCTTGAAATAAGGTTTTTGGGCCTCTTGAAAGAAGGCTTCCGAGCCTCTTGAAAGAAGGCTTCCGAGCCCCTGGAAAGAAGGCTCCCGAGCCTCTTGAAAGAAGGCTTCCGAGCCTCTTGAAAGAAGGCTTCCGAGCCTCTTGAAAGAAGGCTTCCGAGCCTCTTGAAAGAAGACTTCCGAGCCTCTTGAAAGAAGCCTTCCATATTTCTTGAAAATGGCCTCCCGAGCCTTTTAAAAGAAAGAGAAAAGAAAACAGCAAGAAAGTTTAAAGAAAAAAAACCTAAAAGGCTTCCGGGCCTCTTGAAAGATAGTTTCCAAACATCTTAAAATAAGGCTTCGTAGCATCTTGAAAGGCTTCCGGGCCACTTGAAAGATGGCTTTCGGGTTTCTTTAAAGGAGGCTTCCTAACCTCTTGAAAGAAGTTCGCCGAGCCTCTTGAAAAGAGTCCTCCGAGCTACTAAAGGATGTTTCCAATCCTCTTGCAACGAAACATCTAAGTTTTTCGAAAAAAAAACGCTCATGTTTCTAAAATGGAGGCTTTCGAACTTGTAGACTCAAAATTTTAGTGCAGAAGCATATTCTTAACATACCCAACAAACAATTTATGTTGAATAAGCTAGTTTTTTAACCGAACAAGCCAAATTGTGGCGAAATAAGCTCTTTATCAGCCTCCAATGCTTGTTGGGTATTATTTAAAATTTTGTTTCGATCAGGTATATTGCATAGAAGAGTTTTTAAATTTGCTCATGCGACGTTTCGTCCTTTTGATCTTTTGATGCATATTATGTACAGGACAAAGTTTTGAAATAAAAAATACGCAATTATCAAAACTTTATCAATAATTTTTGATTAAAATTGTAATTCATCCGCCATTACGCATTTTTGTCCGAGGTACCCCCTGAGCTCAAAGGATGTTTCCATAGGCTCGACCCCTTGCGCTTTTTAAATTGCAAGAGAGTTATATGACGCTTAATCAAAGTTTTTTTTTCTGGATAGTTGCAACACAGTGAAATATTCAGTAGTGAAACAAGTTGTGCTGCTTGGGTACGCATGGTATCAAAGCGATAGCAAACCCAGTATATCCATTTATGTCCCTAGAGCTCATACAAACTCTTTACCATTCCGATAAGTCTAACGCAGATGTTTTAGATTCTCCAAATTGTCCGGGAGTTGAGTTCAATTGGTCTACTAGGTAAACTACGCGTGGTATCAAACCGATAAGGGGCCTTTCACAAATTACGTCACGCTGAAGGGGGAGGGAGGGGTCAACCCGAGCGTTACGATCCATACATAAGAATTAAACCTTTCAGACAATAAGTATTACGAGAGGGAGGGTGGGGGTCCAAAATCACCAAATTTAGGGTTACGCAATTTTAGAAAGAACCCTAACAACCCTGTGCATCCATGTTTGTTCCTAGATACCTTGCGAATGCTTCACCATTCAAATGAGTCCAACGCAGATGTTCTAGGTTCTCCAAATTATCCAGGAGTTTAGTTCAATTTGATTACAAGTACAACTACGCATAGTATCAAGCCGATAACAACCCAGCCAGTCAATTTAAGTCCCTTAGGTGCATGCAAATGTGAATGCTTGGAGGTCTTAAAATAGTTCTTGTTACATTTTTTTGCATTAATCTCATTTAATTGAGTTATATTGAAAAATCAAAAAAAGGAATATAAAAATTCCATTCTTTGGAATTGTATGTTTCCCCAAAAATGACACTTACTAAAAAAAACATTTCCCTGAATTATAAATTATAATTTTCCTGAAAACAACATTTTCCGAAAATAAACTTTGCCTAAAAATGACAATTTAAAATAATATTTCCCTAAAATCCGAAATGACGACATTTCACAGAAAATGGAACGACGAGTGGTGACTCAGTCGCGTCATTCCTATCGCGTAAAACAGTGATTCCTTCCGGAATGCTTCCAAATACTGGCATATCTCGCGGAACTCTTGCGTATCCAAGCTCGCCGAGATGCTGGGCAACCACCGTCTGCGTGAGAAGCTTGAAGTGGACGGGAACGGCACCGGCTCCAACTCCGGATTAGAAGATGGCCTCCAGGAGCCTTCAAGCAGGGTAAGCAAACACGCAAACTTAGTATCCCTCGACATCTCGAAGGCGTTTAATTGCACGTGGACGCCGTTTGTTGCAGCAGCTAAGCGAATGTTATATGTTGGCCCTCTGGTCAGTCTTCGGGAATCTACCAGAAGGAAGCAGGTCGGTCCTGGCGGTCACACTCATCTTGATCGCCATAGCCATTTCAGTTCATATTGTCCAAAATTCACAATATCCCTCCTGTATGGTGGTTCGGGTAGATTATCCTGATTATCCTGAATGGAGAAGTCTTTTATGTGCAGCACAGGCCACTCCGGCCTTAGTCTGATGATAAAATAAATAAATGGTGGTTCGGGTTTATAGGTATGGAACGAGAAGCTGACATGTCTTTTCAGCTATCAGAAACTGCTTCATAGCGTTTTCACATGAGAAAGGCACTTTGAAGTTCGGTGACAGAACTCTTGAATTACGAATACAGAAACCATGACCACAGGTATACGGTTGGGTCGGTTTCCGTGGAGTTGGAATCGTGGTCACCGGTCCATCTCGGACAGCCTTACCAGCATTTACAATATCTTTACCGCTGAAGCTGCCACGTTTTGGTTCTTCTGTTCCACCGAGGTTTGGACCGGTTTGCCTAACTTTAAGAACCAACAGGTTATCTCCAGATTACGTACTGGGCATAATCGGCTCTACCGAATTTTTCGGGGGAGTCCTTTTCACACTATTTACGATTTCGGTAACGTCCTCATCACCGTCGCACATTTCTTGAGTCGTTATCCCAAGCACCAGGTCCCCAGCGAAGCTTATGGGATACCAACCAGCATCCGGGATGCTCTTGCGGATGGTCCGGGCATGTTTACAACGCTCAACGCTTATATCACTTTATAAATTCATTTACCGAAACCGATGGCTAAACTGTTATTCAACATAAGTGCATGGAATAGATGTGTTAGTTGAATCTTCTTCTTCTTCTTCTTCTTCAATGGCTCTACTTCCAACTGGAATTTGGCCTGCTTTTCAACGTAGTATTCTATTAGCATTTTCTCAGTTATTAATTGAAAGCTTTTCTATGCCCGCCATTGCATGAGTATGTATCTTGTGTGCAAGTACAATGGATACACTATGCCCAAGGTGTCGAGAATGTTTCCAACCAGAGAGCAGATTTGCGGGACGTTTTTAGGAATTGTAGAGTGTATAGAAAACACAGACGTACTCCTATTTAGAAAACCTAGAATCTGCCATTCAATAAGAAATATTTTGTCTAAATAAAACCTCTTCATATTGCTTCATTCTGTTAGGTGCTTAGCACTGGAACGAGTTGGCGTGGAATCTGGATGCAAATAAGATTATTTTATGACCCGAAGATTTTTTTTTCAGTTTCACTTGTAATAAGACTTGTGAAGAAAGTTAGTAGAAGTAAAGGGAAATGTGTCCCATTTAGTTCTACCACTTGACTGTAACTTTACTGATACTTTGACGATAGAGACAGCCTTACTGTTGAGGGCAAAATACATATCATGCGTTCAATTTGGGAATCTTGGCTTCATTCAGTAGCCACTAAGTTGCGAAGGCCGACGGAGGTCCTTCGTAGCTTAGTTGGTTAAAGCTCCAATACATTTTTCGAATCATAATTTTCCACATAATGTACATATTCACATCTGAGTTTTCAGAACCTTGTAAATTAATGTCCAAGTCGGGTGGTCTAATACCCGGAAATATGCATTTAATTTTGATTGAACTGATATATTTAATGTTACTTTTTAAGCGGTAGTCTACTTAGGGACATTTTGTGTGAACGGTAACATTCATTTGAGTTTAACTATTAAGGGTTCGTTTAAATAACCATATCATCAAACAATCAATATGCATCACGCAAATTGATAAAAGTAGCTACTGCTTTAGCAGCTTCCTTGTATGAGAAATCTAATAACATTATGGGTGGATAGTTTATGGTTTTTCTTATACGGTGCCAGAAGCCCATGGGAGCTTGGTTGGGGCTTCCTACCACCCACCCACGTTATATGCCCTGTCTTTGAAGATGTATGGCGATGACTTTATCAACGACACTCCCGCATTATTCCCATCGGCTCTCGGCATTAGCGGGGAGAACGACAACTGATGGACAGACATATCCGGCCGGTCGGTCGGTTGGTGGTTGACGCTGATATAGCCGGAGGGAGACTCTTGGCCAACAGTTGTTGTGGTCGGATGTGGGAAAATAATTTTATCGCCCTGTTGGAAGTGATATGTACATGGACGTTAGACCTGCTCGTGTTTTTTCAAAAACAGGATTCAAAGGTCTTCCTTCTCATATTGAGGGGTGTTTTATGGAAACACTTGCTCAAATTTGAGCCAAATAGATGAAGATCATTCGTGATATTGTAGATCGTTTTGATTCATATCCCGAATACTGGCCGAATACTGATTCAACACCCTTACACTAACGGAGGGCGAAGATTAAAAAATCAAAATCCTATGGGAAGATGGACGTAAATAAAGTGCAAATGACATGTAGTCTTTATTCAACAGAGAAATTTGGAAGACCTTTTTTTTTGAAAACTTCTGAGAACATCTGTTGAGAAGATGAACTGGTCTAATGGACATAGACTGCCGGCACCACCTCCAACAGCATGTTGTGAGCGAATACACGCAAGAAGCGAAATAAAATTTCTCCATTGATTTGCATTTTATGTGCGTTATCTGCTAGGATCGTCCACATCGTAGCTTGTGTGATCGAAAGTGCTTGCACGTGACATTGAAACATCATAGCAAATGGTATAATGATGTTCCGAAGAAAAATGGTTTTCCGAAAGCTCATTATTGTGCAAAATTGGTAGGTGCGGAGAAAAGTATAATTAATCGCAATAGCAGACAGGGGTAGATCATTGGCAATAATTTATCTCTTGATAATTGCTTTATTCTATGTGCCTAGGTATGATCTGAGGCGTAGGGCCTAATTAATATTTAGTAACAATAGTAATAACTCGCTTTATTGCAATAAGGCCGATATGTTCATAGCGTGCGTCATCTAAAGTATAAATAAAACCGAACTAAATGTTGTGAAAAACGAGCTGTAGCTATCATGAAAAATATTATTATCCGGTTTCTAGTTTTCGGATTTCTTCGGGACAAACAATCGTCTGATTTGTGTAATATCTAACTCCCCAGTATCGATTCCCCTACCCCTTTAGGCATCGCTTTGTCAAAATTAGCGAACAAACAGAAACCAAATTAATTAGATTTTCTCGACTTTTGATCACCTCGCTACAAGTCCTCCAGGTCAGATATCCCTCGTGACCGGTACCAGCTCGAACGTATCGCTCGTTTCATTAACTCATTACGTCCTGCAATTAGCCTTGGGTACCGAACCATTTTCCGCTGTGGATGGCCAGCTGTTATCTACAAATTCAACGGAAGACCAACAACAAACGGATACAGCGGAGAGAAATTTATGCAGCCTTCGATATTGATTTTCCCACTCCAGCTAGAGACGGTTTTTCGGAAATGTACCTGCAACGATATTGGAAACGTTGCGCCAACCTGTCGCTTCGGCATCAAAGTGCCGCGCAATGTCGCAATAAAAGTGGACTCTATAAATTTCCATTTCCCGTCGCTCCGACTATTACATCACATAATAGCCATCTGCGGAAAAGGTCACGGAAGGTGGATCCAGATGTATTTGCAATCTTCATTGGAGTGGGGTTCATTTTGAACAGCGTTCTAAATCAATTCGACACTAATAGCCCTATTGTGCCCCTTTTCAGTGAGCACCATTTCAATGGTATCATGAATGTGATTTTTTCGGATTGTTACCAACGGCCGCCCATTTTCGGAAACGCCTGCAACCGAATGATTTCACGGAAACCATTGCAATTAATGAAAATTGTGTTGTATGAGATAATCTTTCTTTCGCGAAATAACCTTAATAAGATGCCCACGCTGACAGATTTCCGGGAATAGAATAGAAAATATCAATTAGGTATCTAGTACTGTAACATTTAAATCATATTTTTAGATCACTTGATAATACAATCGATGAAGCCGTGGAATGGATTTGGACTGATTTTGGATAACATTGAGATTTGATTTGATTTTCATTTAGATCAAATTGGGATTGAATTTTGGATGTATTTGGGACGAATTTGTTTTGGGTTGGATTTATATTGGATTGAGATATGATTTAGATTTAGATTTAGATTGCATTTGGATTCGATTTTTTAAACTTTATTGAAATAACGGAGTTTTGATTATATTTAGAGTGATTTCGGATTAAATTTAGGTTTGATATGCATTGAATTTTGGATGGGATTTGATTTGGTATCTAGTACTAGTCTAGTCTAGTGGATTGGATTTAGTTTGCATTTGATTTGGATTGGATATGAAATGAATTTGAGTTTGGTTTGGATGATGTTTTGATTTGATTTGCATTCACAGATAGAAAAATCCACTGAAATTTACGCTACAAATCATGCACATAAATGGAAAGCCATTATTAGCGTAATTTCATATGGGATATAGCCTAAATGTATACAATATTCGACGTGAATCGTCAATATTCCATCCAAGTTGTAAGCAATCTTGTAAGTTGTAAGAGAAGCATTTCAGCGTAGAATGGCGTAAATTTTCGCATATCAAGTTTTACGCGCTATTTATTTTTAATTATTTTTTTCTGTGTTGCATTTGGAATGGATTTGGATTGGGTGTGGATAATATATTGGATTGGTTTGGGATTGTATTTGGATTGTATTTGGATTAGATTTGGATTGTTTTTGGATTGAATTTTGATGGATTTTGAATAAGATTTTTATTGAATTGGTTTTGGTTTGGATTGGATTGGATTGGATTTGGATTGGATTTGGATTGAACTGGATTTGGATTTGATTTGAATCGGATTTAGACTGGATTTGGATTGGATTTGGAATGGATTTGGATTGGATTTGAATTGGATTTGGATTGGATTTGGATTCGGATTTGGATTCGGATTTGGATTGGATATGGATTTTATATGGATTGGATTTGGATTGGGTGTGGATATGATTTAGATTGGATTTGGATTGGATTTGGATTGGATTTGGATTGGATTTGGATTGGATTTGGATTGGATTTGGATTGGATTTGGATTGGATTTGGATTGGATTTGGATTGGATTTGGATTGGATTTGGATTGTATTTGGATTAGATTTGAATTGTTTTGGATTGAATTTTGATTGATTTATAATTAACACAATAAGATTTTTATTGTATTCGTTTTGGTTTGGATTCAGATTGGATTGGATTGGATTTGGACTGGATTGGATTTGGATTTGGATTGAACTAGATTTGGATTGGATTTGATTCGGATTTGGAATGGGTTTGGATATGGATTGGATTTGGATTGGGTTTGAATTGGATTTGGTTTGGATTTCGATTCGATTTGGATTTGGATTGGATATTAATTGGATATGGATTGGATTTGGATATGATTTGGATTGGATTTGGATTGAATTTGGATTAGATTTGGATTGTTTTTGGATTGAATTTTGATTGATTTTGAATAAGATTTTTATTGTATTGGTTTTGGATTGGATTTGGATTGGTTTTGGATTGGATTTGGATTGGATTTGGATTGGATTTGGATTGGATTTGGATTGGATTTGGATTGGATTTGGATTGGATTTGGATTGGATTTGGATTGGATTTGGATTGGATTTGGATTGCATTGGATTTGGATTTGATTTAAATTGGATTTGGATTTGGAATGGACTTGGATTGGATTTGGATTGGATTTGGATTGGGTTTGGATTGGATTTGGATTGGATTTGGATTGGATTTGGATTGGATTTGGATTTGATGTGGATTAGATTGGATGGGATTTGGAGTGGATTTGGATTCGGATTTTGATTGGATTCGGATTGGATATGGAATGGGCTTGGATTGGATTTTGATTGGATTTTGATGGAATTTGGATTGGATTTGGATTGGATTTCGATTGAATTTGAATTCGATTGGATTTGGATTTTGATTGGATTCGAATTGGATTTGGATTGGATTTGGATTGGATTTGGATTGGATTTGGATTGGATTTGGATTGGATTTGGATTGGATTTGGATTGGATTTGGATTCGAATTGGATTTGGATTGGATTTGGATTGGATTTGGATTGGATTTGGATTAGATTTAGATTGGATTTGGATTGGATTTGCATTGCATTTGGATTTGATTCGATTCGGTTTGGACTGGATTTGGCTGGGATGCGATTTGGAGTGGGTTTGGATTGGATTTGGCTGGGATGCGATTTCGAGCGGATTCGGATTGAATTTGGATTGGACTTGGATTGGATTTGGATTGTATTGGATTTGGATTGCATTGGATTTGGAGTGGATTTGGATTGGATTTGGATTGGATTTGAATTGGATTTGGATTGGATTTGGATTGGATTCGTATTTGTATTTGTATTTGTATTTGTATTTATTAATCTTTTTCATCTGACTTTTATAGTCTTAATGAAGTAATATATGGTATATGATATATGATGGGGAAAAGCCTACTTGAACCAGCCACATTTTATCGAGTTCGAGATGGCGTAAAAACCCCACATCTTTTAAAAAACATAACAGGACATATAAAGTTTACAAATTGACTTATAGAATAAGGTAAAATCTAGAACTGGATACAAAACTATTCATAATACAGCATCAAAGAGGAAGCCAGTGAGATTCAAGGTCGTTGATCTCGATCCAGTAATTCATGTTGAATTCGATTCCTGAATGTAGATGATGTGATGCCATTGAAGTCGTAGAGTGAGTAAAATTCGTTGAAACGCGCGGACATAGATCGGATCGGATCATGTATCCCATAGTTGACGGAACGAAAGTCCAGGTGAAGGAAGCTTCTAGAGCGCAGAGTTCGTGCTGGAGCATAGATTCCCAGTTGACCCAGTATTGCAGGACTATCGATATCTCCAATCAAAACTTTGGCGGGGAAAGTCGCCTGTGCCATGACGCGCCTGCTTTCGAGGGTATCAAGGCCTAGCAGTCGACACCGGTCGGCATATGGAGGAAGAGTTTCCGGGTTATTCCATGGGAGAAACCGTAGGGCGTAGCGTACGAATTTTCGTTGGACGGATTCCAGTCTTGTGATCCAAACAGAATGAAATGGGCACCATACAATCATGCCAAATTCTAGTATGGATCGAACGAGCGCGCAATATAATGCTTTCAGACACAATGGATCACGGAATTCTTCGGCAATTTTAAACATAAATCCCAACTGCCTATTTGCTCTAGCGATGATGTCCGAATAGTGCTGCTTGAATGTAAGACCAGCATCGAGGGTAATCCCCAGATCCTGGACACTGTGCGCACGAAGGAGAAGTTGGATTGGTTTTGGATTGGATTTGGATTGGATTTGGATTGGATTTGGATTGGATTTGGATTGGATTTGGATTGGATTTGGATTGGATTTGGATTGGATTTGGATTGGATTTGGATTGGATTTGGATTGGATTTGGATTGGATTTGGATTGGATTTGGATTGGATTTGGATTGGATTTGGATTGCATTTGGATTGGATTTGGATTGGATTTGGATTGGATTTACTTTTGATTGATTTTGAATAAGATTTTTATTGTATTCGTTTTGGTTTGGATTTGGATTGGATTGGATTTGGATTGGATTTGGATTGGTTTTGGATTGGATTTGGATTGGATTTGGATTGGATTTGGATTGGATTTGGATTGGATTTGGATTGGTTTGGATTGGTTTGGATTGGTTTGGATTGGTTTGGATTGGTTTGGTTGGTTTGGATTGGTTTGGATTGGTTTGGATTGGTTTGGTTGGTTTGGATTGGTTTGGATTGGTTTGGATTGGTTTGGATTGGTTTGGATTGGTTTGGATTGGTTTGGATTGGTTTGGATTGGTTTGGATTGGTTTGGATTGGTTTGGTTGGTTTGGTTGGTTTGGATTGGTTTGGATTGGTTTGGATTGGTTTGGATTGGTTTGGATTGGTTTGGATTGGTTTGGATTGGTTTGGATTGGTTTGGATTGGTTTGGATTGGTTTGGTTGGTTTGGATTGGTTTGGATTGGTTTGGATTGGTTTGGATTGGTTTGGATTGGTTTGGATTGGTTTGGTTGGTTTGGATTGGTTTGGATTGGTTTGGATTGGTTTGGTTGGTTTGGATTGGTTTGGATTGGTTTGGTTGGTTTGGATTGGTTTGGATTGGTTTGGATTGGTTTGGATTGGTTTGGATTGGTTTGGATTGGTTTGGATTGGTTTGGTTGGTTTGGATTGGTTTGGATTGGTTTGGATTGGTTTGGATTGGTTTGGATTGGTTTGGATTGGTTTGGATTGGTTTGGATTGGTTTGGATTGGTTTGGATTGGTTTGGATTGGTTTGGATTGGTTTGGATTGGTTTGGATTGGTTTGGATTGGATGTGGTTTGGATTGGTTTGGATTGGTTTGGATTGGTTTGGATTGGTTTGGATTGGTTTGGATTGGTTTGGTTGGGTTGGTTGGATTTGGATTGGATTTGGATTGGATTTGGATTGGATTTGGATTGGATTTGGATTGGATTTGGATTGGATTTGGATTGGATTTGGATTGGATTTGGATTGGATTTGGATTGTATTTGGATTAGATTTGGATTGTTTTGGATTGAATTTTGATTGATTTTGAATAAGATTTTTATTGTATTCGTTTTGGTTTGGATTTGGATTGGATTGGATTTTGATGGGATTGGATTTGGATTAAGATTGAACTAGATTTGGATTGGATTTGATTCGGATTTAGACTGGATTTGGATTGGGTTTGGATTGGATTGGATTTGGATTGGATTGGTTTGGTTTGGATTTGGTTTTTGTTGGTTTGGATTGGTTTGGATTGGTTTGAATTTGATTTGAATTTGATTTGTATTGGTTTGGATTGGTTTGGATTGGATTTGGATTGGATTTGGATTGGATTTGGATTGAATTTGGATTGGATTTGGATTGGATTTGGATTGGATTTGGATTGGATTTGGATTGCATTTGGATTGGATTTGGACTGGATTTGGATTGGATTTGGATTGGATTTGGATTGAATTTGGATTAGATTTGGATTTTATTTGGATTGAATTTTGATTCATTTTGAATAAGATTTTTATTGTATTGGTTTTGGATTGGATTTGGATTGGATTTGGATTGGAATTGGATTTGATTTGGATTGGATATGGATTGGATTTGGATTGGATTTGGATTGGATTCGGATTGGATTTGGATTGCATTGGATTTGGATTGGATATAAATTGGATTTGGATTTGGAATGGCTATGGATTGGATTTGGATTGGATGTGGATTGGATTTGGATTGGATTTGGATTTGATGTGGATTAGATTGGATGGGGTTTGGAGTGGATTTGGATTCGGATTTTGTTTGGATTCGGATGGGATATGGATTGGGCTTGGATTGGATTTTGATTTGATTTTGATTGGATTTTGATGGAATTTGGATTGGATTTGGATTGGATTTCGATTGAATTTGAATTGGATTAGATTTGGATTTGGATTGGATTCGAATTGGATTTGGATTGGATTTCGATTGGATTTGGATAAGATTTGGATTGGATTTGGATTGGATTTGGATTGGATTTGGATTGGATTTGGATTGGATTTGGATTGGATTTGGATTGGATTTGGATTAGATTTAAATTGGACTTGAATTGGATTTGCATTGCATTTGGATTGGATTCGATTCGGGTTTGATTGGATTTGGCTGGGATGCGATTTGGAATGGGTGTGTATTGGATTTGGCTGGGATGCGATTTGGAGCGGATTCGGATTGAATTTGGATTGGACTTGGATTGGATTTGGATTGGATTTGAATTGGATTTGGATTGGATTTGGATTGGTTTGGTTGGTTTGGTTGGTTTAGATTGGTTTGGATTGGTTTGGATTGGTTTGGATTGGTTTGGATTGGTTTGGATTGGTTTGGATTGGTTTGGATTGGTTTGGATTGGTTTGGATTGGTTTGGATTGGTTTGGATTGGTTTGGATTGGTTTGGTTGGTTTGGATTGGTTTGGATTGGTTTGGTTGGTTTGGATTGGTTTGGATTGGTTTGGATTGGTTTGGATTGGTTTGGATTGGTTTGGATTGGTTTGGATTGGTTTGGATTGGTTTGGATTGGTTTGGTTGGTTTGGATTGGTTTGGATTGGTTTGGTTGGTTGGATTGGTTTGGTTGGTTTGGTTTGGATTGGTTTGGTTGGTTTGGATTGGTTTGGATGGGTTTGGATTGGTTTGGATTGGTTTGGTTGGTTTGGACTGGTTTGGATTGGTTTGGATTGGTTTGGATTGGTTTAGATTGGTTTGGATTGGTTTGGATTGGTTTGGATTGGTTTGGATTGGTTTGGATTGGTTTGGATTGGTTTGGATTGGTTTGGATTGGTTTGGATTGGATTGGTTTGGATTGGTTTGGTTTGGTTGGTTCGATTGGTTTGGATTGGTTTGGATTGGATTCGGATTGGTTTGGATTGGATTGGTTTGGATTGGTTTGGATTGGTTTGGATTGGTTTGGATTAAATTTGGATTGGTTTGGATTGGTTTGGTTTGGATTGGTTTGGTTGGTTTGGTTTGGATTGGTTTGGATTGGTTTGGATTGGTTTGGTTGGTTTGGGTTGGATTGGTTTGGATTGGTTTGGATTGGTTTGGATTGGTTTGGTTGGTTTGGATTGGTTTGGATTGGTTTGGATTGGTTTGGATTGGTTTGGATTGGTTTGGATTGGTTTGGATTGGTTTGGATTGGTTTGGATTGGTTTGGTTGGTTTGGATTGGTTTGGATTGGTTTGGATTGGTTTGGATTGGTTTGGATTGGTTTGGTTGGTTTGGATTGGTTTGGATTGGTTTGGATTGGTTTGGTTGGTTGGATTGGTTTGGATTGGTTTGGATTGGTTTGGTTGGTTTGGATGGTTTGGATTGGTTTGGTTGGTTTGGATTGGTTTGGTTGGTTTGGATTGGTTTGGATTGGTTTGGTTGGTTTGGATTGGTTTGGTTGGTTTGGATTGGTTTGGATTGGTTTGGTTGGTTTGGATTGGTTTGGATTGGTTTGGATTGGTTTGGATTGGTTTGGTTGGTTTGGATTGGTTTGGATTGGTTTGGATTGGTTTGGTTGGTTTGGATTGGTTTGGATTGGTTTGGATTGGTTTGGTTGGTTTGGATTGGTTTGGTTGGTTTGGATTGGTTTGGATTGGTTTGGATTGGTTTGGATTGGTTTGGTTGGTTTGGATTGGTTTGGATTGGTTTGGATTGGTTTGGATTGGTTTGGATTGGTTTGGATTGGTTTGGATTGGTTTGGATTGGTTTGGATTGGTTTGGATTGGTTTGGATTGGTTTGGATTGGTTTGGATTGGTTTGGTTGGTTTGGTTGGTTTGGATTGGTTTGGATTGGTTTGGATTGGTTTGGATTGGTTTGGATTGGTTTGGATTGGTTTGGTTGGTTTGGATTGGTTTGGATTGGTTTGGATTGGTTTGGATTGGTTTGGTTGGTTTGGATTGGTTTGGTTGGTTTGGATTGGTTTGGATTGGTTTGGATTGGTTTGGATTGGTTTGGATTGGTTTGGTTGGTTGGATTGGTTTGGATTGGTTTGGATTGGATTTGGATTGGTTGGTTTGGATTGGTTTTGGATTGGTTTGGATTGTGTTTGGATTGGTTTGGATTGGTTTGGATTGGTTTGGATTGGTTTGGATGGGTTTGGATTGGTTTTTGATTGGTTTGGATTGGTTTGGATTGGATGTGGATTGGTTTGGTTTGGTTTGAATTGGTTTGGATTGGTTTGGTTTGGATTGGTTTAAATCGGATGTGGTTTGGAATGGACTTGGATTGGTTTGGATTGGTTTGGATTGGGTTTGAATTGGTTTGGTTTGATGTGGATTAGATTGGATTGGATTTGGGTGGATTTGGATTCGGTTTGATTGGATTCGGATTGGATATGGAATGGGCTTGGATTGGTTTGAATTGGTTTGGAATTGGTTTGGATTGGTTTGGATTGGATTGGTTTGGATTTTGATTGGTTTGGATTGGTTTGGTTGGTTTGGATTGGTTTGGATTGATTTGGATTGGTTTGGATTGGTTTGGATTGGTTTGGATTGGTTTGGATTGGTTTGGATTAGATTTGGATTGGATTTGGATTTGGATTGGATTTGGATTAGATTTAGATTGGATTTGGATTGGATTTGGATTGCATTTGGATTGGATTCGATTTGGAGTGGGTTTGGATTGGATTTGGCTGGGATGCGATTTGGAGTGGATTCGGATTGAATTTGGATTGGACTTGTATTGGATTTAGATTGCATTGGATTTGGATTGGATTTAAATTGAATTTGGATTTAGAATGGACTTGGATTAGATTTGGATTGGATTAGATGTGGATTAAATTTGGATGGGATTTGGATTGGATTTAGTTTTGGATTTTTATTGGATTAAGATTGGATTTGGATTGGATTTGGATTGGATTTGGATTGGATATGCATTGTATTTGGATTGCATTTGGATTGTATTTGGATTGGATTCGGATTGGACTTGGATTGGATTTGGATTGGATACGAAAATTATTTTAATCTTTAAGTGGAATGTATTTACTTTGTCAAGTACGAGACTCTTTTGAGGTCGAAATACGTATCTGTCAAACGTTCAATAAGGTAGTGAAATTAAATGGAATAATACAAATTTGTCGTCAAATTCCAAATCCAATCCAAACTCGACATAACACGATTTTTTTGTCTTTAATAAAGACATAAAAAAAAATTTGTCTTATGACAAGTTTGGATTGGTTTTGGATTAGAATTTTGATTTGGATTAGATTAAGATTGGATTTAGATTGGATTCGGGTTGGATTCCCTAATTTATCCACCTGGCGGTGATAGCATTTTTTTTTATTATAAAATGTAATGAGTACAGTAGGTTGGCTCAAAAAACACTTCTTCAAATTTTTTGATGGGCCGCCTTCTTATTTGGTTCTATTTGATGCCCTGATGCTCTGGACAAAATTTTAGCCAAATCGGTCAACTCGTTGGAAGTTTATATGGAAAAATGTATGCAGAAACATCCAAAAACAGTGATTTGCAGTTAAACGGCACAATTTACGATCAAGAACAATGATACTCATTCAGCTCTTGTAGAATTAAATACAGAATATTCTGCTGAAAACCGTGAGAAGATTAGAGTTTATTAGGCAAAGATATTAGCATTTTACTGGAGTGTTGTAGGGTGAATTTATTTTTTTTCAAAGGTAAAAGAAACGAAATTTGCTCAAACCCCACTTTAGAGAAATGCTAATAACTTAGCCGGGCAAACTCTAATCTTCTCGCGGTTTTCTGCATAGCATTCTGTATTAAATTCTTCAAGATCTGAATGAGTATCAAAGTTCTACATCGTAAGTTGTGCCGTCAAACTGCAATTCACTGTTTTTGGATGTTTCTGCATACATTTTTGCATATAAACTTCCAACGAGTTTAGCACCGCCCAAACGTTGACCGATTAGGCTGAAATTTTGTCCAGAGCATCAGGGCATCAAATAAAAGCGAATAAGAGCGCGGCCCATCAAAAAAATTGAAAAAAGTTTTTCCCATACTAATTTGAGCCACCCTAGAGTACAGTTTCGTAGAGAAGTATTCCTGGGAAATATGTCTTATTATCTTCTTTACATTCATTTTAATGCATTACAGCTGTTTCGAAAAAGGAAAAGTATTTATTTTTTTTTTTTCAAAACAATGTAAGCTATAATTTACACCACAATTTTATCAATGAGTTTTGATAATATTGTGGCTTGAACAAAAAACGGCACTCCGCACTCTAGTCTATTCTTATGCGTCTCAGACACTTGAGATGATTGACAAGAGGACCATCCAGACTGAACTCTGTCCATTTGCCAATGGCACCGACGGTCGCATATTTCCATAACAGACTTCCCACTTAGCTGCTGGAACATTGTTGTCAAATGCAGCGACAGATAAACCACGTCGAACCAGAACAATCGTCATTCGATTCCTGGGTCATGATTTCTTGGCACACTATAGAGAGTATTTCCAGCAGTGGGGAGTATGCTCCAAAACGACTTATTGCATGCTTTCAGACCTAATTTATTACGAATTACTGCGAAAGTATTTATGTTTATGAAATTAATTCTCATCGATTCCCTTATGCCATAGTATTCTTGAACACAAAGTCCAATATTAAACAAATTCAAAGATGATCAATTAAAAAACATATCGAAAACATAGTTAACATTAAAAACATAGTTAACGAATAGGTTCTTAATTACGAATGTTGAATACCCGTTCGTCTAAATAACGACATTTGCTTCAAGTGGGGCATAATGTCTCTACTTCTCTTTCCACTCGAAGTTATCGAGAGGATATCGAGACGAATCAGTTTCCATTTATTTTCCGCAGGAATGGTTGCCTTTGAGCGGAACCTGATCTATATTCGATTAGAAAGATTGTGACTTGAAGCACGATTTCTTATCTTGCTAGTCTTATAACGAACTTGATTCATACTTTCACCAAGAGCAATGATATTAGTAGGAATTCATCCTGAATACACATATGAGCTGTCACTTCGATCAAATTAATTTGATGAATTATGTATTAAGTCATTTTGGAAGTAATACAAATAACGAGTTGAACATCAAATCTCAAAATAATAATAACTTTTTATTAATTAAACCTATCTTTCTCGGAAAGTAGCTTGGACATTATCACAGTTTAATACATATAGCGAATCAGCCTCCGGGTTCAGCTTGCAAGCCAATAAATTATACAGCACCGTCATCTGTTTTCCTTCCTGGAGAAGGATAGTGAATAATAAGATTAATCCCGATAAGTGCTAACACCAATCAGCTAGCACTGGAATCCGCTATAGCCTTCTTTCCAGAGACCCCGAGGGATAGTAAACAGCGAAAATGGTTTCGTGAAGCAATGAGTTTTTCGAATTTCCTCACCTGCTGCTGCCTCTCATGCGTCACTGTTATTGATGGATAGAATGACGACAGAACGCCCTCTTCAGCGTTCCTTTCAGAATATATTATAGAGACCAGGACAGGAGTGAAAATTGGCGTTGATTCGACGTTTATTCTCACTGGGTCTGGGAGGCTCGTTGAGTGATTGTCTGATTGACCTTAAGTGGCTTGCTTCCGGATATAATGAATTAAATTTTGCGGTATCTATAGATGCCACTTGACGTCCACTTGAATTGTATAGAGGATGGAGGATGTGATTGGTTTGAGTACCAACGTTTATACCCGGGTTATTATTTATTCAAAGCATCTTAAAATATGTTGTCATTCACCAAAACTAGATGGGTCTTTTGTTTAAATAATTGAACATAAACTGATAAACTCAATCAGTCTATATGATGGTAGGGGTATAATGTCCCAGGTACAATAAGTTCCATTGCTTTTTGTACGACAAAATTTGGGACCGTCGTAGCTAAGCGAATTTTAAAACTGAGTATAGCCGAAAATGTAAGATTATATCAGTAAAATATACATGGGTCCCATAAAGCTTTACATTTATCGAAATTCGAACAGAATTTGAATGTGGCTTTACTGAACATTAATCCCAACGTTGAGTTTAAAATTGAGCTTTAAAGAGAATACATATCAAAATATGAACTTTAAAATTCGTTAAGCTGAGGTAATAGTTTGCCCGTATATTTGGAAAGCAGAAACTATCTTTTTTTCTTCAGAAAACCTGGTCTTAGTTGCATTATTTTTCGATTCTTGTTTTTCAATTTCAAAACGATTATGTACCTCTTCAGTACAACTAAACTGTAGAAAAAAGTTAAACATGATGACCGATCCAGATATAGAGGACCCATGCTGAAGACGATAAATGTTCATACGCGACAGAACGTCGTCTCCAGCGAGTCAGCCCATCACCATCGTGGAATGGCACCGCCCGGCCCGGGTGAGGTGGTTATCTCCGGTGCGCATACTGGCACGAATCTGTCATATCTTGTGAATGAATGTGACTTTGATAACGATGCTGATGCGGTACAAGACAACGAGTTAGATACTGAATAGGATGGAGGTAGGGCGTCGATTGTAGGGGTCTTGAAGAACGTTGTCCCATCCTTCAGTTCGCCTCTCCGCCTTTGTGTCACCTACATAGAAGCGGTGTCACGATATAGCCGAACCCACGTGACGACGATGCTCCATTCTCCATTGCTCCACTCAATGTCAGTGTGGGTGTGAGGCAGTGTTAATGAGGAAGGATGCTTCAATTTCCTGCGCTGGTATTGTTCTGTTTGCGGCCTGCCGGTGGAGAGTTCATTTCTGCGAAAAAATGCCACGTTCAGCAATACAGCAATAACAACAACAATGCTGTGGGATGATGATACAGGATAAAGGTTGAGACCGAACTGAACCTTTAATGTTTTTGTGTTATGTTGCCTTTCCGAGAAACGTTATTCGAGCAGTGCGAAGTGAATAATGAGTGTGCTTGGTTCATTTGAACGGAAAATGTTTAAGAAAGCATGTAATTAGGATAGTCGTTAAAAATCGTATGAAATTTACAATATCGCAGAAAAACCCGTTCAACGATGACGACATAATATTTTGACATGGAATGAAAAAAAAAACAGCACTATTGTATTGCCAACTATTTTTGCATTTAGCTAGTTAGTTGTATTTTCTGTTCTCAACTTTCATCGTCTTTTAGGATCTTTGCAACTATCTTGCTTATGGTTATTAGCCTATAGAGGACTCTTAAATTGCTGTTCTTCCACAGCTATTATTTGGGAGTAGGGATATGTAACCGATTTTATTTTAGAACATCTTTGCCAAAGTTCATCCAACCAGCACATGTCACTTTTTCTATCAGTTGCTAGATTCTCGTCTAATGTATAAGACCTAAAATCTTGCAAGCTTTGAAATTGGAATCAGTTATTATAAATAAAAAGATCAATGAGCTAACAAATCCTTACTGACACTTGGTTTGACAATTGTGATAAGGTGAGTAAGTACTATTCTATTTTGATTTCTACTATCTACATGATTGTAATTTTCTAGTAACGTAGTTTGATCGCAGCAGCCAAATAGTTTTCAGTGTCTCGTACTGAGCTCGATTACGAGACACTGCACTGTAAAGTTATTACTGAGACAGACGAAAGAAACACCATGCACCTCCACTGTGTTAGTTTTTATCTTTTCTATTGAGATATAAGTGCCAAAATGTCGCTCTGATCCCAATCCTGAGTAGGGCTTCCCATTTTCCCGGGAATCACTTTCCCGGGAAACGGGAAATAAAATTGAAATTACCGGGATTTCCCGGGAAGTGAATATGAATGCTTCAATCATGAGAAATTTATTCAAAGTTATTATCAAAAATATATTTTGGAGCTTAGATTATTTCGCCAACAGTTTTGTCACTTCTTTCTGCTAACATGCTCATAGCTAAAAAACACCACAAAAGAAAAACCCGAATAAGTTAATTTTTGAGCTTCAAAATACAATGTTTGTTTGAATAAGCGCTCTACCAGCATTCAATGGTTGGGGAAAGCTGTCAATTTTTGCTAAATTGATTTGTTTTTCAAAGGATGCATAACAAAATTACTAAAGCATGTCTTATGCTCTCATCTTCATGTTAAAGCATTAAGTTTATTCCAAAAATATTCCTTTCCTTTAATAGAACTGTTAGAAGTCAAAGAAACACAAAATCTATTTGAGCCACTTGAAATTTTGTCCAATTCAGCTGAAAATTTTGCAGCAATCATATCTCATTATGCAAAAGCGATTTTGAGCTGACCTGTCCTGGTCTAATAAACATGAAAGGTATGAATCAAACAACCGGAGAATTGATCCTATGACAAAATCATGAATCATTCAGTTAGACTTAAACGGCTTATACAGCAAATAAATGCTGAGAATAAAAAGCGTGCTCACTTTCAGTTTATATAGCCTCGTGTAATCATGTAATTGTTGAATATTCTGTTCAACATAGAATTTAGAGATTTCAACAGTTTTTTGTTTGCCTTGATAACGAAACAATTATATGCCTTTAGCTAGAAGCTTTATTAAGAGAATGGGGAGCAAAAATTAGTAAAATATAACTAATCGGTATATAAGACTTAGTTATAAAAAGACTAATATTTGCATAAAAAAAAACCCTAAATAACAATTCCCGGGAAATTTGGGAAACTACTGCACATAACCTGGGAATAGGGAATCCCGGGAAATTTCATAATTTGCGTTTGATCATTTAGTAGTTCGTCAATAACACATTCCAGAAGCTGAATTTCAAATTATGTTGTATGGTGGACTTCTAGTGCGAAGGTTTTTCTACAACTTTGCCTAATGGTTCGTTATTATAATTCAACTAATAACGGAGTTAGAGCACTAGTTGCAGTAACTTAAACTAAATGATTGGAATTTTGTTATCATTTAATCTAAGTTACTGAAACTATAGCTATAACTCCGTTACTAGTAGAATTCAGCTTCTGAAATTTGTTATTGACAAAGTACCGTCGTTCGGGGTGACATTGGGCCTAGGGGGTAAGATTAGGCCAAAAACGAAAAATGTTTCAACTTCTAATATCTCAGAAACTGTTACGAATTTTGATGAAAACTTCAAACGGCTCGAAATTATATTAAAATTCACGTCTAGGAAATCACAAAACCAATTCCAAAGATTAATTGTGCTCATACCATAATGCTTGGAATTTGAATGTTAAACTATTGATCGGATGAACCCGTATTAAAATAGTGTCAGAAATGCCCCACGAATCTATTACATAACTAAATTTTAGATCGATGGATACCTGGTGATCATGTTACAATAATCTGTTTGTTGTTTTATCGAATTTTATGAATATTTATATAGCGGTTCTGGTTTTTCGTAGCAACGAGCAATGCACGCTGAAAAGGGGTGAGATAGGGCCAAGACTTTGCTTGATTTGCCATACATAGTTGGTAAAAGCCGTAATGTAGGCAATTATTTTTAATGAACGATTGATTCGTGCCATCGTCACCGCTGAACTTTATTGTAGGTATGTGGCCCAATGTCACCCCCTGTGAGGGGTGAGAATGGGCCAATTTTAAACAACATATAACTTTGAAGATTTTCTTTTATTTATTATTTTTTCCCCACACAGTGGTAAATTTATTGTTCAAGCTTGTACCTAATTACAACTCGATTCCAATATTAACAACTAGAGCCTTGTAACATTTAAAAAAAATACAAATTACTGAATGATCGTTAACATCCTTGCTGGAAACCTTTGGAATGAATACTTTTCCAAACTTTTTATATTATTTTGTTCATTTTTGTTGAAGTGAACTAAATAAAATTCTTGAGAAATAATCCTCTGTGAAGTACCAGAGTGAGATTTCTGTTTCATTTTCGAATCCAAGTAATTGAGAAATTTCAATTTAAATCTCTTGATGAGCTACAACTCTCCGATGAACCTACGCTGAATGGAGTACTCTTCTCCACTGGACTCGATCCCGGGCCAATCGCTTCCAGTCGCCCTGAACGTTGAGCGCCCTTAGGTCCTCTTGAACAGGAAAAAACCATCGTGACGCGGCCTTTCACGAGCCTCACAACCTCTTCCGGATTCTCTACTAAATATTATCGACATACGAATAACGTGTCCAGCCCATCGTAGTCTGCCGTGTTGTATAAGCTTAACAATATCCAGCCCTTTATACAACAAGTGATTCATGCGACGCTGCCAGAAACCGTTCTCCTGTTTACCGCCGAGTATTGTCCGCAGCACTTTACGCTCAAACACTCCGAAAGCTCTCCGGTCAGCCTCCTTTAACGTCCATGTTTCATGGCCGTATAAAGCCACCGGAAGAATCAGAGTAGTATACAGCGCGAATTTTGTTTTCGTTTGCAGACTACGGGACTTAAGCTGGTTACGAAGTCCGTAATAAGTCTTATTTGCAGCTGCAATACGCCTTTTTACCTCGCGGGTAACATCATTATCGCACGTCACTAATGTTCCAAGATACACAAATTCTACTACCGCTTCAAGTTTTCTACCATCCAGCACCATGCTGGTATTGATCGTGAGTCGCTGTCTCCCTCTTAAAAGGAGCAAAGCCTCTATCGATATCATCCGCAAATCCCAGGATCATATGCGATCTTGTGATAATGGTACCGCTTCTTTGCACACTAGCTCTCCTAATCGCTCCCTCGAGCGCTATATTGAACAGTAGATTCGACAGTGCATCACCCTGCTTCAATCCATCTAAGGTAAAAAATCTAGACCAGCATTTAAAAAGGGCGTAACAGCCAAAATTTATTCCTTCCGATTATTTGTCTACATAGCTATATATGTAGACGAATAATCAAAAAGAATAAATTTTGGCAGCGTTCTACGAATCAGCCGTATCAGTTTCGCCGGAAAACCTTGTTCTAGGTTAAATTGGCATAATTCATTTCGTTTCACTTAATCGTACGCCGCCTTGAAATCAATAAACAGATGATGTTTCTGCAAGTTGTACTCCCGGAATTAATCAAGGAATTGTCACAGGGTCCTTCGTTGATCAGCCCTTACGAAAACGTGCCTGGTATTCGCCGACGAAGGACTCTTCAAGTGATCTCATTCTGTTAAACAGAATACGGGACATAATTTTGGACGCCGAATTAAGGAGGGTTATTTCTCGGTAATTGACGCACTCCAGTCTGTGTCCTTTCTTAGAGAGAGGGCAAATGAGACCGTCCAACCAGCTGGCAGGCAATTCGTCGTCTTCCCATATTTTCGACATAATATGATTCAGAACATCATAAAGCTGCTCACTGCTATGTTTGAGAAGTTCAGCCGGGAGCTGGTCCTTCTCCGCAGCCTTATTGTTTTTTCAGTTCTTTGATAGATTTTTTAACCTCATCTAATGTAGGCGACTCCAAAGCTTGCCCATCGTCGCTAATATTTATTCTGTTCACCGATGCACCGTCACTTCCACTGTTCAACAAAGTCTCGAAGTGTTGCTTCCATTGACAATTTTAATCTCATCCAGTGATTTATCATCACTGGGACAGAGTGTATGTAATTAAGAGTGGCGACATGTGCCGCGTTTGACAGGTCTCCTGCTCGTTTGGAACACGATTTTGTATGGGAATGACAGATGAATTTTGTTCCAATTCTGACAGTGTCGCCACTCTAAATTACATACACTCTGCACTGGGAGACCTTTCAAGACGACTTTGAACAATCGCTCAGTTTTGTCGTAGTACGTGGAAAATTTATGCCGCTTCTCAGTTAAATACTGAAGAAGACGTTTGCGATCGTCAAAGGATCCCAGCAAAACACGGTAGTCACCCTTCTTTGCAATCTGAAATGAAGTTTATTCACAATCTCATTCCAAAAGTCAGAAAACTCGGTAACAGATACCACAATTGGCGGAATCTTTTGTTTCTTTGCATAAATCGAATCACCAGGCTAGATGTACATTCGATTTCTTAATTTCGTCAAGAATCAAATCGAACTTATTGCTCAGTTCGAAAGGAGAAGAATTATTTTCAATGTTAGAGTTAGAAGAAATATCTGAAGTCTCCAGCTTTCTTCTATTTTTTTCCGCGGACAGTCTTGCAACTTTGTTTCTTTGAAGGAAGTGGAGAATTTAGAGATTTCCCCTTCCTCTTGTTTTCATTAATGCTCATTGTTGAGTGTGGAGACGTGACCTTCTAAGACGTTTTTCCCAGAACGGTGTCCTTGCAGGATTAGCACCGCTTGTCGGAATTTTACTTCCGCAAACGGGTCCAACGTTAAATGAAGGCACGGGTCCTAGCAAAGTTCTTAACGGGATCAGTGGGTACAAATAGCGCTGAGAAGCACTGTTGAAATTAAAATAGCTTCGGGAAGTATTAAAAATTTCCTCAGCCTCAAAGAGAAAAGACAATCGCACAGTACAAGAGCACAATGAGGTCTGCGTCCTTGTGAATGATTGCATACAAGCTGAAGCGTCGTTGAAGTGAGACGGTCGATGGTAAGAGTCGGACCTAGTTGGATCCTGAAAAATCGTCTGGCCCAAATCACCATCGGACTTATTAGGATAAATAAGAATCTAAAGCCGGTGAATTGAAGGAATATTACTGGACTTAGTTGCATAAAAAGCCCAAAAGTGACGTAAGTAGAACGATAATAGGAACCACCATAACCCTGTTTCTTACCCGTCTCTGGAATGGATTAGTTAATAACCCTAGTTAAAGACCTAGTTAGATCAATGAAAATCAGCTAAGATGATCGGATTCGCTATTGGATCTAGTCGCATCAAGAAAAATCCAACGCTTGAGTGAATTGGTTGGTGACCAAAATCGACGGACTTAGGGTCGGTGTACCAATCGTCGCCTTACTTAAGAATTACTATTAAAAAAAATTAAAATCCTGTGGGACCGCTCCTTAGAACAAGTATGAAAACCGCATTAAAATTAGTGATATATATTAGCGATAAAAATTGCGTAATCTATAATAGTAATGAATGTACCAGTTGTGGTATTATTCCTATTTTTGGTTCCTAATATGGCAAATATTATTGTTTTCTTATGGGATTGATCATAAAATGTGTTCACCGACAACTGGTGTAAAGGACGACCAAAATTAAGCAAAATCAATTTTTACAATTGTGTTTTGTTTGTTTTGGAGAAGATTAAAAGTGTTATCGTGTCATATGAATATGGTTCACTAATCAGAACATGTTTTGTGGTGATATGATGTGCAACTTGGTGTATAATGCACTAGTGCGACACCTGGTGATATAACCACGACTGGTACATCTACCCTATTCGGATTACGAAAAATCCAATTATGGAGTCCTTCGGTAAATTGGAGGCAATAGGAGGCTCTGTAAATTATTCTTCTTCTTCTTCAATGATTCTACATTACAACTGGAACTTGGCCTGCTTTCCAACTTAGTACTTTATTAGCATTTCCTCAGTTATTAATTGAAAGCTTTCCTATGCCCGCTATCGTATGAGTATGTATCTTGTGTGGCAAGTATAATGGATACACTATGCCCAGGGTGTCGAGAAAGTTTCCAACCCGAAAACATCCTAGACCGGACCGAGAATCGAACTCACCATCTCCGGATTGGCAATCCCACGCCTTTGCTCGCAAGGCTACAGGAGACCCCACTCTGTAAATTATTGGGTCAATAAAATTCCAAAGTAAGTTTGTTGATGGTCGGAGTCGCTATCGTAAGCAGTGCTGCCGGTACTCGCATATCAGTCCCATTTGGGTTTTCGTTACTTTTGAGTTAACTCCGCGAATAGCATTCAATTTTATCTTACTTTCACATAACATGATAAAAAATTAGACTTTGTTGGGGAGAAATGTGAAAAAAATACCAAAACAACCTTGTCCCATATCGAATGTACCCGCATACCAGACCCATTCATTTTCATTTATTCAGACTAAGGCCGAAGTGGCCTGTGCGGTATATAAGAGTCTTCTCCATTCGGCTCGCTCCATGGCTACACGGAGAAAAAAATGTCGTAGAATCAACCTGATTCAACAATATTTTGCATTGAATTATGAATAACAATATTTTTGGTTGATACAACCATAAATTGATTCAACTATCGAATATATTTGTTTCAACCGAGGTTTCAACCATGCTTTTCAGCTGTCAATTTCAAATATTACATCAGAAAACAACTATTTTTATGGTTGTTTTCACTTTCGAAAATGCTACGAAACTACTTTATCGACACTACGATGACATCAACAAAATAGGAAAATGTGACAGAAGCAGAATCGAACTAGTTACAAGGGGAGTAACAGTCATCCACCTTACCTCTGCTTCATACTTACTTCTTGTAGACAGAATGATTTATGTTGATCAGTTTCTACAGATTTTTCATATTACGAAATAGTTGCCAGAACAACGATATTATTATTGTTTCAATCATGCGATGCAGGATTGAAACAACAATAATGTTCAATTGAAAGAAGCAATGAATCATCGTTGAAACAACAATGTTGAAGATTGAAACAACAATATGCACGTAGTTTGGTGCAACAATCGAAATAGTTGTTTCAATCTTGCAAGATTCTTCTGCGTGTACACGTCGCCAACCACGCAGTCTACGGAGGGTCCGCAAGTCATCTTCCACCAGATCGATCCACCTTGCCCGCTGCGCACCTCACCTTCTTGTGCCCGTCGGATCGTTGTCGAGAACCATTTTCACCGGGTTACTGTCCGACATTCTGGCTACGTGCCCGGCCCACCACAGTCGTCCGATTTTCGCGGTATGAACGATGGATGGTTCTCCCAACAGCTGATGCAACTCGTGGTTCATTCGCCTCCTGCACGTACCGTCCGCCATCTGCACCCCACCATAGATGGTACGCAGCACTTTCCTTTCGAAAACTCCAAGTGCGCGTTGGTCCTCCACGAGCATCGTCCAGGTCTCGTGTCCGTAGAGGACTACCGGTCTAATGAGCGTTTTGAAGATTGTCAGTTTGGTACGGCGGCGAACTCTATTCGATCGGAGCGTCTTGCGGAGTCCAAAGTACGTACGATTTCCAGCCACTATGCGTCTCCGAATTTCTCTGCTGGTGTCATTTTCGGCAGTCACCAGTGAGCCCAAGTACACAAATTCTTCTACCACCTCGATTTCGTCACCACCGATGCAAACTCGCGGTGGGTGGCTCACATTGTCTTCTCTTGAACCTCTTCCTATCATGTACTTCGTCTTCGACGTGTTGATGACTAGTCCGATCGCTTGGCTTCCCTCTTCAGTCTGATGTAGGCTTCCTCCATCTTCTCAAAGTTACGTGCCATAATATCTATGTCGCCGGCGAAGCCAAAAAGCTGGACCAACTTATTGAAAATTGTACCACTCGTGTTAATCCCTGGTCTTCGTATTACCCCTTCCAAAGCGATGTTGAATAGCAGACACGAAAGACCATCACCTTGCCGTAACCCTTTGCGGGTTTCGAAGGGACTCGAATTACGCACATCACCCGATCCATCGTCGCTTTGATCAACCGTGTCAGTTTATCCGGAAATCCGTGTTCGTGCAGTAGCTGCCATAGCTGGTCCCGATCGATTGTATCATATGCGGCTTTGAAGTCGATGAATAGATGATGTGTGGGCACGTTGTATTCGCGGCATTTCGGCAGTACTTGACGATCGGCGAACACCTGGTCCGTGGTGGAGCCACATCCTAAACAAGCCCCACAACTCGCAGATGGCCTGGGGGATCGTCAAGCCCTTGGACATAGTCCCTGCTGCCTGCATACCAGACCCAATAGGAATTTATTTAAGCTGATTGCTCAAAATTTAATCATTTTTCCATTGATATTAAATGTTTTACGTTAGCTCATTGATCGAGGAACATCTCTGCAAAATTTCAACAAGATCGCAAAAGTTTTGCTCAAATCCCGAACATGACTCATATTCCGAACACTGGAATTTTGGCACCCTAAAACCAAAAATCGGTTTTCGGTTCTGAGGAACAGGATTACAAACTAATTCAAGATCCTATGGAAAGAATTACACGAATAAAGCAAAAATGGCCTTTCAAAAACGAGTGTTTGAAATATGAGTCATGTACAGAATTTGAGTCAAAACGGTATGGAAAATGCGATTTGAAACTTCATTATGCGAAAATCTATTATTTTCAGTAGCTTAGCTTAGCTTAGCTTGGTTAACTGTACCCATCGTAGTTGCTAGTCGGAATTAGCCGAGAAACAACAAATAATGCACAGCTCACCAATTGAATAGTTTTCTCGGGACTAGCTATTCTCGCTGTACATGCTTCGGAGTTTCTTTAATTCAAGACTAATAACGATGCCGGCCACGCCCTCACAGTCAATTAGGATAAGGGGAGGAAAATTAGTTCGACACTCATTGCTACAAGAGACCGAGGAATCCTCTGCACTGGAAAGGAATAGTATGTTATTTGGCAAGGAAATATATTGGAAATCGACCTGTCATAAGACGAGTTTATACAATCCCATTGAATTCCACCACTTAATTGTATCTTGACAGATACGTATTTCGACCTCAACAGTAAGGCCGTCTTCAGTGTCTCGTACTTGACTCGACTTACTTAGTCTTAGTCGACTTAGTCGACTTAGTCGAGTCAAGTACGAGACACTGAAGACGGCCTTACAGTTGAGGTCGAAATACGTATCTGTCAAGATACAATTAAGTGGTGGAATTCAATGGGATTGTATAAACTCGTCTTATGACAGGTGAAAACGACTCTACGACACTACCCATAATTCCATTACCCATAATGCCATTACCCCGAAGGCCACTACCCCGAACGCCACAACCCCGAATGAGTCACTACCCCGAATGCCATTACCCCTAATGGGACACTACCCCGAATGAGCCAGTACTCCGAATTAGTCATTATTTCAAGTTAATACTTCATTTCAATGAAAAAAATGTTACTCAATAAAAGTTTATTCAAATTTCATATAATATAATAATTGGAACTGAAACTGTTTTAATGCAGTATTCTTACTCCGTAAGATCCCGTTCCACTTCGTATGGCACTCTTCCGGATTCCTGAATGGCAGGGGGAGATTATGCAGAGAGTTGGAGGCGATTGCGGTCCACGTCAGCATGGCTACTAGGGCAACAAGGTAGAAGTTGTTCTTTGATCGATGTAGTAAAAGCAACGGATTCTGGATGAAGCGTGGTCTAAATCTCAAAATCGACGAGGGGTGAATGGGTGAATGGGTGAGTAAGAGTGGGTGAGTAAGAGTGAGTGTGTGGTGAGCGAGTAAGAGTGAGTGAGTAAGAGTGAGTGTGAGTGAGCGAGTAAGAGTGAGTGAGTTAGAGTGAGCGAGAAAGAGAGCGAATGATTGAAAGTAAATAAATGAATTAAAGTGGATGAGTGAGTAAGAGTGGTTAAGTGAGTAAAAGTGGGTGAATGAATGAGAGTGGGTGAATGAGTAATAATTAGTGAGACAGAGGAAGTGAGTGAGTGAGAGTTTGTGTATGAGAGTGAGAGAGGAGATCTTGTTCGTCTTCAGGAAGTTGCGTTGACTTAAAGAAGGCATGATCTCGTTTCCCTTCTATCGAGCAGACGTTCCTTTTAAAAAAGCAGTATTTCCTAAGCAGTAAATCCTAAGCAGTATCGAGGTATAATCACGTTCATTAAAAGGTGGTATCATCTCTGTCTGCCTTATACCGGGCAAACGCATGCATTTAAACAAAGGCATAATTTCTTCTGTGTGCCTTATACCGGGCAAACGCGTCCATTTAAAGAAGGCATCATCCCTCAGTCTGCCTTATACCGGACAAACGCGTCCATTTAAAGAAGGCATCATCTCCTCTGTCTGCCTTATAGTGGGCTTCGTGGCCGTGCGGTTAGCGACGTCAATCGTCTAGACGCATGTGCTGTGGAGTGTGGGTTCGATTCCCGCTTCGGTTAGGAGAAAATTTTTCGTAAAGCAAAAAGTTCTCCACTGGTCGACTGGGTGTTGTGTGAATGTCCTGTCCGTTGTCTCATGTTAGTTGTTAGTTGTTAAGTGTTCAGTCTGTGTGACCTCTGGTCGAAGACGGTGATTCTGTCTTTTATACCGGGCAAACGCGTTCATTTAAACGAGGAATAATTTCCTCTGTATGCCTTATACCGGGCAAACCCGTCCATTTAAAAAAAGGCGTCAACTCCTCTGTGTGTCTTATACCAGGCAAACGCGTTCATTTAAACTAGGCATTATTTACTCGTTGTGCCTTATACAGGGCAAACCCATCCATTTAAAGAACGCATCATCTCATCTGTCTGCCTTCTACCGGGCAAACACGTCCATTTAAAGAAGTCATCATCTCCCCTTTCTGCCTTATACCGGGCAAACGCGTTTATTAAAAAAGATCATATTTCCTCTGTGTGCCTTATACCGGGCAAACATGTTCATTTAAATAAAGCATCATCTCCTCTGTTCGCCTTATACCGGGAAAACGCGTTCTATTGGAAAAAAGAATCTCCATTTCGTAGTATAGTAATTTTCTGGGTCATAATGACAGGAATGACAGTTAAAGTTAATTAGAAGAAAAATCAAAACCGTTGGTTTAACTGGTTGGTTAAAAACTGTTGCGATTCATCGATATCTGTTGGTGTTAAACATAATAATAGAATACTATAGATTCTAAATGTTTTCAGGGTAATTGCCTTTCGGGGTAATGGATTTCAGGGGTAGTGTCCCATTCAGGGTAATGACTTTCAGGGCACTGTACCATTCAGGGTAGTGGCCTTCTGGGTAATGGTATTCCGGGTACTGTCATTCAGGGAACTGGGGTGGAGCCGGTGAAAACATTCCACTAAAAAGCTCAAAATAATTTTCTTATTAGAAATCGAATTGGTAAGCGACTAATTATTTCATTTGAACGACGCCATATTCATGATGATACAAAAACGGAAAAGCAACATGTCTCACGTATTTTCCCTAAGACTGATTCGATATCTTAACTTCTTCGCGACGACTAAAATACGCACTGCTCAATACTTGCTCGATAGCTACTCCGAAAAAATACGCACTAAACTGATTAACTTTATTACCGGGATGAAAATCTATTATTTTCAGTATGCGAAAGACAGTATGCTTTTGTCTCAGTATGCGAAAAACCAATATGGGACTGATATGTAGGTACCCGATACCGGACCAACATCTGGTAATTTTAAGAAAAATCCGTAATGAACACTGAGGACAGCAACAAACAATTTTACAAAATATGTTTAAGCTTTTCGGCTTTCATAGGTCCCAATGAAGAAGTCAAATTTTATTATTTGATATACCTACAATGGCTTTGCTTTGTTTTTCCACTAATGTGTTAGTAGGTACAAGTTTCTGGTTAGCTGGGATCCGAAAAGTCACTAGGTCAAATGCGGCCGAAATAATCTTTTTTCGGATCACATGAACATTTTCTGAATAAAACAAGTAAATTTATCTCGAATTAGAGCTAAGCCAGCTTAGGCTGCAAGTCTTTATAATAAAGACAATAATAATAATCTCTCTTTAGTTGTGCGGTAAAATGCGAGGCTACAATGCAAGACCATGCTGAGGGTGGTTGGGTTCGGTTTTCGGTGCCGGTCTAGACAATTTTCGGATTGGAAATTACCTCGACTTCCCTGGGCATGAAAGTATCATCGTATCAGCCTCATGATATACAAATGCAAAAATGGTAACATGACTTAGAAACCTTGCATTTAATAACTGTGGAAGTGCTTAATGAACACTAAGCTGCGAGGCGACAATGTCCCAGTGGGGGATGTAATGTCAATGAAGAAAAAGAATAATCTTAAATCTACAAAAACCCGTACTTCTTTTTTCTGGTATCAGTTTTAGAGCAAAATGGTTCTTCAGAATTTGGTTAACCGGCTGATCTTGGGTTAGCCTCTGAAGGAATGTACTGAGAAAAGCTTAGTTATTTCAAATCAATTAAATTGAGAGTAAACTGTCCTCACTGTCCTGTTCCGGAGACCCCTGGATGATAGTGGCAAAATGGAACTAATCTGAGCCCGCAGTGCTTATATTAGACTTCAGGTTATTCAAATAACAAATTGAAGTCAAAATTTTGGATTTTTTTTTATCAAAATTTCCCCTTGTAACGGAGAAACCAGAATAGATGTTAAAACTTCAAAGTTCTATCCATATGACATTTTAGAAAAATATATAAAGCTCGTTTAGTGGAATGTAATTAAACCGTCTAAGACGAATTAAGTACTGTCCATTTAATTCCACCAGTTAATTTTCGTTATCTGACATGTTGATATGGAAATAAGGAAATATTTTTGTTTGCTCTGCATTTCTTAAAATATTTTTCCTATAGATCTTTGAACTTTAAAGTCGATTTCTTATTTTTCGGCCCCTTAACTAATACAATTGTTCTATTTCTCAAACGGTAATTCCTGATTTTGACGCCCCCTAAAGGCTGCGCTAGCGCCCTTGGCTTGGGCCAACCCGGCCAACCGCACGCTACGGCGCTGTCTTATTAATTTTAGAATGTATAATTGCAGTAAACAAGAATAGGTTTTTTCTATTATCTGTATTCACGAAGTTTCAAATTTTGTATTATAGTAAATTAATTTCGAAAAAAGAAAAACATGCCAATATTCCTTACTGTTGATGTTGGGAATTACATAGGAAAACTATATCGGCTAAAAGCCACTCCAATTAAAAAAAAAAAATAATCTAACGCGTAGTAGTCCCCCGATCTTCTTTTTCAGTGCACAGTGAACCAAGGCAATAAAGTTACAATTATTCCTTAATTACAACAACGTTGTTTTCCTTGCAACAATTCTTAATGCAATTTCCCAGCGATGAATGTGCCTCGCACTAGTCCTTATCTAAAACGGTCCTCCTCTGCAATGTGAACCCATTTAGTTGTCGTGCTTTTCTCATTACGCCTCAGCACTTTGTGCTCAACTCGACGCTGTTGAATGTTTTCTTTTCTTTCCATCTTACTGGCAGCCCTCGAATGGTACTTCAACGAATGTGCAAAAATTAAGGCAATCTCCAGCAAGGGAAGCAGAATGTCCGCTTCGCACACAACACAGCTCATACGAATCAAACATGGTGGAAAATTGCAATTTGTGCCCCAGAGTGATGGTGATAGTACTTAACAAATAAATTAATTACCGTAAGTAAAATTTATTTCCACAACAGCAGGTCCTAGAAATGGTGATTCGTCTTTTCAGTTGTTTGCTCAACTAGTTAAGTGGCTATCTCCACTCCTGACTGCGTGGGCACCGAGAAGTGAAGCTTTTTTGTCGTCGACTCACCGAAACTCGATTGACGAATTTTTCCTTCAGTCTATTAATGATTAATCATTGTCGCGAGCTTCACCTGCACATAACACTACTCTATCACTAAGCTCGTTCGTATTCCTCGAGCTTGGACCTCACTCCCGAACGAACTGAAATACCCACCCAAGTTAGAGGAAAATCTTCGGGTGCAGTAGCAAATTAGCCACCGAAACTCCTACGCGTGAAATGCACTCCGATTTTATCACCACTCCCCCAGTAATGCAAGGCAAGGAAAAACTAGGCACTGGGCACGGCCATTACCACTACCTCCACACTGTCTAGCCTTCAGAATCCAATGTGATCCGGGCTCCAATCTGTTTTTCGCGAAACAGCAACTGCCAACTGATTGTGAATGGAAACTCGTGCAGATGAGCTTTTATATGACTCCACTAGTTGTCGGTCGGGAAAATTTCTCGGCGAGATTGGCTCTCACTCTCATTCGGTTTTTGTTATTTTCTTTTTATTAAAATTTGTTTTTCCAATACAGTTTTTAGTTTTCAACATATGCATGAACCATTTGTAGATATAGTTTAATTTTGTTGCCTTTTAATTAAACTTTAGAAATTGATTACACAATTTTATTCCAGTTGCAACTCCACTTTGTCCACTTTTTCATTCGCATAACTCATAGTGCGTGAGTTATGAATGGAAATCGATATACTGGCGCCTGCGATTAGTAGACACAAAAGGCGACAAATTCTCTCCTGTCGTTGCGCTCTGTTGGATCCTTACTCATCCTCATTCGTTTCGGTTTCGCCAAGTCCAAGTTCAAAATAAATTACAACAGTAACCGCTTATCAACGAGGGTGTGATGTTTGATTTTGATAGCAAACGTTGTGAAGTCACTCGAAATATCTATGGCTTTTTCGAGTATGTATATTTTTATTGTATAGAAAACCAAGAAATGAATAATTTGTTGGTAATATGTTGATTCTAGAATTTCTGGGTAAATTATTTTTAAAACCATTGTTTTATTCTTCTACAATTTTGTTCATACCATGTGGACGTTTCCTCAACAATTTTCAGGAAGTCCTGGCAAGAAATGTTCGAAACCTCCTTTACAAACAAATCTATCTCGATAAGCAACAGGTTTCTTGAGGCTTCGAGCCAGCTGAGGCGTGCATTTTATTATATCCTTAACTTCTCGGGGTTGTCTTTCTGGAAACCGTTCCAACTGGATGCGCCCGGAGGTGTATGCTGTATGGTGTTTATCAATTGTCGATACTGCGCAAGTCCGTTGAGAATCGCTGCTACTCTTCTTATTATGCTGTGGAATGTGGGAAATAATGATTAACTTTTGCCATTTTTTGCCAACAGGTACTCATGTAATGTTATTTATGCATAAACAATAGAACGAACTTCTTAACTCTCTTAGATACATTTTCGAAATTTTTCTTCGTCTTACAAAATTAATAAATATCGCATTTTGGCTTTACAAATCGGGCATGTAGACAAGCATGTTACAATAACGTCGAACAACAACCCGGTGAAGTGACCGTAGTAAAGTCAACAGCATATTATGCATCAATAATCAAAAACTCTGTCTATTTCGTATAGTATTATCGCGTGTTAAATGCTGGGTAAAGCGTACCATTGATATTTCGCGAAACAGAAGGAATAAAATAGACCCCATTTTGCAGTTCATAGCTTCTTACCAAGCAACTCCTATCCCTACCTCCCCATGGTGCTCATTTCTCACACAAAGTATCCACTTTTACTTTTTACTGACCACATCTCATTTCGCACTTCTTATTGCTTGCGTATCGCTTCGCGCTAATCAATTCTCATTTTTTATAATCGCTTCTCCCATCTCACTTTTTACTTCTTATATCCCAAACCCCATTTTATAATTCCCGATTTATTTTAAAATTATTGGGTGCTTTTCAGTGGCATCTCCATAATTCCTACTTCTCAATTGTTGTTTCTCACTTCTCACCTCCCGTCAGTCCCTAGTAACATTTTAGTTGTGTACTAGTTTTATTACACTCTTGTAGAGTAAATTATGGTCTTCAAGAGCGTTATAAAACTTGAAATGTTACATGGGAGTCATAACTTTTCACTTTTATTTTCTCACTTTTTAAGTCCTACTTTTTCACTTTTCAATTTATAATCATTTAAAAATAAGTTATTAATGGAACACGCCCTCATCAGAGTATAGTCAAGTATATCTATTGGGCGCATGCAAAGTTTTTATTAAAATGTGTGTTTTCTATGAAAATGTGATAAAGTTAACTTTTTAGTAACTTGGCACAAACTTTACTCATTTGTTTTTCCATATTTATATCTAGTGAAATTTTTTTAAGGGAAATTAAGGGAAATTTTCTTTTAATTTTTTTTTGTAGATTAGCCAATATTTTTAATTTGTTGATATAAAACATGTTTAGACGTCAGCTGCCATCGGTTTTGAAACTTAATTGGGCCTATTAACCCAGAACATGCAATAGCTCGTATTAGCATTTTAAACCTAGTTCCCCAACAAACAACGACAAGCTACAAATAAGCATCTAGGTTGAATTATTGTTTATTTGTGATCTTTGTAGCTGAATAAAATGGATGCTGAATAATTTGCTAGACAGATTTCATTTCAGCATTTAATCTAACTAATATTCGACATGGCCTATTTATTTGTTTTACTACCTTTATTTGAAGTCGAACTTACGTTTTCGTTCTATTACATTTCAGCACATTAGGGGAAGCTCAGGGAAGTTTAACAATGTGCTGAACTAATGATTTTTAAAGTTCTCTATTCGACTATGATGTGATGCTCTGAAAGGGTGGTCGAATTGAGTTTGAATAGTAAGTTAATAAGCAAGCATTAGATATCCTTCTTAACCTTTGTCCTTCTTAACCATTGGATTTCACATTTATCTGATCTATCGCACAGTGGGAAAAAACATTATGTTTTTCAGTTTGAGAGAAAATCTGGATTCTAGATCTGGAAAATATGATTTATAGGAAAATAATTATTTGTTTTCAAGACATGCTTTTTATATTCGTGATTTATTAAGCTGTCGGAGATTATAACGAACAAAACTTCTGGAGCAATGAAAAAAAAAATCATGCATTCATGCGGAACTAAATTTACTAAAAGCCGGCTTAAAGGTACCCAAGTATCAACTAAGCCGTTAAAATCGACTTCAATTCGGTTTTATAGTCGCATTTACAGCATGGTAAATAGTGCTATTAAGACCTGAATAAAGCTTTAGTGCTGCTCAAAAGCCGCTTTTGGCGAATTATTTGGCTGATATACTGCATGCCCCTACCAATTTTCCGCGCCCATGTCAGAAATGTCAAAATTTTTAGACGAGTGGAAAACGAAAAAAATAAAAGTGAAATGAAAAATATTTATTTACATTTTGATGCGTTCTTTCCTTTTCTTCCGTTGGGGACTCGATGATTTTTTTGATAATTATTCCTAACCTCGGTCTTGAACTTATGTTGGGTAGAAGGATTTGGTTCATATTGGTTGCAGGAGTTTCACCTGTCATAAGACGAGTTTAAACAATCCCATTGAATTCCACCACTTAATTGTATCCTGACAGATACGTATTTCGACCTCAACAGTAAGGCCGTCTTCAGTGTCTCGTACTTGACTCGACTTTACCATTTGATCCATCTCCGAACTGAGTGTTTGTATTGCTGAGATAAACAGAAAGATTTCATTTAAATCGACATCAAGAGCAACAAATGATAAACAAATAGAAAGGGAAACATGATTCCGCAATTAACTATTCACGAAACTTTTAGCATGAAGCATATGAAATATAACGTTCCGGTGCCGATTAACTTCATAGAACATATATAGAACTTATAGGCACTAAAATGCCGTTATAAAGTTTAGATAGGGCTTATTCAAATGCTTAATGGTTACCTGGGTAGCCTCACACCTTGGGAATTTGATCTGCGGATTTTTTCCCATGCATTTTTACATATGCGATGTTTTCGGGATTTGGGCACGGAAAATCAAAATCCGGCCCCATTTAAAATGCACGGGTTAAAAATCCGGCGGAAAATTTTCCCGAGGTGTAAAACCCTCCTTAGCCGTGCGGTAAGACGCGCGGCTACAAAGCAAACCTATGCTGAGGGTTGCTGGGTTCGATTCCCGGTGCCGGTCTAGGCAATTTTCGGATTGGAAATTGTCCTCGACTTCCCTGGGCATAAAAAGTACCATCGTGTTAGCCTCATGATATACGGATGCAAAAATGGTAACTTGGCGAAACCTCGCAGTTAATAACTGTGAAAGTGCTTAATGAACACTAAGCTGTGAGGCGGCTCTGTCCCAGTGTGGGGACGTAATGCCAATAAGAAGAAGAAGAAGTGTAAAGGCTACCTTACACCTCGGGAAAATTTTCCGCCGGATTTTGGTCCCCGTGCATTTTAAATGGGGCCGGGATTTTGATTTTCCGTGCCCAAATTCCGAAAACATCGCATATGTAAAAATACATGGGGAAAATTCCCGCTGACCAAATTTTCCGAGGTGTGAGGCTACCTTAAGGCTGCCTCACACCTCGGGAAAATTTTCCAGCGGATTTTGAGCCCCGTATATTTTAAATGGGGCCGGGATTTTGATTTTCCGTGTCCAAATTCCGAAAACATCGCATATGCAAAAATGCATGGGGAAAAAATCCGCGGACCAAATTCCCGAGGTGTGAGGCTACCTTTAAGGCAGCCTTAACGCCGTTGAATAACATCGGAAGATTATTAAATCTTTGGTGTGTGGAATCCCAATATTATCGCATGGATGTTGATCTTGATTGGGGCGAAATTGGAATAATCATCGCATTTGACAATCATATCGCAACCGTTTATAAAGAGATTCTGAGGAAGGTCGAATAAGCATTGATTTTATTTTCATAAATTCATAAATAGCATTAAGGACGGATTTTATTTTATCGACATTATTTTTACGTATTTTTCCTAGTGTGCGATGGTTATGACTGGCTGAACAATGGTTGAAATAAAACAGTTATTAACAAACTGTAGTTTGACAGATCGACTTATTGAATAATAGTCCAAGTATGATTCATATTCAGCAATAAGATTATATATGTTATGCAATGAGTGAGCCATATCTAACAAATCAAGGATGGCGCGGATGGCACCGGCGGATGATCAAATGACAACAGTTCGAGACCCGATTTAGGAAAATTTTAAAATGATTATAAAATGATAATTTTAAAATGAAAATAGCAATTGCTTCAAAATACGTCCATTGGAGATCTTGATGATGTTACCTTCTATGCGTTATTATTTTCGAAGAATTCGCATGTAGCTAAATTAAGGCTTAATTAAAATGCTTATTAAAGGTTTAACGAAACAGTTTGTTTTTCAAAATAAGATGTTGTCGTTGTATAACTTCGCCAAATTTGTGTGAACAAAGCTTGAACAGAAGTTGTGATAAGAAATAGTACAGACATAATTCAACACAGCGCTGAAATAAATCATCACACTGATGTTAGTTCAACTAGTGAATGTTTGTTGGGTCCCCTGATCAAATTAATAAGTCCGTGATTGTTTATCTTTCGTATTGGACGTGGAATCGAGATCCGGGATATATTGTTCTGTACGGTGCGTCTGTACATACTTACTTATTGGTCCTGTACACCTCCGGTGGTGCGAAGGGCCGACTTAAAAGATCACCATCCTGACCAATGTCCAGCTATTCAGGTTAGATTTCGCCTTCTTTTATATATTTATTGAAGCTTCGCCGCCATGAGTCTCTGGGTCTGCCTCTGCTGCAATGTCCCGCTGGGTTCCAGTCTAATGCTTGTTTACAGATTTCGTTTACGCTCCTACGTAGAGTATGGTCGGCTCAGCTCCACTTCCGATCCCCACTTTCTGTTCCTATCGGCCTCTGTTGACAACGACTATAGAGCTCATTGTTTGAGACCAGGCCAGACCAGACCCGAATTATATACCGCAGGCATCTGTTGATGAACACCTGCAGTCAGGGCCGGATTTAGCCGGAAGGGGCCCCAGGGCCGACAGTATGTGGGGCCCCAAAATGTACAAAATAGGTTGGTTTTAGTACATAAGATTTGTGGGGCCAGGGCCATGGCCCCCGGCCCCCTAAATCAGGCCCTGCCTGCAGTCGTTGAGTGTTCTCCACTGATGCACACTATGTTTCGCTAGCGTATAACAGCACAGATTTCACGTTAGAGTTAAAAATTCGTATTTTGGTGCGTTCACTTATCTGCCTGTTTTCCAGATATCTCTTAAACTCGCAAAGGCAGCCCTTGCTTTCTTGATCCGTGAGCCTATGTCGATCTTGGTACCGCTGTCTGACGCCATTTGGCTACCAAGATATTGAAAGCTTTCAACATTCTCCACTGATTGTTCGGCTACTAGAAGGGGTCGCCGTGTTTATATCCAACGATTTGGTTTTGCTAACGTTGATGACTAAGCCTGTCGAAGAGGAGCGTCCGGCAAGTTTGTTGAGCTTACTCTGCATATCAGAGCGCCGTTATAGGCTGCCATAGCAGCCTGCGGTTTGGTTCACGGTCAATCGAACCTACCAAAATCTCGTCGATTACAATGAGGAACAGTAACGGTGATAGAATACATTCTTGCCTCACACCAGCTACGACCCGGATAGGGTCGGACAAGACCCCATTGTGCAGCACTCTCCACTAGAAGGCATCGTACTGTGCCTTGATGAGGCCGATGATTTTCTCAGGAACTCCCTTGCGTCTCAGGGCGCCCCACATATTCTCGTGATTGAGACGGTCGAAAGCTTTTTCGTAGTCGATGAATACCAAGTAAAGGGACTCTTGGAGTTCGTTGACCTTCTCCAGAATGATACGGAGCGTGACAAATGGTCCACACAGGATCTTCCGGAACGGAGTCCGGGCTGCTGCCGCCGGAGAGTCGCATCGATCTTCTCCTGAATCCGGGCTAGGATAACTTTGCCTAGAACTTTGAGAACGGTAACTGCAACATAATGCCTCGTTAGTTATCGCATACAGTCAGGTCACCCTTTTTTGGTACCTTCACTAAGATACCTTGCAACCAGTCGACCGGGAAAGTTGCGGTGTCCCAGATATTACGAAATAAACGATGCAGTAGTTGAGCGGATGTCATGAAGTTAGCTTTGAGCATCTCGGCTGATATGCGATCGTCCGCTGGGGTTTTATTCGATTTCATGCTTTGGATTGCTTTTTGAATCTCTAGCAGTGATGGAGCTTCGGTATTGACAGATCATGCTGAGGTAGTGGTGTCCTGGCTTGCCGTCTTTCATAGGCATCGTTGCATTCGTCTTCGCCCCGCTTAAGCGTCGTGAGATATCGTAGAGGAGACGAATGTCTCCAGTTGCTGCGGCGCTCACTCCTTCGTCCGGCAGAGAGTCATCCTACGCTCGCTTTTCCCGTCGACATGAGCGTTTCACTCCCTTTTCCAGAGCCGGGTATGGTTTTTGATCGCTCTATCGCGGCTTGGCATCCAATTGGCTCCTTTACCTCCCACCAGGTTTTATCGGTGTTCCAATGTTTTCTCTGGGTGCGCAGTTCGCCCAGATTATTCTCGCTGGTGGAGATGAAGGCATTCTTGATGGCGTTTTATTGGTCTTCCACGCTGCCACCTTCCGGAATATCTGCAGCACGCGTCTTCAGTTCGAAGGAGGTATTTCGCCGATTAGGAGGTGATGATCAGACGCGATATCGGCACTGCATGTGGTCCATTTGATTTCCTGTAAAGCCGTCACGGGAGACTTGACCTTGTGAACCGATCTATGGGGAAGAGCGATCCCCCGATCACCATGTCATTATTACCATAAATTCTGCCAACAGCTCTCCGTTTTTCGCTCATTTCTCTAAGACCATGGCGTCCCATAATGCGCTCATAGTTCGAGTTGTCGGATCCGATCTTCGCATTGAAGTCACCCATACAGATCTTGATATCACACTTCGGAATTCTATCTGCAACGGCATTGAGTTCTCTTTGTTTTGCAGATCGGTAGCATCGGTTGGTGCATAACATTGGATTATGGTAAGGTTTCGGATCCGTTTTCTTAATCTGGCAACGACTATCCTTTCACTTATAGGTTCCCACTTCATAAGCGCTGAGTGTGCCTGGGCGCTTAATAGGAAGTCAACTCCGCGATGCTGGGAAGCGTGTTCACCTCATAAACCAGAGTAGCATAATTTGTCCCGACGGCCTTCTGTGTTCTCCAAAGTTTGGCCAACGGATTTCACTTGGCAAGTTGTGCAATTTTATCCTGCTGGGATAGGGGGTCGTACACTAATTACGTAGGCATTTATGGAGGGATGGGGTCTGCCATTTTCTTACGCTCCATATAAATAAAATTGTAAGGAAAAATCTTGCATGGGGGGGAGGGGGTGTTGAAAATTTTCATACATAATTAGTGTACAGCCCCTAGGGTTAAAACGTTCCATGTTCCTATTAGTGTCCGTTATTTCGTGTTAAAAGTCTAGGCTAGTGCGCCCTCTAGCTTAGGAAGTATACAATTAAGTCATCGTGACGATTACAATTGAATTGTTAATAGGTCGCAACACGGAACAGTTTTTCACTTAAGTTGCGATTTGTATAGTAATTTCCATACAATCTTCAAACAGCGCGTGCTCAGTCCAGTTACAACCAAATAAGCTAAGAATTTTGGAGTATTACTAAAACAGCAAATGTCATCGTTTAAGCATAGATGAGCGAATAAGTCAAAATTTGAATAACTTTACTGAACAGTCCTTACCAGAGGTCGTACAGACAGAGCACTTGGGCTTAACACCTAGCATTAGATAACGAACAGGACATTTCCATAGTACCCAGCTGAACAGTGGAGAACTTTCGTTTTACAAAAAGTTTTCTTTTTACCAGAGCGGGAATTGAACCCGCATATACGTACTGCAGTTTCATGGTCAAGTATGACCGCCTAAACATATGCGGAGCGACAATCCCGAAGACACCATTTCGAGAAGCAGTGTTTAAAACTTGTCATAAGACGAGTTTGTACAATCCCATTTAATTCCACCACTTAGTTGTACATTGACAGATACGTATTTCGACCTCAACAGTAAGGTCGTCTTTCAGTGTCTCGTACTTGACTCGAGCTTAAGTCGTAAAGTAATTTTCTTAACAGTGTTTAAAACTTTGAATACATTTACCCCAATCCGTGCTTTGGTACTCCAGAGAAAACTGTTTCGATCGCATGTTCGAGACCTGATGGTATCTACTACACTAGACTTTGTAACTAGACACAAAGTGTATAATTGTCACTATGTCCGTCCAATGAGATTGGATTTTAACGAGTTTGTTTTATTTTTTCAATACAAATATATATATATTCAAAATTCTAAACTCTTATATCACACCACCAGACATGTCAGTCCGTATACTTGATTCAAGAATGAACTCACAATTCACACTACATATGCCTGCCATTATCGTCTGATTGCTGGTGGTCAATTCGTCCTCAAGTTCCTTTCCCACACAGACAAATAAAAATAAAATTAGAATTGACATTCCGGCTTCCAATCAATTCTCTCCTATTCTCCACTTAAGCACACTTCTATTCACACAGCGTAACCACTTTAAGAAAAAATAATACCAATCGACTTGAACACAAGACCTACACCGCAGTCACCGAAGGCCAAGAAAAGCAACAATTTCAATCAACCCAAACCACTTACAAACCAACCAGCACCGGCATACTTTGCTGACCCGGAACAAAATTGAAGGAACCTGTTGAATGTGTCATGCTGACTTCGATGGGACTAACTTGCACGCGTCCATTATTGAAGCTCAAGATGGACAGAAAATGTTGAAACGCCATAAATGAAATAGAACGAACAAATTGTTAAAACGAAATTTGTTACAAACCTAGTTGAAAAAAAGTTATCTGCTGTATAATTGACTATAGACGGAAGACAGAAATTAGAAAACAGAAGTTAGAAAACAAATGACAGTTGGTATATAGACATTAGGATTTTGCTTTATCATGTTTATAGCTTCAAGGAAAAATATTCATTTAGAGTGGCCATTTTCATGTTAACCTTCTGGCACTCACATGGTTCTCGATCATTCATGCAATCTAGCGTTGTGTACCGAAAATCCCGATGCTGTTTTCGCAGAAGTGTTTGTACCTATATAGTTTTTACAACGGTGCAAGTTGTTTCTGCAATCCACTCATCTTCAACAAACATATTTTTGCCAAATGTCAGCAAAATTGTGTTTCCAATCATAAACTCAACAACAATTTGCGAAAAATCATCGAGTCTTGTTATAAAGCCACAGGTTTACTTTTGGCTACGCATGAATTTCCCAAGATGCATAAAATACTATGTAGACATTTTTCAACGCATGGTCAGCTGTTTTCTGTTTGACCGTTGAGCTACGGAATATATAATACATTCATATTGTTGTGTAGTTTATAAAATAACGCTCTAACTATGTTCTAATCATTTTACCGCTAACCCACTTTGAATTAATCCCTGAATTAAAATCAATTTCTCGAGGATCTTATCCGCCCACATTCACCCGCTCGTTATCCCCAATAAGCTCTTCCACATTTTAGTCAGGTTCCTGTCGGGTGCTCCGCATGTTTCCCTATATTTATGCTACATCATCATTATTATCACGACGAGATGTGAAATGAGTCGGAATAAAGTCCCATCGATGATGGGTACGAGCCTTAGCAACCAACGTATCGGTGACGTTCTGGCTTCCAGAACCGCTTGGGCAATGAAACTTGCCTAACCATGTACTATCTGCGATGGAAAAAAGTGCTGAAAAGTTCAACACTTTTCCATTCTCTTTCATGTCAGCCGACCAACCGGATGATGATGGAGACACCCCGAAATGGGGCAGGAAGGCATCGAACGTGCCACATATAAAACAAAGGGATATAATCCGCACCAAGACGTCGTTATCGTCGTCGTTTCTGGAGTCGTCATCTTCGTCTTTTGTGGCGAATTCCAATGGTTCATTCCTTCGCTATATTTATGAAGTTCTTGACACTCGTAACCTCCCTCTGTCCACGCGGTGGCTTCCGAGCGGCATCTAGAAATGATAGAAATCTTCAGCACCTTCTCACTTCATAGTTAGTGGGGGTAACTTTCACTCCGGGTGTGGCGATACGGAGCTTTGTGATTTTCATATATAGTCATTTTACATAACCGCAATTCTTCAGTCAATGAATCACCCACTTTAAGCATGCTTTCAGCGGCACACTGAGAGTTGACTCTCTAGTATCAATAAGGCGAAAGGCATCTAAGGTTTGATTTCTCGAAATAAGGCTCCTTTATCTGCATAACTGGTTTACAACTGGATTACAATTGAGATTGGACAAATCAAGCATCCGACAGATATTCAAAAGATATGCAAAAAAGAGCTACGAAAAAACGTAAAAACTTCTTACTCATTTTTTTGGCATTTATTCTTAACCGATTTTCTCGTAACAGATTGCATTCGACGCGAAATCCTTTCCCATGGTTTCCTGTGAAAATTGGCCCTTATCCAATCACGCGGTAAGACGCGCGGCTACAAAAGCAAGACCATGCTGGGTTGGCTGGGGTGGCTGGGTTCGATTCCCAGTGCCAGTCTAGAGCAATTTTCAGATTAGAGAGTGTCTCGGCTTCCCCTGGGCATAAAAGTATCATCGTGTTAGCCTCACTTGATATGCAGATGCAAAAATGGTAACTTGGCAATGAAGCCTCATGATTAAATAACCGTGGAAGTGCTTAATAGACACTAAGCTGCGAGGCGTCTCTATCCCAATGTGGAGATGTATTGGCAGAGAAGAAGAATCGGAAGCCTCCTTCAAAAAGGGCTCGGAAGCCTCCTTCAAGAGGCTCAGAAGCCTCCCTTCAAGAGAAACAGAGGCCTCCTTCAAGAGGCTCAGAAGCCTCCTTCCAAGAGGCTCGGAAGCCTCCTTCCAAGAGGCTCAGAAGCCTCCTTCCAAGAGGCTCAGGAAGCCTCCTTTCAAGAGGCTCGACCTCCTTCCAAGAAGCTCCAGGCCTCCTTCCAAGAGGCTCAGGAAGCCTCCTTCCAAGAGGCTCGAAGCCTCCTTCCAAGAGGCTCAGAAGCCTCCTTCCCAAGAGGCTCCAGGCCTCCGCTTCCAAGAAGGCTCAGAAGCCTCCAGCAAGAGGCTCAGAAGCCTCCTTCCAGGAAGCTCGAAGCCTCCTTCCAAGAGGCTCGAAGCCTCCTTCCAACCAGGCTCAGGAAGCCTCCTTCCAAGAGGCACCAGAAGCCTCCTTCCAGGAAGCCGGGAAGCCTCCTTCCAAGAGGCTCAGGCCTCCTTCAAAGAGGCTCAGAGCCTCCTTCCAAGAATGGAAGCCTCCTTCCAAGAGGCTCGGAAGCCTCCTTCCAAGAGGCTCAGAAGCCCTCCTTCCAAGAAGACTCGGAAGCCTCCTTCCAAGAGGCTCAGAAGCCCCTCCATCCCGAAGAGGCTCAGGAAATATCTTCAAAATGGGCTCTCCTTCCAAGAGGCTCAAATCCTTGAAAAGCCTCCTTCAGAAGAGGCTCAGGAAGCCTCCTTCGAAGAGGCTCAGAAGCCTTCTTCCAAGAGGCTCAGAGCCTCCCTTCCAAGAGGCTCAAGCCTCCTTCCAAGAAACTCAGAGCCTCCTTCCCAAGAAGCTCAGAAGCCTCCTTCCAAGAGGCTCAGAGCCTCCTTCCAAGAGGCTCAGAAGCCTCCCTTCAAGAGGCTCAGAAGCCTCCTTCCAAGAGGCTCGGAAGTCTCCTTCCAAGAGGCTCAGAAGTCTCCTTCAAGAGGCTCAGAGCCTCCATCCAAGAGGCTCGAAGTCTCCTTCCAAGAGGCTCAAGAGTCTCACCAAGAGGCTCAGAGCCTCCTTCCAGAGGCTCAGGCCTCCCTTCCAAGAGGCTCAGGAAGCCTCCTTCCAAGAGGCTCAGGCCTCCTTCCAAGAGGCTCAGAAGCCTCCTTCCAAAGAGGCTCAGAGCCTCCTTCCAAGAGGCTCAGGAAGCCTCCTTCCAAGAGGCTCAGGAAGCCTCCTTCCAAGAGAGCTCAGAAGCCTCCTTCCAGAGAGGCTCAAGCCTCCTTCCAAGAGGCTCAGAAGCCTCCTTCCAAGAGGCTCAGGCCTCCTTCCAAGAGGCTCAGGCCTCCTTCCAAAAGAGCTCAGAAGCCTCCTTCCAAGAAATCAGAAGCCTCCTTCCAAGAGGGCTCAGAAGCCTCCTTCCAAGAGGCTCAAGAGCCTCCTTCCAAGAGGCTCAGGCCTCCTTCCAAGAGACTCAGAAGCCTCCTTCCAAGAGGCTCGGAATCTCCTTCCAAGAAGGCTCAGGAGCCTCAGCAAGAGAGCTCAGAAGCCTTACTTACTTGCTAAGCACAAAGATTCTGTCATCATATGTATTAGTTGAACTTCAGGTCCATCAGAATTAAAGTTAAATAAAATTTAAAATCAGTACAACAGATGAAACATTGAAATTGCTCTACCTAACGAAATTCAGAAAACCCACCTCCCCCTGGACCAATTTTCTGGCTACGCCACTGTCTTTTCAAATTGATTTCATACTTGTCACAATCTATTGTAATAACTTTCAATCATGTTCTTTCATCACTTTCGAATACACACGCCTAGTTCCATAACGAATAGGCACTGCAGACGGATATGACAAAAACATTATTTGAAACTTGATAATCAAGGACTTACAAAGCCATACCGGATTTTTAAATGCTTTCGGAATCTTCAGTGATCATAATTACGGTACTGCAGTTAACAAAAAATGAAAATTGAATGATTCAAAAGGGTTATTAAAGTGATGTTCATTTAACCACCTCCCCTGGAGCAGTGTTCTGGCTACGCCACTGTCTTTGCAAATCAAATCTTTGAATTTACAAGTTTGGGATGTATTTTATTTCAAAGAAAAACTATAGAAAATTGTATGAGTTAAATTGTTGGACTAAGTGATAAAACTAAAAAATTATCCTCGTTTTAAGACTGAATTCAACGCAAGAAGCCTTTAACGTGTTCACTTTGTCACCTTTTCCTCTAGATTCCTAAAGTAATGTGAAAACGACCATGGGGTGACCCCACTTTAGTATCGTTTACTAAACACACCCGTGAAATCAAGTTAATTTTTAAGGTCATAGAATATCTTATACCAAACGCCATTATACCACGAAGAATTTTACCAATGGACAAAATTTATTAAAGAAACAACCGAGAAGAGGATGGTGTAAACTGCATCATCTAATAATTGCTAAGCAATATGGAGGACCCGACTGTTCAAATTCGACAATTTCAACGATTCATTTTTACAGCACTGTAAATGTAATAAGCATATCGTTGCTTTGTTAATATATGTACAATAAATGTATTTTAACGTCTTATTCTTGTTTGAGTTATATCCCAATCAATATCATTAGAAGTTGTTGCATAAAGTATATATATATATATTTCTTAACGACATTCAAATTGAAACATAAAAAAATAGTAAACTTATAAGTTGCCGATATTTAGACATAGCCATCATAGCTATAATTGACGGTTGATAGTTGATATAAGTTTTCCTTCTGAAAAATTCAAATAACTGCTGTTTGAAAAGTTCACAACAAAAGTTCACAAAGTTGTAAGCAATATTATTATTAGGAAGAGGGCCATTTCAGCGTATAATAGCTTAAATTTCCGCATGTCAAGTTTCTACGCGCTGTTTATGTTTCATTATTTTTTCCGTGTAGGCACTTAACCATATTCGCTACATATAAAATTGAACGCATTATTGTCTTTGTTTTATGCTTTATGTTGGAAATGAAATTTGTTTCATAGCATCAAAAATAAAAAAAAATGTTTCACTTATTAAGATATCTTGGATTCTGTACCACTTGTAAAAAGGGCATGAAATTGGATTGTACTTCACTGCATTCAGATATGAAATAGTACGTTCTGCATCATGCTCCCCTATATTCTTGAGAACGAAATGGATAGCAATAAATAAAGATCTGACGCGATTTTCGTGGTGCTGCATTACGGTAGGTATGACCATCATGATGATTTTCGCCAGTAGCTTCTCAGCAACAGATGATATGAAGGCGTTATATCTCCCAAAGCTGAATTTTCTTTTCCCGTGATTTTTATGGCCTTCATAAATGTCGTAGGAAGGCTACTGAAGATATTAAAAGACAAAAGTATATTTGGAATTATTATGTGAATAAAACAAATACTTGGCTTACACTTCTCATATGTAATTCAGTTTAATAGTTTCACAAAATCTTACTAAGTTTTTAAATATATCACGACAACATTGAAGGGTAATAATACATTCAAAAATACATTTTCATACACATTGATAACAGGAAGGTACAGGATGTTGAAGGGTTCTCAAATTGATTAATCACGGTACAAAATGTGCGGGCCTTACATCTACAAGTTTAAGAGTTTAACGTTCCAATCTTTCTATATGTACACAGGAGGGCGGATATCAATAAGGACCTAAACAAAAATTTCCTCGCCGGAATTTTCTTTTAGTGTTACTGTGAGCCAGCACAGGCCGTCTGCCCAGTTTGTACAGTCCGAAAAGGTCTTCTCCTGAACGCAAATGCATGGTCCTGGTCCATGTCTCGTATTTCGATATGGGATCCGTTTTCCAAATCTGCCAGCGTCGCCGTGTAGCATGTATTTGTTTTCTTTCCATGCTGGCCGTGGACGGAGCAGGATGTGTCGTTTGTTGTTCACAAGATGCTGAATCCGTTAACCGGATGCTGGTCAGAGGGTGACCTGTGCCGGGGTGGGTGCGAGAAAAGAAATTTGCTTTTATGGAGAGATTGACGTACGGTCATTAGTAAACTTGTTGGGCGTAGATAAAGTACAATCCGGTGTCGTTGATTGTAACTCCGTCGTGGAAAGATGAAAACGTGGAGTTGAGCGCTTCTTGGTTGATGGAGTCTACTGGATGCCACTGCCACTGGACGTGGTTTGTGGCGCGAAGATTTTGGTAGCGTGAATGTGACTTGGCCAGATGGAGGGCTGTCACACGGGCCGGAACGGACGATTTGCGCATAATGCGACCCACCTTCTGGATCGATGGTTGTCGCGATTCCTGCGTGGAAAGGTGTGAACAAGGAGAAATAAGTGACAATAGAACAAACATGAGCTCCAAAATTTTTGAATGAAACAAACATACAATAAATAAAGCGGTTTCCAAATTTTAGATCACTTAACAGATATAAGTGATTTCAGCCAGCCGTAGTGTGTGAATTCTGAATAAAGTGTTAATGAAATGAAAGAAGTGTTGTGAATTATACTCCTAGATTATTGCAAAATCTATATAAAAGATTTCTCAAGTACACTAGAAAATACGAAAATGTCTTCTGGATTCCGACGGGAATACTTTCTGAATATCCACTTAATTCCTTGTTCAACATGTGTTCCATTCCAAGTAATCCAAGAATTTCAATAATTGGAGTTCATGCGTTTAGGTACATACGCGTAAATACAAATGATCTGTTTGCTCCTTTTAGACATTAATATATATCCAGTTTAGCTTTACGTATTACAAAGGGTTTGGACTATTAAAAAGAGGGCTAATTTCAGGAATTTTTAAATGTACTGAAAGAAAAATATGTTTAGCTTTCGTCCAATTCAATTGTATTGTTCCCAATCAGCATAAACTTCATAAACCGGACAAGCGAGCGTGGTGGACTCCTGGCCGATGAAGGGAGAGTTGAACAACGCCTCATCAACGATACGGAGCTTGTGATTGATCACTCCATAGTCATAGTCAAACAATAAATACCATCGCGTGTTCAGTAGAACAATATCACAAAAAATGAGCATGCTAAAATTTCAACTACGTGAAAATATAGCTTCTTATCCTCCATTCCCTGGGTATTTTAAAAAATCTACGGGGGTCCTGAACAACTTTTTTTCCTTTCCAAATGGAACCTGCATTCTAATCTAATACCAGCTGCCAGTCACGAGTCCCTCACGAGTTGTTTCGTCATTTATTTTTTAACTAGGGAAAATACCTATTCTTGGCAGTCTAAGACATTCCAAATTGAATATAAAAATAATGAATAATTGCACTAAACACAGGTCCAGTTTAACTGGTATACATTTGTATGCTCTTTCTTTGATGGTTGGTGTTCACTAAATATAACAGCTTTTACCACAAACTCAGTTAATTTAATATAAGTAACAGGTCAACGTTTCTTCTATTGGCATAGCAATTTCTATTATCAGCAATGAGTTTGCTCCTTTGCAACTAGACATGGAAGTAGAAAACTGGTAATGTATTGGTGCCAAATGCTGGTTGTTTATATTCTCAGTAGTAAAATTCATTCATATTAATCGCGCACGCTCATCTCTTCACTCAATTTTGAAACAAACTTTATTGTTTATCAAAACTGGTTTAAAGCAAAACATGAATTTTTAGCCTTTGCATCAATTTTATGTCATGTAGACAGATAGGCAAAAGCATTTAAACACATTGCAAAACAAATTTAACCCTGATGCGGCCAACAAAAACAGACGTGAATGGCAGATAGGGCACCCGTGTACCAGATATTGACCGTTTCATAACTTTTACCATTTTCAACCTATTTGAATAATGTTGTTTTAGAGAAGAGAACTTATATGCTTTTGTTCGCTGCCAAGATTTACATTTTTTGTCTTTTGTAATGCCTTAGAGTCTTAGAGTCTTAGAGTTTTGTAATGCTAAAGTCATCAACCAGTTTCAAATAAACAACTTGCTCTTTGCGGTCCTTACATGATATGTTTGTTTCATAAAAAAATCATGGTGGTTGTGTACAAGATACGACCGCTCGACATAACTACAAAAACCAAATCTATACACATAAGAAGATTTTTGTCTGTCTGCCCTTATAGACCAGGAAACGGCATGAACATTTGTATGTAAAGGTTTTGGAAACGATGAAGATTCTTATGATGGTATTAGACCCTACTCTTCTGGAAGGGGACTCCCAACAAATGAAGTACAAATTTCTGCTTTAATCGAAAATTAATCTAAAAATGGAATCCAAATTTGCGAATTTCAATACTTAACGTCTTTAAATAATGTAACAAATATATAATTAATCAGTTTTAGGTGAACGGGGTGGGGCTCCTTAGCCGTGCGGTAAGACGCGCGCTACAAAAGACCATGCTGAAGGTGGCTGGGTTCGATTCCGGTGCCGGTCTAGGCAATTTTCGATTGAAATTGTCTCGACTTCCTGGGCATAAAAGTATCCGTGTTAGCCTCTGATATACGAATGCAGAAATGGTAACTTAGAAACCTCGCAGTTAATAACTGTGGAAGTGCTTAATGAACACTAGCTGCGAGGCAGCAGTCCCAGTGGGGATGTAATGCCAACGAAGAAGGAGAGAAGAAGAAGAAGGTGAAACGAACTCGTCGTTCTAATAGTATAGTATATTAACAATATATTCCACCTCGTGAGTCTTCATATGTTGAATAATGGGCAGCACTGTCCTATCCAGCCGCTGGAGCCACCCATTCTTACACTACGTTTCACAGTTGAATAATAGATAATACCCTAAAAGTAGGCAATTATTTATGGTTGAAATGCGCTATGTAGGAACGGGGATGGTTATGATTTTTGATGAGCTTGGAAAGTATGAAGTTGCAAAGGAAAACGGTCCTGTCAGCCACATAAGGGTAAAAATACTACGGTGTTGCTCTCACTTTTGTATAATTCATGGTCTGCGTAAAATCTGAATAGAAGCATTTGTATGTGAACACTTTTTTTAAATAAATGCCATTGGATTTTTGTTCGTATTTTCCTAAAATCAAATCACAAAGAATTGTGCGTGGTATTTTTTTAGCGTGTGTTTGATTTGCTCAAACACATTCTCCCGATCTATTCGAAGTGTGCTGCTGCCAAAAACGAACAGTCTCGATTTTATTTAGTGAAACATAGAAATATTGCAAAATTTGCTCTTGTGTGACAATCAAGTGGTGATAAAGTGTAAAAAGTAGTTTACGTACCTAATTTGTCGTGTCATACAGAATAAAGAGAAGAAACAGGCGATCCAAAAAGTAAGTAACAGTTTCTTTTCATGCGCTGCTTTCTTTCAATGCACAATAATGGCAAGGATTTCGTGTGCAAATTTGTTTCGGTGATTAACAATCAAATCTTGTTACTTCTACACAAACAACTTAAAATGAAAGCTTAGACTTGAAATTGTGTGATTGGATCAAAATTATGTTAATAAATAGTGTATGTTTCTGGAAAACGCAATATTGTTGAGGGTCAACAACTTCGCACTCCAAAGCCTATTCTACCCTATTTTTCATGAATTAAATGCAAGGAATGAATATTCTTGTATTCTTTTATTTTGAACCTAATTAGGCTCAAATATGGAAAAGCATGACGGAGCCAAAATTATTAAGTTCAGCATTTGGCTAGCAAACATACTGCTTCGCAAGGGTTGAACCCACTAATATTTTTAACAGTGTTTGTTTAGTTTCAATTGTATACTTTTGGATTTAAATGAAAATTAGCGAAATTCGTAGAAATTATTCCATATAATTGAGAAATTTCAAATTGATTGTTTGAGCTCAAAAACGACAGGATTCCGACATTCAAGACATAACGATTTCTGAAAACCTAATGATTTTTATAACATTTCCAAGATAATATAAAACTATTTTAACCTACGAGATAAGCATGCCAAGACCATGCTGCAGGTGGCTGAGTTGTATTCCCGGTTAAGTCTAGGAAATGTTTAGGTTGGACATTTCTCGGCATTTCTATTGGGATGGTTTTATAAAGATATTTTTGTTTTGAAAGTAAGGAATACATTTTATTCTATGGAGTTTTTATAAATATTAACGGGGCTTAATAATTAGTAGCTTTTCTAAATTACGCTTCTGATCATTGTTGAGCTAGATTTTTCCACTAGATAGATGAATAAAAGTGTAGCTCATCATTACTTCAAAGTCGTGGTTGTACCAAGAGTCATGAAAATAAGTGTCTTTTAGAAGAAGATGCATTTGATGCATTGGCCAGGAGATTGATTTTCGTTTACTGGTTAACTTTTCTGAACTCTTAGGCAATTGATTTTATTAGAGTCATCCTTCAGCACGATTTTTGTGTCTAAAATTCAAACTCTTCTCAAAACTTCAAAACTCCACCTGGTTCGATCCAGGTTTTGTGTTTGCGTTTTATGTTGGTGGTATTCGGCTTGACCAAATAATTGAACGTTATTGAAAGTGATTGCCAAAAGCAAATAAGCAATAATGCGACAACACAATGAAAAGTGGACTAATTTTTAAATTGGTAATGAATTTTGATTGAAAATAATCGTTTCGAATGAGTATTTCTTCAAGCTCACGCAGTAATATCATAGAAAGTTGCATGTTTGCCACAACATTTGTAGTAAATGAATTTGATTGCCTGGATGAATCACTCGTTCTCATCAACTATGCATCGCAGCGATATGATCTCTAGCACAAAATACAGATATTTTTAAGTTTTTTTATACCCACGTCACTTTTGTTGAAATCAGAAGATTTTATTTTAAACTAAAAGCTAGATATTTACTTCCATTTTGCCTTATTGTGACTCATTTTGCTCATCTGTTTACGTATACCGTGCGGACCGAAATCCGTACAGCACCGAAATCCGTCCACCTCGAGATATCAATAAATTAAAGAAGGTTAAAGGTAATTAATGTAGGAATAATTAATCTTAACCTGTTCAGATACTTGACAGTAAGCTTTTGGGGCATAGAATTGAAAGAAGGCTTTGAAATTAAAACCACAAAATTCAAAACAAATCTCCACCCACCAAACGCGGAGTTCCTGCCGCAATTTTTTTGCGGGTCGAGCATAATTGCACCAAAGTAACTGTGTTTTAATTGCTTATTGTAAATCATTACTTATGCGGAATACAAATCAGAGGATCGCTTCTCAAGGTGCATATCGAACTATTTACGGTAGTGTTAGATCAGTGATGTTTCAATTTAAATATTTAGTTAAGAAATAGCTGTACGGATTTTGATCTTGACTCGAAATCCGTCCACGGTTTGATTTCGAGTCAGGAGTAGTTGATTTGATTCATTTTTTATCATGTTTGTCTTAGTTTTCATGAGTAAATGTGAAACATTTCAAAAGTAGAACCTTCATGCGCCTGTGTCAATGACAATCATTTTATTCACATTCGATTCCTATTTTCTAATGACTTTTTCATAGACTAATTTCGATGGTATCAATTGAAATCTGATTTCTATTTGAATGAGTATTAAGGATTTCATGAGCATGTTGTGATTTTTAGAAAGATATTTTGATACTAGATAAGATTGTCGCTTCGTTCCCTTTGTTCTGCTGTCCGGAACATGTTGGTACAAGCTGTCAAATCGTATGGATTTTCCTTCTTTGACATTTAGCTCCCTATCCTCGCCAGCAAAAGATGTTCCGACAGCGATGACAGCGACAATCTTTATCTAACTAAATATCTTTTGTTTTTAGTGATAAATTGAAATTACACAATCAAAATACGACAGAAAAAAGTGTAAAAAGTGAATTATGTGTATCTACATTACTCCTTCTTCGTTTTGGCATTACATTCCACTAAGACATTGCCGCCTCACAGTTGAGTGTTCAATCAGCACTTCCAAGTTATTAACTGCGAGGTTTCTAAGCTAAGTTACCATTTTTTACCATCAAATTTACCACAAAGTTTCAATTTTGGTATATATTTGGAAAGAATTGGGTATATGTGCATAAGATGACGATGAGAGCATAATCTCCATCCAAGCCTTTCTTAGCTGTTTGCAGGGATAACATAAATATATCGAGTTCGGCTTTTCATGCACTTTGACGATTGAGCTCCAACAAACTATTAATTTAGACTATAACTTGGTAATTTCGGTACCCTGAGTTTGTATACGATTATTGGAATAAAAATCCAGGAATCTCATTTTATAGGACGCGATAAATAATAATCGTTGGTCTTCCAAATACAAAGATCCGTTTCAGGGAGAAGAAAAAGTTGTTTGAGACCCCTCGGTAGATTTTTTCAAATAGTCACGAAATGAAAGCTTAAGGTCCACTCTGAAATCCAGTTAGAGTGCTCGCGTTTTCAGGGTCACTCGATACGGAAGCCACGCACAACTGTCATTTTATTTTTCACGCATGCTGCGACGCAGCAAAACTAAATCAACAAAAATGACGTTGTGGGTTCTTCCGTATCAGTGGTCTACGCCGAGCACTTTGACACTGGATTCCGTCGAGTGACCTGACTATATTTTCACGTAGTGAAGTTTTGGCGATGCTCATTTTTTTGTCATAAAGTCCCCATACACACGCCGTGACCAACGTTTCACTTGCAGGATCATTCAATCGCAATAGGCTCGTTTCATTACAAATCCGCGTTGTCAGGACGGGAATATTATTTGTTTGTCTCTGGTTTGGTTACCTCAGCCCATGTGAAAAGACTCTTCGCTGAATGAACCCGTCTCGTTACCATGGATGGCGAGAACGATGTTTTTCAGAGATGACCTCCTGGATACATAAAGGATGGTCGAAGCTCAATGAGTGAATAGGTAACTTATGGCATGAAGAGCAAGTTACCTGTGATTTATTTGTCATATCATAGCTTTATAGTGCACAACCTTCACGGATCTGAATTGGCACAAATGCTGCGTTGAAGCCAGCAGATCTTGAGGTTCTGAGTTCGATCCTCCAGTGTATTTTCAATCAATATTTTTGCTGTAATCATTTTAATTTTTAATTGTTCCTTATCTTGATATTATATGTTTTAGTATCCGAAGCATGAAATCCAACAAAGCTCCGGGGTTGATCGCATTCCAGAAGAGATGCTCAAAGCTGATCACATGCTATTTGCGCGATTGTTGCATCAACTATTGTGCCATATCTGGAAACCGCATTTTCCGGTTAACTGGATGCAAGTCGGTCCCAAAACAGGGAATCTGGCTATGTGCGACAATTGGCGGGGCATCATGTTACTGTGCATTGTTTTCAAAGTTCTGTGTAAGTTATTCTAAATCGGATAGAGGAGAAAAAGATTCGACTCGCCGACGGCAGCAGGCAGATTCCGCGGAAGATCATGTGTGCACCATATTGTCTGCTCGCGAATCATTATGGACCAAGTCAGCGAGTTCCAAGAGTCTCTACTTGGTATTCATTGACTATGAAAAATCATTCGATCTCTGAACCACAAAAATCTTTGGGCGCCCTTAGACCAAATATAGTATATTTGCTTAGACGCGAGTCACATCCAAATCGTTGGATGTAACACAAACAACCCCTCAACTTTACGGTAGCTGAGGAAGCAGGTGGAAAGGTCGAAAATTTTTCAGCAGTTAGTAAGCGTCGGATGGTGAACCAAGATCGACATAAGAGTACGGATCAAGCGGGTTGGGGCGATTTTTGCGAGTTTACGTTTGGTTGCGCGTATTGATTTTTAGGCCCATACTCTAGGAAAGTCGTGGATGGTCTGGAATGAAACAGTTGTCAGAAGCGTTACAATTGGCTTCATCTCCAGAGGATTCTTAGATGACTTGGAAAAGAACAACTATTGAAGACGTATCCAATTAAATCCTACGGATTGAAATGGGTGTGAACCAATTTTAAAAATGGGATAACAGCCTTCAGCTACGCGCGTCAAAACAAATCATTTCTGAGGCCTGGAGTAAAATTTGGCAGAAAATGGAAGGGGATACTGTTGCCAAAGTTAGGCGAAAAGCCGATCCCTTGCAGTGTCGAATGTCAAGAGAACGAGGCATTTTTAGCAAAACATGTGCGGGAGGACTTTTAAACAAGATCCAGCAGATGTGTGGTGTTCTTTGGCAGCTTCATCCTGAAGACTTTGTGAATCAAGGAAGAAAAGTTGCAGAAGCTAATAGGTACTGAAGAGTTGAAAGTCATCGTGATGCATTGGGCGAGGTGCGACACCGTTATTAGGCTGAATATAATGCCAGGACAGGTTGGAGCAATACGTAA